>NC_072373.2:111798333-112101363 GCF_028885625.2 Pongo pygmaeus | reverse complement strand
TCATTCTTACAGTAAGCAGTCTCCTCCTTAGGAATCATCTCATTTTTCTCAGTCTAGGCAATCTCTAAAACAGAAAGGCAGGCTCTCTTTGGGGAGCTCTTTAAATGAATTCACACCAGTAACACCTCTGATTTAGAAAGAAGCAGTTGATGGTGGGAAGGTGGTTACCAAGTAGCAACAAGGATTATTTCCATTTCAAGTTGTGTGTGTAGCACTTAATGCTGACACCTTGGAAAAAAATCAAGGCTTTTATGCCCTGCTTCCATCTAAAGATGTCTGTGTCCTGACCTTGTTAATATTTCCATTTGCAACCACGTCAGAGTATTCCTTTCAACACTTGAACTTGTGTGGCATCCCTGTTGTAATATCTAGGCCAGTGTTTCGATTCTGTTTGCTGTTTTGCGGCCACAGCATTAGTTCTTCCAGCGTTATCTCTCCACCCACACTTGCCTAAGCACCCTATTTTCAAAGGTGGGAAAGAGCTTTCTGTTTGGAGTCATCGGTGGGTGTCTGTGGACGGAGCCCAGTGGTAACCATTCAGACTGTGTGTTGGCTTCTCACTTCTTAGTGGGAAGTGAGAATTCATAGAGGCCCCTTAAACAGCCGAGATCACAGCCTGGTTCTGTGGCCTGCCTGGGTTTCAGTCCAGGGCTGCTTTCCACAGCTCATGTGGGAATCTAACCAAATTTTTTGACTCTAGTAAACATCATTGGTAAATGGCTGGAGGATGATAATAACCTTAAGAAAATAGAATGAGACGCTGGCTGAATGCAATGGAGCTGAGAGTGAGAAGAGACCAACCATGGGGTTTGTTGTGTCACTGACTTAGAAATGTTTTTTCTGGGCACAGCTTTGTGGTCTGGGGCAGTTACTTCTTTGAACTCAGGTAGAATGTGTTGCGGGCATTTAAGTGGGCAACTGTAAAAATAACATCTTGGAAAAATAGTGAGCATAGGATATATTTTATTGACCTTTTAAAAAGTAAAGCATTATTTTATCTGGTTTTATTGCTTCAGGCCATTCATAATCTAAGCTGCTATTCCATGTACATGAAACACTCGAGTGTCTGTTATCTGTAACTTTCATGTGTTTGGGGCTGTGGAGGAGTCTCCAGAATGTGGCCCCCTCCCTATGTGGGGGGTCTGGCCCTAGGGAGGAGCTGGCAGACAAAAGGCTTCCTTAGACTGCCTCCAAACCCTTCCTAGATAACTTCTGGCCTTCATCCCCCAAGGAATTCAAGGAGTAAGGGAGGAGGATTTTTTTCAGAAGGCCATATCCATGTTGACCCTGGTTTTTCTCCTTTCTGCCCAGTTATCTGCTGCTGCACATGCCAAGCAAAATGACCAAGGTCCATGGTCATTCGAAGCGCCTGGCTCTTTTCTTATGGGTGAAAGAATCTCAAGGGTCAAACTACATGAAGGTGGGGGAAGTGACGGTGTCCAGTCTCAGGTTCAGCATTCATGAGGTCCTGTGTAGGTTCCAGACTTTCTGCTTTCAGTTTTGTTCCAGCGCTCCTTCCTGGGCTGGCCCTTTAAGTCCTGGTCACTGCCTGCAAATTTATCAACCATTTCTCTGTAGCTCCAGTTGGGTTATTGGCTTCTTTGATCTGAGAAGGTTGCCGTCTCGACGGTAGCTAGTGTCCTGTTCTGTTGCTTCATCAGCCTGTCAACACTCTGATCTCCCAGCCATCAGAGGAGTCTCAGTAATTGTTCCTTTATTCCATGAGCAAAGCAGCATGCCTTAGTTTTCTGGATCAGGATCAGCCCATTCCTGATAATCTCCCTCCTGTGCCATTAATTTTTCCTCTTATTACTAGTTCAGCAAGGTGACTGTCCAGCACCTTCCACTCTTGGGTTCTCTCTCTCTTCTGGACTTGGTTTCTCTAAAATCACCACTGTTCTGCAATGTAGCCAGCATCTTGGAGCTCCCTGGGAAGTTAGGATCCTAGGCCTTCATCTCCCAGCCATTGTTCCTTTAAAACAAATAGTAGCATAATGATTAGCATTTCTACACTTAATCACGTTCAGTTCCGGTGGCTCCAGCCTGGAGTTTCTATGCTGACAGTTGTTAGATACTTCAGTTCTAAATGCTTCTCCCTTGCTTTCAGAATTTGCCATCTGGCCTTACCTCACTCAGGTGGCCTTAGCGGTCTAGCCAAACTTCTTTCCTACGATCTTATTTTTTAAAAATCTGTATACCTTCCTTCCTTTTCTTTCTACTTACTGCCATCTCCTTCCTCTGACCATCTAAGCACAACCAGCTCTTCTTCAAGCTCCCTGCCCCACCAAAGCTATCCACCTTTTAGGAAGACTCTTAAATTCCATTTCTGCTACTCACCAGCAGTGCGTCCTTGGACAGTTTACAATTTGCACATCCTCTTTGTTCTCCAGTTTTCCCATCTGTAAGTGGGGGAGTAGGAGGAATGGTATCTCTTTTATAGGGTTGTTATAGGAATCAAATGATTGATCCAGATAGACTCCTGGAAGCACTGTTTTACTGCCTATTTGTGATGTTGTAAAAGAGTTTGGTGGCTCATTAGGATACCTGGCTAAACATCTAGTCACATTTGGTGTCCCCTGGCCATGGCTGTGGCTGCTGCCATATGAAGAGCCCTTGGAGGGCTCTGCATGTGTTAGCACCTGCCAGAGAAAAGGATGTGGGCAGAAGTAGACATTTGTTATGAAACAATTGATGTGCTCCCCCACTGAGAAGTGGGATTTCCCACACACTGTGGCAATATATTATCTTCTTTGTTGTGTCTGTGGCGGGGCGCACCTCTAAGCCACCTGGCATCTTTTGCTTAACTGGAATCTGCACAAAAGCAGAGAGTAAAGGCTGACTCCAGCTTTTTGCTATCTTCGGTGTGTATGGTGGGGACGGGGCAATGGAAAGATTAGGTCTCACGGTTACATAGTGAACAGAAGGTTGCTGTGTCCTTTTTTGTTAGGACCAATAACGTCTGTTTTAGAAAAGATCACTTTAGTGGCTACGAGAACTGGTGATCCCAGTGCACATGTGGGTTGTGACATGTGCTTGTCACTCTGTGTCCACCTCCCATCCACCATGGCAGACCTTGAGCTTGGTGGAAGGGAGTCAGCAGTTCCCAGACACTAGTCTCGCAGTTGAGGACCTGGGGTCAATTCGCTTAATCTTTTCTGAACCCTATTACTTAATTTGTGAAAAAGGGATAGTTGTAGATTCCTTAGAGTTCCTGTGAGGATTAGATGGGAATTGAAGTGAAGTGGCTCATATTAAGTACTATTTCATTTGCTTTGACACACATCTCTACACCCTTCATTTCACAAGCAAATAAGAGATAGACTTGGAGTCATGGTTGTCATTCACTCTTGTTAAGGGAAGAAGTGGGATAGGATAGTATGAAGCGTATTGCCACCACTTTTATTTCTGCTTACATTCTCTAGGTTTTCATATGTAATGGAATGGTCTCTTTTTGTCAAAAGTGTCCTCTTGTACACGGGGGAGGAGTTTGTATGGAAGATGTGTGGGAAGAGCCACAGGTGCACGGGTCCCCTGTTGGCCAGGCGCCAGGGGCCGCAGGTGTCTTTGTTCCATGTACACACTTCTCTTGGAGTCTGTCACCAGGCTTGGCCCATTGCCCAAGATTCCAGCTCTTACCTTGGGTTAGAAAGTTTTACTGGGAAGAACCACACATTTGAGGTAACATCCAGAAACAGTGAAAGAGAATTTGTTTCCAAAGGAATGCTGAAATATGTTTGACTTTCTTTTGTATTCATAGACCCTCAGGAGGGTCAGAAGAAGGTAACACTTAGTTGCCTCTGGACTGCTGAAAGCCCTCAATAGCTGAGAGCCTCAGTTCAAGCCTCAGCATTTTCCTGAAATTTTCTAGACAATCACTTCCATAGCTTTCATGTTAAAGATCACAGACCTAGACTTAGATATATGCAGTCCTTAACTTGATAGATGTATATCTCCACACATACTAAGAACCTTGTGGACAGTTTCTATGTCTAATGCCAGGCGCAAAATAAGAATTAATGTTGCTTTGACCAAATTGACTGCGTGCAAATGTTATAAATGCTCACAGTTACCTCCCCCCCCAAGCTCATGCACCTGCCTCTCCCACTCGCTCACCTTGGGTTCCTCACGCTTTCATCGTGTTTCTGGACTTCACTGGCTAGTCCAGAGATCTAGATAAGCTATGAAGCAGGACTAGAAATAGCTTTTTTTTTTTTCTTTTTAGTGCTCAAACGTAGGTTTTCAGACCAATCTGCGTTGAGCATCTCTGTCCTGGGCAATGGGAAATGATTAGATTAGACATCAAACTTTTTCTCAGGGACCTTGGTTTAACCTTCTGGCCTAGTTTGTCTTTTCCTTTCTTTTGCTGCTGTCTCTGCAAACCTCTTTTTTTTCTTCCTTCAGTGCGTGTATTCTACCTTTACTGCAGTCAGATAATAGAAGAAAAGGGAGTTCAAAAGTACCTGAGATAGTTGGTCATCTTGAATTCTCAAAAACAAACCCTGAATTCTCAAATCTGCAGGAACAAATTATGGTTTCCAGCTTTCCCCATTTCTACTGTGCAAATACAATGAATCTGTTTCTCAAACAGTAAAAGGGAAATGAAACACTTTAGTTTGAATTTACTAGGCTTCAAATTAATTTGTTCTCTATTTTGTTAATTCTGCTAACTAGAATTTGCCTTTAACCAGGGCCTTTCATGAATTGGGAATGTGTGTTCCACGTGATTCTTTTATATGGGGATTATATCAGTGTTGATTTAACGTGGTTAATTAAAACTAAAAACTGTTGGACTAAGCACTGATGTGTTACCTAAACACTGAGGGCCTATGACTTGGATTTATTCTAGTAATACCAATGTTTGTCTAAGTAACTTTAAAATGTACTTTTGGTATTTGAAATTGTTTGGATGAGTGAGGGACAATGAAGAATCCCTTTCTAATAGGCACAAGTGACTTATTTTATGCTCTTCTAATGAGCTAAGCACTTAGTATGAACTCAGCCTAAATTTGTGTCTTCAGTGGCTTAAACTCCTCTCTGTGTAAATCATGGTAAATTGAGAAAGTGAAAAACTACACCATGGACTTGGCATTTTTCATGTCCCACACTGTGCTTTTATCCAGACTTTCTCCCCTAGAATTTAACTCCAGTATTCATATATGTATGAGAAGAAGTTGGGATGGAAGATGCTAACCACAGGCATATTGTATTTCTGAAAAAAGTGTTTGTTAAAGTTTTTGCAACTGTAGCCAGCAACCAACTTAACAGTATCACAAGGGTACCTACATGTTATGAGAAATAGCAATTCTGTGAAACTGAAAAAAAAATTTTCTTTTGGTTAACATAGAATGAGATGAGAGGAGATGGATTTGCATGATTAGAGAGTTTGAGGTTTTTTTTTTAATGAGCATCTTCTTTTAAAAAGTATATGAGTAGAAACTTGATAGAAAGGCATTCTAGAGGAAAAAAGTCTCTCTTCCTCTGTTCATCCCCTTATCTGTAGAGATCAGCATTTACGTCTTGGAGGTGAAGCTTCCAAGTGTATTTAATTTTGTCACATGGATGTGGGAATGCAGAATGTGGAATGTAGAGGGGAGGGGTGGGAAGGAAAAAGGGGATTGAAGAAGTTAAATAAGGCAGCAGGTGAATAGAAGGCTCCTAAGGGAGAAGCTTTAGGACATGGATCATAAGGTTTTAATTTTTCTTCAACTAATACGTATATAGATTCCAAATTCAAAGGGCACAAAATAAGTTTTCTTCTTCTAACTTTGAATCTACTTCCCCTAAACTAGAGGAAGTATTTGATACAGACTAAAACTACTACCTGCGTATGTTTCCAGAGACTTTATATGCTTGTGTAAGCATAGACTTTAACAGTTTTGCTGTTAACAGTTTTGCTATTAACTTGTTTTTCTATTAATGAGTCTTGATAAGCATTTCACAGTCATACAGAAAGAACAGCCGTCTTGAATTGTCATCTTGAATTGTCAAAAACAAACCCTGAATGCTCAAATCTGTAGGAACAACTGCATGCGTTTCTGTATTGTTTTATACACACATCAGATCATGTAACCGTCTTCTATTGGTGAATACTTACAGCTTTATAAATAATTCTCCAATGAATATTTTGTGTATACTTGCAAATATACTAAGGATATAATTCAAAGTAGACTTACCAGAAGTAGGATCCCTATGTCAGAGAGTATATCGCCTTAAAATTAAGTGTCTTGTGTCCAGAGAGAGCCCACAAGCAGTATACTAGAGGGTGTCTGATTCCCACGTATCAGACTTACTGATCTTTTCCCATTTGATGGATAAAAATGTTACACTGAGGTTTTAATCTGCCTGTCTCTTAAGTAAGGTTGTGACTGTAATATGTGTTTGAGTTGCAGTTTGTGTCCTTTGTGTCTTCTCTGTTGGGGTTCTTCTGGTATTTCTGATTTGGTGAAGCTCCTTATTCATTAAAGAAATGAGTACTTTGCCTAATGTAACAAATATTTTTCTTACTTTTGCCTTCTGACTTTATGGTGTTTTTGAATTATATAGTCAAATATAGCAATTTTTGAGGCTTTTAGGTTTTATGTGACTTATTTAAAAAAAAACTACCCACTCTGTGTAAGTAAATATAAATGCATTTCCACCTCAGTACTCTTAGAGTTTCATGCTTTTGCATTCAGTCTTTGATGTGTCCAATCTAGATCTTAGTTTGGCATGAAATAGGGAGTCCCTTTCTTTTTTTCTTTTTGATAATTTAGATAACCATCCAGATGTTTTTCTTCACTTTACTATTCTGAAATGCCTCCTTTAATTATATACTAAATCCCTTTACATATCTGATTTTATTTCTAGATTTAAAAAATTTCGTTCCATTGATTTGTCTTTTTGGGCCAATAATATGCTGTTTCAATTATTGTGGTTTTGTGATATCTGTCACAGACTAGTACATGTCATTCCTATTTTTTCACGATGTTTTCTGGCTATTTCTGCCTCTCCTACCATATGAACCTTACAAATTCTGTCTAAAACAGATTCTGACTTTGAGTCTACTAGAAGTTCACATACTTTGAAATATATGAAAACTCTCAACCGTGTGTACTTCCCCCCACCAAAAAAAGGCTCATAGCTTCCAGGCTATCACTAGTCTCAGATGTCCCTCCTCTAATGTTCAGAACCACCGTTCTAGCATAGGTGTAGTCCTGACTTTAATCCTACATGACGTCTTTTTGAACAACTCCTTAAAAAAAGACTTGAGTCAGAATGTAGTCCTACAGTTATTCTCCTCTGTAACATTATTGAGGTTCTTGCTGGAGATTTTAAAAAAATAGTTGCTTGTATCTCAAGTACTGATTGCATTACAGCCTCTGGTTGCTGTGTGACTTCTCTTGCCTGTGTCATAAAGATGAGCTTTGAAAGCACAACAGGTAATTCACACTAGCAAGTGAGTTGTATTTCTTTAGGTAGACCAACATACCTGAAATCTATAAAACCCATGCCACCAAATCATAGTCTAGCTCTGGTCACAGTAAAGCCAGCACCGTAACTTTCTGTAATTATTAGAACTTAATTGTGTAGCTCAGGGTTCCCCACCCCCCAGACCACGGGCCAATACCAGTCTGTGGCCTGTTAGGAACTGGGCAGCACAGCAGGAGATGAGTGGCAGGTGAGCGAGCATTACCACCAGAGCTCTGCCTCCTGTCAGATCAGCAGCACATTAGATGCTCCTAGGAGTATGAACCCTAGTGTGAACTGAGCATGTGAGGGATCTAGGTTGTGTCCTCCTTATGAGACTCTAATGCCTGATGATCTGAGGGTGAAACAGGAACAGGTTCATGCTGCAACTATCATTCCCCCCTTCCCGGTTCATGGAAAAATTGTCTTCCACAAAACTGGTCCCTGATACCAAAAAGGTTGGGGACCACTGGTGTGGCACATACAGTGGACACAAATGTACTGTGTGCTAATCATGGGAGACCACAAAGAACTGCTAAGTGTTTAAACGGCATGGCAAAAAGAACTCTACTACTCCAAATCTGCCTTCAAACCAAATGCCAGTCACAGTAAACATTATTCATCACAAATTTTGCTTGGGATCCATAACCTAGGAGTGCTTTGTAGGATGATCTAGATAGCCTAGGACTTTTTAACGCTGTTCAGAGGCACTTTTTTCTTCCCCTCCACAAGTACTCTGTCGCGAGCAATAGAGCACTCATCCCCAGATTGGTCCTGCAGAGCCTGCTGTGATCACATACTCAGCCCACTGCTTTCGGCCTCTCGGCCCCAACCAAGAGCTCATGTTGTCTTTCTGTTGGCTTGTGTCCCCTCTCCATAAGTGAACTCTGTGACCTTCCTATTCACCCCAACCAGGGACACCCTTTCTTCCACTTTTATATTACATTTTATTTCCACCACTGGAGTTGTCCACACCACACACTGCCTTGTATTGATACCTTGTATTTTCACCTTCCTCTTGATGGGAGAGCCTGAAGAGCTCATCTCCATGTGCCCAGCAATGCCCTGACAACCAAGTAACAACCATAGGAGATCCCTGGCACCGGTGCAAGGCCAGAAATCCATGTTGGAACCCCAGGAGAATGCATGCCGATGAGTATTCAAACACAGCAGCTTCCAAACAATGAAACTGCAGAAGTCATTGGGATGGGTTTTATGTGGGTCTAGCAAGTCAGAAAGGCAGAGGGGGTGGGAAAACTGTTTACAGTGAAATCTGAGGACAGCGCCTTGACTCTTTGTTCTGGGTTTTACATCCATCTAGCAAATATTCGACTCGTGGCTCTACAGGCACCTTGACATTTTAATATACGAGTATTTGTTTTTATATATTAGGATTTCCAGGGATCCATTGTGTTTTATTTTTTGGTAAGTATAACGTAGCTGAAAATTACTTGGGAAACTTTGTGGTCCTAGCAGATGAAGTGGTGTTTTTCTCCTAGTACTCATTGCCAACTTTATTCTCCTTGGGTAGCTTTAAGGTATTATTTTTTTTCCAAGTACACTTGAAGGCGCACATTGCCCGGGGGAAGTTGGTCATGTCCTGTGTCGGGCATCCTTGCTAGGAAGAGTGGTTCCACTACATAGGTGACCTAACCTTTTGTTGACAGAAATTTTGTCATAAAAACAACTCCTTGGTTCTACCCTAGATGACAAGTACTTGTTAGGATAGACTTCTCCTATAAATGAAAGGGACATGGGAATTTTGCTAAGGGAATATACTTTATTCTAGTAGAAGGGGTTGGACTCCCACTTATTGGTGAGATTGTAGCCCAAAGTTGAGAATGCATCTACTTGTGGAGTGAAGG
This sequence comes from Pongo pygmaeus, assembly GCF_028885625.2. Lineage (NCBI taxonomy): Eukaryota > Metazoa > Chordata > Mammalia > Primates > Hominidae > Pongo > Pongo pygmaeus. The sequence continues at coordinate 112,092,052 of NC_072373.2, read as the reverse complement.
AAGTTGTATGCGTGTGTGTGTCTGTGTGTTGTATATTCTGTGTGTGACTGTTGTAGCCTAGAAGAATGTAGACATTCTTCTCTTTTTCACTATAAGACACCTTCAGCCTAGGTATCAACCAGGTCAAGATGTGGTTAGGGAGCCAGAAAGCTGGAGAAGTAACTAATTCGACTGCGGTCCTATATGGTTTGCTAACATTCTGTTTCCAGAACATTTGAAACACACTCCGTTTCAGCACACTCCACCCTCACCCAGAAAAAAAACAAACAAAACAAAACTATGAAGTAATCTGAAGTAATATAGAATGAGTTTGTGTGTTTTTGTCCTTCTCTGCGGTGTCACTGTTTTTTACATATTTAACTCATTGAGTCCTCACGGCAACACTGAGCAATAAGTGCTATTTATCACCATTTTACAGGAAGATGTTCAGAGATTAAACAGTGTGAGTTCCTCGAGCTGCTTTGCCATGTAGAAGTGAATCCTAACTCTGTTTCTCACCCCTCACTTTCAGTTTCCCCAGCCAGAACATCCCCCGAAGATGGCAGAGGAGAGCAGCTGTACCAGGGACTGCATGTCCTTCAGCGTGCTCAACTGGGATCAGGTTAGCCGGCTGCATGAGGTCCTGACTGAAGTTGTACCTATCCACGGACGAGGCAACTTTCCAACCTTGGAGATAACTCTGAAGGACATCGTCCAGACCGTCCGCAGTCGGCTGGAGGAGGCAGGCATCAAAGTGCAGGACGTCCGGCTGAATGGCTCTGCAGCTGGCCACGTTTTGGTCAAAGACAATGGCTTGGGCTGCAAAGACCTGGACCTAATCTTCCATGTGGCTCTTCCAACAGAGGCAGAATTTCAGCTGGTTAGAGATGTGGTTCTGTGTTCCCTTCTGAACTTCCTGCCAGAGGGTGTGAACAAGCTCAAAATCAGTCCAGTCACTCTGAAGGAGGCATATGTGCAGAAGCTAGTGAAGGTTTGCACGGACACTGACCGCTGGAGCCTGATCTCCCTCTCCAACAAGAATGGGAAGAACGTGGAGCTGAAGTTTGTCGACTCCATTCGGCGTCAGTTTGAGTTCAGTGTGGACTCTTTCCAAATCATCCTGGATTCTTTGCTTTTCTTCTATGACTGTTCCAATAACCCCATCTCTGAGCACTTCCACCCCACCGTGATTGGGGAGAGCATGTACGGGGACTTTGAGGAAGCTTTTGACCATCTGCAGAACAGACTGATCGCCACCAAGAACCCAGAAGAAATCAGAGGTGGGGGACTTCTCAAGTACAGCAACCTTCTCGTGCGGGACTTCAGGCCCACGGACCAGGAAGAAATCAAAACTCTAGAGCGCTACATGTGCTCCAGGTTCTTCATCGACTTCCCGGACATCCTTGAACAGCAGAGGAAGTTGGAGACTTACCTTCAAAACCACTTTGCTGAAGAAGAGAGAAGCAAGTACGACTACCTCATGATCCTTCGCAGGGTGGTGAATGAGAGCACCGTGTGTCTCATGGGGCATGAACGCAGGCAGACCCTGAACCTCATCTCCCTCCTGGCCTTGCGTGTGCTGGCGGAACAAAACATCATCCCCAATGCCACCAATGTCACCTGTTACTACCAGCCGGCTCCTTATGTCAGTGATGGCAACTTCAGCAACTACTACGTTGCGCATCCTCCAGTTACCTACAGCCAGCCTTACCCTACCTGGCTGCCTTGTAACTAACCTTGAGACCTGAGGGTTTCCACAGTGGGAATCCCAATAGGGCTAGGGCTCTCAGGTAGGGGAGCCTCCTTCTAGATGTAGGTGTTTGGCTTTTAAAGGGGAACTCAGCTCTGATTCTGCTTTTTTTGTGTGTGTACCCATTGGAATGGGTCTACAGTGTATCATGAGCCAACCCTAAAAGGACCCGTATTACAGTGCCATGTTGGAAAACGCTACAGGAAGCATGACCTATCCACATCTTTCCAAGATAGACACTAACATGTCACGTCCCAAACATTAGCACGTGGGGATTGAGCTCTGTGCAGTAATCGAGATTGGGAGAATTTGGGCAGCGCATGAGAAGTGCTAAGCTACTTGTTTTCTCACTTGAGCCCCGGTAGGTTGTGTTGGCCCTCACTTGGGATTCTCAGCAGTTACATGAAAGTTGTGCTGATAATCTCTTCTCGCACCAATTTTAGTCAGGCAGACAATGGTAAACATGAGGGTGCTCTTGTGACTTAATTTTTGTTCAAGGGACTAAATTGCTTATGTTTATTCCCTGTCAGCGGAGTGGAGAATGTCATTCATCAATAAACCAAAGCCAATAGCTGGAGAATTGAGATCTGGTTGAAAGTGGTTTATGGTTTACATGCTGTAGTATCCTGAGGAATTGCAAGATATTGCTGAGGAAAAAAAAATGACCTTTTCTTGAAATGTAACTTGAAAACAAAATAAAATGTGGAACATAATGTTTAATTAGAATTGTGGTGGTGGTAGTGGAAGGGGATAATTGTAAATAGGAAACATGAATGTTCATTTTTTTCTTTAAAGAATTCTTATTAAATGGCTCCCTGCCTTTTTTTTTCTTTTTTCCTCATCAGCTCTTTCATGGCTGAATTTTGTTTTATTCTTCCTAAGACTAAGGATTATGCTGAGTCCAGAGTCATTGTGGTAACTGACATGAGGGTCTTCCCATGTTTTAATTGGAAACCCATTTTGGTCACATTCCAAGTATGACACAGCTGTTCTTCTGGAGTACTTTAGCTATTTTTTGTTTTTGTTCTTTTCGGTTTTTTTTTTTTTTTTTCCAAAAAATAGTGACTTCCTTCTCCAGGTGCGTTTGACAGCAACTCAATTCAGGAATTTCAGTAGAACTGAGTGACCTGTGGAACTGCTTTAGAATCTAACCTGCTGTCTTCATGCTCTGTGTGAAGGGGAAGCTGGGGGGTTAGCATGAATTCTGGCCTTGTGTGCATTGGAGCTTCCAAGGCACTTTGAAATCATTCCAGTATATTTGGGAAGAATTGAGTGAATGAGAATGCTCTTCCTTATTCTGGTAGATTTGACTTGTTTATATTCTGCACTTTAGAGGGAAAACAGTGTTAATCTGTAGTCAAAAGAAAGCTTAGTAGATGAGAGAGTTCTAGGCTACTGTGGCTTTTTCCAATAGATTTAGATGAGATTATGTGTTTTGAAATGTTTTGTGGGATCCCTTAGAAAGCATCACTTTAGGGCAGAGACACTCAATATTGCCAGCCAGCTTAGGTTCTAAAGCGATTTAATCAAATTCATGCTCCTGATTTTTTTTCCCCCTTCCTTTGGCTATGAAAACCCAAAGCAAAGCAATGAAGTTATCCTAATGCAGAAGAGCTTAGTAGAAAATGAGTGGTTTACCTTTTTCTAAAAGTATATTTTCAAGTTTATTCTGGAATGTGATGTCTTGGTCCTCTTAAAAGTGGATCAGCCATGACTGAAACTCAAGGCTTAGCTGGTATCTATGTTGTGCTACATTAGGTGACTTAGAAGCCACTTCTTAGTGTAATCAGCTCCTGTTTCCCTGTGAGCCTTAGTTATATTTTAATTCAGTGGCTTTGAGTCAAGGCCGGTTCTAATTGAGGGGACCCAGGGTGCTTCAGTGTTAAGAGTGGGGCAATGAAGAGTGAACCCCAATGAAGAGTGATCCCAACTTTGAAAACTATCTGGTCATTCATGACCTTAAAAAGCTGCCATGGTGGTCAAATGGCATGTGTTTGCACAAAAATGACCGATGTGTTTAACCAAAGCTTTGAAATGTGATGAAGCCACCAACATAAGCACTTGCCTAACAGAAATCAGTATTTCTTCTACTTAGAAGGCTTGGGGCCCAGGGTAATGAGGCACCAGATGAAGATAAGATCTGCATCAAGGAATTAAATTTCCAGTTTGTCCTTGGGGTTCTTTCTGCTTATGTTATTTTTCCCCCCCCATCTGGTAATAGTCCTCTTCTGAGAATGAAAGGAGGCACAGAAGTTGCAAGAAAGACCCAGTCCCTAGTCTTTGCCACCATTGCCCCATGGTTGTCTCGGAGTCCCTTCACTTGACCTTTTTAGTCAGCTCAGATCTTTTCGTAGTTTGAGAATAGACGTGTTCAAGAGCTATCAGGGTTAAAAGCTGCACTGACCAAAGCTGTACTTTTAAAACACAACCCCTGGGCTAGCGATGTCTCTACTTGCTCTATGAGCATTTTGCCAGCCTCAGAATAGGCAAGGTAACCTTGAATTTCAGGTCTCTGGAAATTCTAGCTGAAACCTGCCTTTCCTAATGCTCACACAAGCACCAGGTACCCTGAACTTATACTGAGTCCAGTGGTTCCTATTTTATGTGTGTGTGTATGTGTGTGTGTTGAGTAACATGAAACTTGGCAGTAGCAGAGAGCACTGAAGTTCACATGCAAGTTCTAATCTAAATTTAAGCAGTCTCTTATTTGTTTCGGGACTCTGATTTGACTCTTTTTTCTGATGCTGTCGGCGTGTCTGCAGCCTGTTCTCCTAGCCTGCTGCTTGGAGTCAGGTTGAGCATCAGTGAGATGAAGACAGTACCTTTTCCTCTCACATTGGCAGAATAGCACGCACTAGATGCCTGACCTTGAGCTCTAGTCTCCCCTTTAAATCTTGCCTTGGCAGTAACACGCTATTCCTCATTCAATAATTTCAATGCTGAAACTGAACTCTATTACTAATGCCTTCCAATCAGAGTTCCCGATGGGGATGCCTATGGGATGTGGCATGGCCCACACCTGGGGGACCTGGCAGATGGGGTGACTTGGGTAAGGAAGATGATGCTTAGTTCCTGATAGATGCTACAGATGTAGTTTGGCATTTCAGTTTTTTCCAGTTTGATTTTTCACTGGGGTTTGAGTCACAGCAAGCTGTGTATGAACTTGTGTTTTGTGGTGATACGTTAATAATCAAATTGCTAAAGCCCTGAATCTGCTTATTCTTCAGCTTCACCTCTGCACTAACCCCTTACCCTTATGGTATGTTAGAATTTTAACTAGTACTGCTTTTTGACTTTGGGAAATGGTGCCACTCAAAGGCAACTTCCTAACTTTAGGAATAACTCCTTTGTAGTTTACTTTTTGGTACTGGTTGGTGCCTTGTATTGGAATACAGCTATATTCTTAGCTCGAATGTCCTCTTTTAGAGAGCAAAGTAGTTATCCAATGGTGAGAAGAGACCCTGACGCTCATAGAGGCCATTCCTTCCTGGGTGTTGGACCAGGGCTCTGTGTCAGGGAAAACCTTCTGGGTGGATTTTGTAAGAATCCAGTTTCCAAGGTTGGATTCACATCCTTAATCTTGCAGAGACTAGAATTTCACAGCTCACTTTGGAACATATTCCAATTCAACCAGTTAAAATCAGAGGACCAAGTTGTGGGGCAGGGAGGCAGTGTTGAGGAGAGGTATTTTTAAAGATCTGGCAACTTTTCAGGATTATTTGTGGAGAACTCTAAGGTGAAGATCAGGAAATAAAAGACTGTGTGTGTGTGTGTGTGCGTGCACGTGTGTGTTCAAGTGCCTAAATCTTGTTTACCTATCACTTTAAAAAAATAATTGAAGTGTAAGCTAAATAAAATGCTTGGAGTTTTTCCTGGGCTGGTGAGAGTTGGTGCAAATTCTCGTGTGTGTTTGCATAGGAAGGTGAGATGACCACCTACTAAAGAGGAAGTAGCTAAATACAGATTTGTGGGTGTTTTTAAAAAAACTCAACCTATCTGGTATTTTATTTTAATGGATAAAAATGTAATTTTCCTAAGGTAGCAACTTATTTCCAAATTAATGTAGATGAAAAATAGATACCCATTAGACTAAATTGAAAGCTTTTTGTTCTATATTTGCGTAGCCTTTGAAATATTAATTTCTTAGCAGTGCCTAGGAGGTCTGGGGATTCCTCTTTCGTAGTGGTCACTAACCTTACTTGATGCAGATAAAATCACTTGTCAATGCAAAATGTGTTAGAACTTGATAAAGCTTTGAGTTTGAGAAATAAAGGTATATTTAAAATTTAAATAAAACTTGTCATTTATGCTCATTGATTTCTTTCTCCTCAATGATGAATTTTAGGTTTTAGGAAACATTGAATAGAAATAGGAAGCTGTCAACATCAGCCTTGGATGCTTCTCTGAAGGACAGATGCTTTTTTTGGGGGGAGGGCTGTGTGGTTACCTTGGAGACCACAAATCCCTTAATATTTGGGTTCTTTTTCAAGGTGCTCAGCTAACTTAAGCTAGGCTTGGTTGTTGACCACAGCCTTCCAGCTAATACCCATGGCAGGTGTAGTCTTGCAGTCTGCCTTTGCTGGCACCTTGTTTAATTCAGTCCCCTTAGCTCCTAGCCCACTTCAACAACAACAAAGAAAACAACTTCAGCCATACATGTACAACTACTGTAGTTTCTTCACATTTTTAAAGAAGTATAGAAGTGAACAAGTGATATCGTGGAGTGATTGATAGATGTTTGAAGGGTATAAAGAGATGCCGTAGACTTTGGTTAGCAACCTTCCTCCTCATTCCTTTGATCTAATTCACAACAACCCCTGCCCACCCCAAGTCTTGCCCCTTCTGTGGCCTCCCTTCTGTGTGGAATTTCTTTGACCTCCTATGGCGTTCTCCTGTCCTCATGAAACTTACGTCTTTGTGTAAGATCCTTCATCTCCTTACCTCCACCTGTCCCTGCTTCTCCTCAAACCTTTCACCCAAGGCTGTGCATGCTCTGGAGTCTGGTAGGTGTGGAGTCCTTCCGATCACTTCTTTGGCATGTTTACTCAGTAAGTAACCCTCACTCCTCTTCAGCCCTGACTGCCAGCTCACATCCATGTTGCCTCTTCCCTCCTCCCTTCATTCTGCCCATCCACATGCATGTCAGTGGCCTCTTTAGTTTTATGATGGACTATCTCTGTCCTAGTCATCTACTCACATCAGTTAGACACTGTCTGGATCTACAACTGTTCATGAAGGCTGGAGTGACATTCTTCCCTTTTCACTACAAGAATTGGGATCATTGAAGAGCAATTTTCTGATCTTATGCTTGCCCATCAGCCATCCCCAGGATCTTCTTGACCTCCTCATTTTTACTGCGTGTGCCTTCGGAAAAGTTCCTTGACTCTGCCCTCTTGGTTGCCTTCAGCTCTTGCTTGGGCTATTTCATGAGGCTTCTCTCCTTTTTCATGACTCTTTCAAGGGCTCTTTCTAAAACAGATGTGCCTGGGCCCCTCCCATACATTAAAACCTGTGTAAGACCCTACTGTGCAAGAGCAGATGTCAGACTCAACATGTCTGCAAGAGCAGATGTCTGGAGCCCTTTGCAGCTAGCTAGCGCCAGTCTACCATCCTGTCCTTTGACCTATAGTACTAAGCTGGCCTACTTGGAGTTCTGGAGCACACAGTTTCTTCCGTGCACCTGACCCCACAGCAGGCTTCTAAAATCTCAGCTAAATGTCACCCCCATCCTCTCTTCCTCTGGCTTACCAGGCCCTATGTCTGCCACCTCCCCCTTCCTGCTCTTTCTATTCGTGTTCTTACTGGGTTGCATCAGCTCTTCACCCACATTGTGAACACCTGCATGCTTTATTCTCTGCCCACTTTTCACATAACTGGCATAGATTTGGTGCTTCAAATGTTGAACTGGATGGGTTTTTCCCTGGAGGACTTGTCCTTGGGCCAATAGCCACTTAGAGGCTGAATCCTGGATATTTACCTGAATGACTTGTAATGCCTCATTTTGGTGCCAGAAACCATTTCAGTCCCAGACATTGTCCAGACCAATATTTATACGCAGGACAACTTGTGTGGGATGTGCTGGTGCTCAGCTTCCTGGAATGAGTAGTCATGTCGTGGACACTAACACAATTGAACACAAGCTCTTGGCCCCTGAGCAAATCAGCACTAAGGGGTGCAGTCTTCACACTCAGCAGTATTATTTCAAACTCCCCCCACACCCAGTCCTCCTGGCAGACCTACCCTTCTGGTGTTAGTAGAATTCCTCTCATGCCATCCCCAAGTGTTCATTCCTCAGCCTTGGAATGAAGCTCCCGTCGTTGCCACCCAGGACCCCTAGGGTTCCAGAAGTACATTTCTAAACGAGCGGGGATTCTTTTTCTCCTTCGCTGTCCGAGTAGTTGCCTAGATGGGATAGTAATGTGCTTGGTTGTAATCTGCGGTTAGTATCAGCTGGAAGATGCTGAGAGCATTAGCAGGACCTGCGGGGGTTTCCCACGTGACCTCTCAGCAGCCAGAGCCTCAGTGTGATGGTGCCATTCTGCCGCCTTACCTTGGCCTGGAGCCTCATCCTCCCCAGAGGCCTTTAGCTCCATATGCACTTATGGCAGGTGGAGTCGGAGGCAAGTCAGGGGTGGTGCCCAGACTGGGCTGAGTGGTCTACCCCTGCTCCCTGCCTAAAAGCTTGAGTCAAGTGACTTCCTGTCTGAAGTGACAGCATTGGAGCTGGGGCCATGGTGCTGGTTTCCTGCCTCCTGGCCCTGTGCCTTCTGCAACACGGGACTGTGTCCTTCCCTGGGGAGAAGTGCTACCTAGAAGCATGTGCTGCCCTGGCGATGAGCCACTCCTCAGTACTCTGACTGTCATCACTCTCTCAAGCAGGTTTCTGCCAGTGCTGCCCAGAATCTAGGGAGCTGGAGCACATTGGGAGGCTTGGTTTCATACCATTCCTCACCCAGCTCAGAGCAACCCAGGCTACCTGTTCTGGCCATGACTGGATCGCAGGTCTCCCAACTCAGGGCATTTTCACCACAGCAGGCCATCCCAGGGCCACCTTTTACTTAGGAAGTTTCTGAAAATGGGAAATGTCCCTAAGGGAAAGGCATGAGAAGCTGGAGTCACTACCTTTCTTTCGGGTGCTTCCCTGGGAAAAAGGTATCCAAGGCTATAGTGTTTGAGAGAGAGAGATGGAGACGGGTGGCACCACAGCAACTCTGGCCAGGCTGTTTTCAACCATTTCAGTCCATCCCTTCCATATGGATAGTGCATGAGGTTTTGCTCAAGAGGCCTGTTGGGAACTAAACCCATGAGAAAACGGAATGACAACTCCTCACTTTAGACTAAGGCTTTAGGTTGACCAAGTACACATTGCATATACGTAGCTTGCAGGCCTCAGAAACGTGGGCTAGGTAGCAGTGTTTCCACTGTACACAGGAGCCAGAGGCTCAGTGTGCCTCTGAGTTGCCCAGGGTTACGTATCTTGTAAGAGACAGAGCCCATGCACAAAGATTTGACTGCAAAGCCTGGTTCCCCCACTATTACAACACTGAAAACACTCTGTAAACTATAACTCACCCTGCAAATATTAGTTTTTATGTCAGCCCCCTCTCAAGGGCCTAAGAGGTGTTGAGTTGCCTGGGAATAGATCCGTTTCCACTTATCCAGAAAAGGAATTCCTTGGACAAACCAGCAGCTTTCCTCAGACAACCCTCCCTTTGTGAATCAGGTGTGGGGGGACCCATTGCAGGCTCGTTAACATGTTTGGGGAATGCTCATGGAGCACCAGGTCCCGTGCTAAGCATTAGCATTTAATCTTCCAAAATGTCTGAGATAGGATGATTAGGTTTACAGGTGAGGAAACCTAAACGTCATACAGCTGCTGCAGCCAGCACCTGGCTCTGGGGTGTCTGACTCCAGGGCTCCAGCTCTCAGTTCTTTTACAGTATGCTATTTTGTCTTTGTCCTGCATTTTACAGGGTGGCACATGGAAGAGGCACGGGAGAGCAAATATCCTGCCTTCCAACAGAAGCCTTTGAAGAGGAATGAGGAGGACAAAGCCACTGATTAAATTGATTAGTTAAAATTAAAAATTAAGCCAACTGACAAAGTTAAAACAGGGTGCCTATTGTAGTTGGCATGACGTTTTAAATTAGAATTGCAATGGAAACAGCATCACAGTTTCCCCCACACCTTATCCAGGCAGCCATGTACTATGGGGGTATTTAAACTACCTGCAGGCTGGAGAGGAGGGTAGGGGAGTGCAGGAGGGCTTTTGCAGAAGTCAGGAAACCGGCTCACCTGCAATGCTGAAACAATGAAACCAAGAAGGGAGGGGACTCAGAAAACTAATAGCACAACCCCAAGCAGTTCCTGGAGTCAAACACCTGTGGTTTTTCATGCACTAAATATAGTGGAAGTTGGGTCATCTTATCCTTAAATAAACACTACAGCTAGCAAAGACTTTTTTGAAAAGAATCTTTACATTGGCTCAGGTAAGCGGGAGCCTGGGAGAAGCAGCGCTTGGGTGGCTGTGAATGGTCTGTGGTAGCCTCTGGTCCTCACATCCCCTGCTATCTCAGGATCCCACACAAAACATTCCTCTGTGGTTTTTTCCCTGCTCTTAAGTCAACTGCATGTACCTTGTTGTCCCTATGCCCTTCATCCCCTCCCCCTACCGTGAGATATCAGTTTCCTTGGCCTTCACCTGATCTGACCAAGGACAGCAGGAGAGGTGCCCCCTCTCTCTCTAGCTCTGGCAAAAGAGGCAGCTTTTCAGCAGGCTTATTTTCCATCCTACTTTAGATATTACTGAAAGGAAATGAACTCTTCTTTGACTTTGCCTTTTGAATTTTGGATGCTGCTGAATCGGGCACAGTCCCTACTTTAGGAAATGTTAAACCAGAGACTTGTGGCCAGGTTTCTGGCTTGTTGTTTGAGTGGCAGTTTGGTGCCCAGTAGGGTTCAAGGGATTCAAAGTGAGGATCCCTTTACAGACAGGCAGTGGGGCAGAAGAGCTGGAGCTTTGGAGCTGGAGACTCCAGCTCAGCACGCTCCTCTGCTCCCCTCATGATTGCATAAACAGCTCCAAGCCCAGTGTCCTTGTGGGTACAATGCAGGTGATGATGATGCCGGCTTTGGGGTTCCTAAGAATTAGGAAAGCCAGGTATTTTTTAATAAAGCTCCAAGCCCAGTACCGGGTGCCCGTATTCGGTATCTATTACTTGATATCCTCTGCTCTAGAGGAGTTTACAGTCTGCTTGGGGAGTTAAGAGAAATGTCTAAGTGGTATTTAAAGCATTAACATATGTGTGCCACAGATTCTTTGGTTCTGCTGGACATCGGGAAGTAAAAACACTGGCTACAATTTATTAAGACCTAAAGAGGCCAGTTAAAGGCATGATACACACTTTCACGATGCTCGTGACAGCCTTGCCAGGTAAGGGCGGTAGTTTCTCCCCCTACTCCACCCACTACTTAATGGAAGAGAAACTAAGGCTCAGAGAGGTTGAGCAACACGCCACAGCCTGCACAGCTGCCTGCGCTGGCAGTTTCACACCTGGCGCTGAGATAGTGTGGACCGTGTCCAGCTGCTGGGCTGGGAGCCTAGGGCACTGGCCAGTGCTCTGTCCTGGCTGACTGCCCTGATGCCCATTGGCCTGTGGGTTGCAATATCATCATAATTCCTGCTAAGCAACCCATTAGCCTCACTGTCTAGGTATTGCCAACTCACCGAAGTTCCCCAGAACTTCAGACCCACTTCCCCCACTCCTCTGCTGAGGATAAGCAGAGAATGAAAGGTACTGCACCGGAGGACTGTGGCAAACTCTATACCATGAAGTCATTTTGTCTTTTCACTGAGCAACTTCCCTGTACCAGGAATTAGAATCTGCACATTGAAAAGGCCCAGAACCCTCCTGCTCTAGTGTGTCAGGCACTTTTGTAAATGTGTGACCTGCTGGTTTTGCTGGGATGTGCACATTTCTAATAATGGTGTTGATCAACAAAGAGGACTTTGCATGGCAGGGGTGTGCCCTCCCTCCAAAGCTGCTGTTTCAGAGGTTCCTCCACCATACAAGCCCTGGACCTGGGATACACTCACAGTCCCTAACATGGTTGTGTTTTCCTGTGAGACAAGTGCCTCTTCTACCCTAAGAGCATTTAGTGACTTTAGGGTCAGCAGTCCAGGCCTGGTGAAAGAGGGCAGGGAGAGAGATCCTGCCCAGCCACGGGGGATCAGCTTTGGTGAGTTTCTGACCCCACCACGGTGGAAACCAATTAGAGAAATAACTTATTGGTGACGTGATGAGGGTTGTTCTGAATCCAGAGGCAGAAATCTTTTTCTGCAAAGGTGTAAATAGTCACTTTTTCTGCAAAGGTGTAAATAGTCAATATTGTAGGCTTTGCGGGTCTCTGTCACAAATATTCCACCAATGTTGTATCACAGAAGCAGCCATCAATGACACACAAATGCATGGGCAAGGCTGTTCCAACAGAACTGTATTTATGGACACTGACATTCAAATTTCAGGTCATTTTCACGTAGCATGAAATATTCCTTTGATTTTCCCCAATCATTTAAAATCCAGCCTATTTTGGCTGTTCACCAACCAGCAGCAGGACAGATTTGGCCCACTGGCTGGAGTTTCCAACCCATGAACTAGAGGACAAGGTGCCTCACAGCAAGACCATCCCCCTGTTTTTTTCTGCCTTCCCCCCGCCCCCACCATGTTCCTCAGTAAGGTAGAACTGCAGACTGCCAGTCCTGTTAGCTGGGTATTACCTGCCTCGTTAGTGGTTCCTCCGTTGCACCTCCTCAGGGCTGGTTGTGGTTGCCCATTGACAGCATGAGTTGCTGTCACTGCAACTCTGAAGCTGGGCCTTGAAGTTCCAACCACGTGGGCGTCACTGCCCTCTGGTCCCAGATGGTCCTGTTGGCCCACCTTCCACTATGCCCCTCATCACTGGAGAATCTCCTCTTCCCATCAGGGTCACAATTTCTGATGTTCCTAGCAAGTGTAGACTTCCTTCCTCGGTTCTTCATAGAGCCCCCAAATATTAGAATGCCTGCTAGGCAGGCTGGTTCTACTCCTTAGAACTCCTCTGAAAGAGCTTGGGACAATTTGTTTGGAATTTAAAGTCGTACCCCATATTGTTGGGTCAATATATCCTTCCCGCCCACAGTCCCCAGGTGCACCCCTGAGGCTAACTTAGCAAGCCCTTTGTTCTGGTGTCCTGAGGGTGGGCTGCACAGCCGTTTACCACTTTCCTGAGGGGGCAGCGGGTAGGGACTCTTTGAAAATGCAGCAGCCCACTGGACCCCCAGGCATGGCCAGCAGAGTCAGCCCCACTGGAATCAGACTCCTGGCCCCGGGAGCTCAGCCTCTTTGCCTGCAGCATGCATGCAGGTTGTCAGAAGTTGGAGAAATGAAATTCAGACGTACCAAATGCTCCTGATGAGAGGACGTTCCAAATGGAAAACTATCCATTCAGACTCACCCTTGATGAGTCTAAAGGGGGATAGGGAGGACCCTGACGATATCAGTGTAACTCTGCAGGCCGTTCAGGTTTGCAAGGGAAAAGATGAAGGAAAGGCCATCATGAAAAATGCTTCACTCTGCCAAGAATAAGTCAAGAATACTCAAGTTGGCCGGGCGCAGTGGCTCAGGCCTGTAATCCCAGCACTTTGAGAGGCCAAAGCAGGAGGATTGCTTGGGCCTAGGATTTCAAGACCAGCCTGGGCTACATAGCGAGACCCCATTCCAAGTCATTAAAAACAATTTATTTTTAAAAGAATGCTTAAGCCATGAAGGAAGTTGTCTGAAAAATAATAAGCTTCAATAAGAACAGGCAGAGGATAGCCCTGCTGCCTAGGGAGGGAGAGGCTGAAGTGAATGAGGCTGCGAAGAGAGCCCAGTGCTTGCTTCCTCTTGGGCTTCTCTCTTCCATTGCAGAGGAAACAGGCACTGAGAGTGAGAACTGAGTGGGCTGGGGAGCCGGATGGACTTTACCCTGCCATTTCCTAACCCTGTGACGTTTGGCAAGTTCTGTTTCTGCGGCTATAGAAATGGGGATGCTTACCTGCTGCAGTTAGTATAAGGATTAGAGGAGGTAAACTTAGTAAAGACCCTAGCACTATGTCGACAGTTAATAAACAGTAGTCCAGATATGTGAGTGCGGGTGCTTAAACAACGCGATTCATCAATAAAGTAGCAACCTTCATTTTGGTCCTCTGGTGCCTGATTAAAATCACCTAGAGTGCTAGTTCAAAATGCAGACTCCCAGGATCCCGCCCTCAGATTCTGATTTAGAGGGACTGCGGAAGGGCTGAGGAAGGGCCGGGGAATCATGTCCAGATAGTTCTCAGGTGCCCTGGAATTTGGAAGCCACAGTCGTAAGGGTTAAGGAGGAGGTGCATGACGGGAACAGGGACAGTGGGAGAGTCCTTAGAGCTGGAATGAGGGTGACCAGCCTAGAAGATGACATCCCAGGGACGGAGGACACTTGAACACATGTCACAGATCTTCATGAGGAAAACATCAGACCAGTAAGCTAGATCTCCACACTTAGGATTCAATTTTTAAAAGGTGGATTAGATTAAAGGGACCAATTTTCCTGTCATTTTTTTAGACTATTAGATTGGGGGTGGAAAGATTGTTTTGTTTTGTGTTTTTAGTTACCTATTGTTAGAACAGTGAATTTGTACTTCAGATTTAAAAAAAAATTACTATGCTTGAATGGTGATAAAATCAGGGGAGTTTGTGGTTAGTAGAACAAAACTGAGTCTAAGATTTGACGTCCGCACAGCAGGCAGTGATGAGGGATTTCTCACTTCCCCTAATAAAATCCCCAGTGTTGAAGGGAGTCTTCCATCAGGAGGGGAAGGTGACCAAGCTGCTCTTCCCTCTGGAGCCCTCGCTTCAATGGCCCTGTCCTTCCACTGTCTAGGAAGCTGCTCTTCCTTTGCAGACTGCCCCCCAACAAGAGTCCCCACAGGCATCCTTGGTTCCCAGAGCCAGCGGAGACAAGCTGGATGTTTAACAAGATACATTACTAAATTTGTAAAGGAAAATAAATCTAGAGAAAACAAAAATTATAGGACAATATAGAGTATCCTCATGATACTCCCTTATGGAACTGGGTCTTCTGGGCCCCAGTCCACACCCCCAGCTGCCCAGCTGTGTGCTCAAGCTCCCAGGAGCTGGCTGCTGTCCGAGCCTCCACTGGTGGGACCCAGTTACTATCACCATGACTCCAAGACCATGTTCTTGACCTCTTGACCCTCCTTAAATTCAGATTCCAGAATCTAGGGACAGATTCCCTGTTGTTCTTTATCCAGGATCTTCCCTTTCAATTTTTACATCTGCCAAGAGTCTTTCCAGCAAAGACCTCGCCGTTCAGCTGAGACTCATTCTGCCCCTTCCCTGTGCACCACTAGCTGAGGCATTCATAAGCCAAAGACAAATCACTTATGGGGGCAGTGGATCTGCTCAGGTCCCTAGAGGATTTCCCACTTCTCCCTTCAGCCTAAAGCCCTGCTGCAATCAAGTCACCCTGTTCTTAAAAACCTTCAATAGCTCTTCATTGCCTGTAGAATGAGGCTCAGGATCTCTCAATAGTGAATGTTTAAAGGAAGTCTTGGGCCAGACACAGTGGCTCACGCCTGTAATCCCAGCACTTTGGGAGGCCGAAGTGGGTGGATCACCTGAGGTCGGGAGTTCAAGACCAACCTGACCAACATAGTGAAACTAGAAATACAGAAATTAGCTGGGCATGGTGGAGTCTATACTAAAAATACAAAATTAGCTGGGCATGGTAGAGTGCACCCGTAGTCCCAGCTACTAGGGAGGCTGAAGCAGGAGAATTGCTTGAACCCAGGAGGCAGAGGTTGCAGTGAGCTGAGATCATGCCATTGCACTCCAGCCTGGGCGACAGAGCGAGACTCCACCTCAAAAAATCAAATCAAATAAAGGAAGCCTCAAATCACCTGCCAAGTCTATCTCCCATCCCTCCAAGCCCCACATCCTCCACTATAGCTTCCGGGGCAGTGAGAAGGGAGGATAGGGTGAGGAAGCCCACTTTTATCTGGAAAAATGGTCACCAGTTTCCAATTAATCCCATTTCACATAGGGTGAGAGCTGGTGGGGCACTGGCCTGGACACCAGGAGACCATGTCCTATTCTGGTGTGTGCAGGCTTCTAGCCTCAGGTGAGTCACCAGCCTTTGCTGGGACTCAGTTTCTTCATCTGCAAAATGCAGATATTGGATTAGCCTATCTGTAGGATCCTTGCCCACAGCTCCACAGTGGCCTTTGTGACTCAAAAAAGCTGTGAAGGACTCAGTTGCCCAGAGAAGGCCTGACATGATGTGGGACCCTTGCTTATGCTGGTGACAGGAGTGATCCTGGGCTTTCTCTGCACTCAGCCTTCTTGTGAGGGAGAAATGGCTCAACTCTATTCAGTGAGCACAGGGGCAGTGCTCCGCACATCCTGTGCGTGCCACTTTGCCAGGCCCTGGGGGTCAGGGAAGGATGAGAAATAATCCCTGCCAATAAAGAGCTCCTGGGAAATACAAGACAAAAACACACTTGTGTCATGCTGTGGATGAGTACTGTGACAGAGGAGGATAATGTTAGGGTCTCATTGGCAGGGGATGACTGGAAGAAGCCTCAGAAAGCAGGGGCCTTGGAGCTGCACCTTGCAGGATGAGTCCAGTTTGGCTGCACACTCCCTGGGGAATGGGGAAGCAGTGCAGAGCCATTGAAAGCTTTTAGTGGGGGAGTGACAAGAGAAACACCTGCATACAGCGGCTGCTTGGGAGATAGGATCCCTGTGTGGGGACAAGAACAATACCCCAAGTACTATTTCGAAAGATTCGTGTTTGTGTTTTGAAAGATCACTGTGGCAACTGTGTCATGGATGAAGGGGCAGAGGTGAGACTGGAAACAGAGAGACCTGAAAGGCAGCCGCAGCAATGGTCCAGGCAAGGCACGCTGACAGGGTGTAGACGTGAACTTCGGCACAGAACAATTACAGAACCCTTTACAAACCTGGGCATAGCCACAAAGAATTCGACAGTAGAATTTGTTCAGTAGACTCATGGGTGTCAGGCATACCTGTTTATTCTAGTCAGTCATTGTATTTTATGTCCTGGAATAGTTTCAATAGTTTCCCTCTCCTTCCTTCTCCCCAATTCAGTTATCTTCTCCACCTCACCCGACTCACCCCCATAGCATTCTTTTTTTTTTTTTTTTTTTGAGACAGAGTCTCTTGTTGCTCAGGCTGGAGTGCAGTGGCGTGATCTTGGCTCACTGCAACCTCTGCCTCCTGGGTTCAAGCGATTCTCCTGCCTCAGCCTCCTGAGTAGCTGGGATTACAGGCACCCACCACCACGCCCGGCTAATTTTTGTACTTTTAGTAGAGACAGGGTTTCGCCATGTTGGCCAGGCTGATCTCAAACTCCTGACCTTAGGCGATTGGCCTGCCTCGGCCTCCCAAAATACTGGGATTACAGGCGTGAGCCACCACACCCAGCCCACCCCCATAGCATTCTACACCCACTCAGCCCCACTTCACGTATAAGCAGCCTCACAGTGAAAGCCAAAGAAAGTATCTAATTCAGCATTTCTCAAGGATGTGCTTTTGGGACTACGGGCAGAGCAATTCTCTGTTGAGGGACTGTCCCATGCATTGTAGAACATTTAGCATCCTGGTCATTAGGGAGCTGGTGGCTCTAGCATCCCCTAGTGATTTTGAGGACCAAACAATATCCCCTAGGCTTCCAAACTTCCCTTAGTGGAGCAGTATTTGGGGTATTGTTCATGCCCCCACACAGGGGTCCTATCTCCCAAGCAGCCGCTGTATGCAGGTGTTTCTCTTGCCTGCCATCCCGTGAAAAATCAGCCCCCAGGGACACATCATCTACCACCTCACCATCTCACATCAGGGTAGATTGAGAGGATAGAGGGCCCACCCAGTCAGCCTGCATGTATGTCTGAAATAGCTTTATTCTACGCTCATCTTGGATTGAATTTGTATAAAATTCTTGAATTTGGCTGAGCATAAAGTTCTAGGCTAGTAGTCATTTTTCTTCGGAATGTGGAGACATTTCCTCATTATAAAAATTTTTTAAAAGCATGTACCCTCCTATTGTAGTCTTAAAAGGTTCATGGAACTAATCTAGGGACAGATTTAGGCAAAGAGCAGAATGCTACCTGAAAAATAAAATATTAGCAAGATACCAGGGCGATTTGACCCTCGCTGGCAGGTACTTGGAACCATTAATTATATGCTTGTTTTATTCATGATTTGTAATGTTCTGGGATACCAAAAGTAATTGTAATGGTGGTTGAATTTAACAAAAAACATTAAACCTCATCTTAAAATGTCCACTGATTCCTCTCATGCAATGACACTATTCATTGTTTAAAGATACATAAAAACAAACATGCACACAACTGTGCAGTTTTCATAAAGGTCTATTTCATGATTGGTGTGTAGCACATTTAACAGTTATATACATCTAAACAGTGTACGGGTAACTGCAGGACTGCAGCATTGGTAACTAGAGAGAGAGAGAGCCTAGTCAGCTAGAAAGCAGCTACCAAGTAACTGTCTAAATATTAAAAATACAGCTCTTGTTTAGATCATCCTTCATTTTGATCACCTTCTCAGGGGGAAAAAGCCTGCTCATCACAATGGAAATACATCAAGGCCGAATCTTCTGATATCCATTCCCAGAGGTTTCTTTCATCTGGATTAAGCCTGCAACTCCAGGGCAAGGCCAAGTGTGTGGCCTCCAGCATCCATGCTCTTCCCTTCTACCAGAGCAGACAGACTGAGCTTCACACCAGGCCTCAGGGGTGGAGTGTAGCTGACCCCAGTCAACCAGTTGTTGACTTTTGCAGAAATGGAAGCAGCGGGTTTCAATTGAAATTTAGCTGCGAGGCCAAAACGAGTGCAGCTGGTACCTGATGTCCAAGCAAGGTTTAGTAAAGCATCAAGATCTTCACATACTTTCTGATAAACGGATCCTCCAAATTCTGCCCCATCATTGACATTAGTGTGCAGCTGGAAGTCCCCGGTCCTGTAGACCACTGCAAAGTTATTCTTTGTCTGCTTTGACTTGGTGCTGTCAAAGCTCATCTGGTATCCAGCAAGCTGAACCATGAATTGCAAGTCCAGCAAAATCAAAGTTAACATCACAGCCAAGCTTTACACGCTGCTTCTTGTAAGAGGACTTGATTTTGACACTTTTCTTTCCTATGTTTGGTGAGAAGCTAGTATCTGATATCATTTTCAAACCTTGACAAATTTGGTCTTCAATTGTGATTTCTGTCCCCAAAGTGTCATCAGTGTTCCATTTTTCTGTGAAAGTCAAATCATACTCGCACCATTTATATTTGGACTCCAAGATCCCAGTAACTTTACCAGTGTCTGTATTAGATGAACCAGACTTTGAGAATTCCACACCACCACATGACTTTGCTTTTACCTCATTTCACCAACTTAAAACCAAATCCTTTGTTGAAACCCTCTCTGGGAGCTTTGACAAGGTGAGCATATGATGGAGGAAGACACACTGGCTGTGTACAGGTCTGTCGGTAGGTTGACATGGTCAGGCCTCAGGAAGAGGTGATCTGGTGGTCTCCTTAGTGAGGCTGCTGCTGTTGCTCCACTTGCAGGTGAGGCCACTGGACTCACTCATGGGGCTGCACCTGCCATGGCTGGGAGGCAAGGGAAGAAGCTTCATTGTCTTTTAGCTTCTAGTATTGCTGTTGAGAAGTCTGATGCCACTGATGCTTTATCCTTGTATGTGACCTGTTCCCCTAGCCCCTGCCCTTTGAGAGTCTTCTCTTTACTTCTGGTGTTCTGGATTCTATGATAAAGTGCCTTTGTCTGTGTGTGCCTCTGTATGGTTTGTATGTGCCTGTGTCTGTGTCTCTGTGTGTGCATGTAAGTGCCTGTGTCTGTGTGCCTGTGTGCCTGTGTATAAGTGCCTGTGTCTGTGTGTCTGTGTGTGTACGTGCCTATGTCTGTGTGTCTGTGTGCCTGTGTCTGTGTGTGTAAGTGTCTGTGTCTGTGTGTCTGTATGTGTATATGTTTACGTTCACTGTGCTGGGCACTCCATGAGTGATTTTAATCTGAAAGTTATATCCTTCAGTTATGGGAAATTTTCCCTTTACTATTTCTTTAAAAATGTTTTCTCCCTTTTCTCTGTTTTCTCTTTCTGGATTTTGATTATTCAGATGTTGGACCTCTGGACTAATCTAGTGCTACTGTTTGTCTCTGGTTTTCAATCAGAATCTCTCTTTCTCCATCTCTCTCATTTCTCTTTTTCTTTAACTTTCTGAGTGACTTTTCTGAGAAAACATTGTAAACTTTCCATTGAATTTCTAAGTTTTACTATCAACTCTTTAACCTGTTTTTGAACATATACCCCTTTTAAGCTTCCCTTTTCCATTTCACAGGTGCAATATCTTCTATAACTTTGAGAATATTATTTATAAGTTTTGCTGGCATTTTCTTTTGCCCTTTTACTCTCTTTTCTCCAAGTGCCTTTTCTCTGTTAATGTGTTTTATTCCTTGTCTTTGATTTTAGAGGTGTTCTTTAGAAGGCAGGCGATCCTTAGCTACTCATACTTATTTTGGTATGAGCCACATAAAAATTAATTAGAAGCTCTAGTTCATGCATGAACCTCACAGCCTTCCAACCTTCTCTGTATCCAGCCATGTTTTGTTAGGAGACCCCCAGATGTGGATATCTGTAGGTATTCTCTCCTGGACTGGTCAGTTTTCCCAAGAGGAATCTTCTGTCAGCCATATGTATGTCTGGATGTACAAGCCTGACTCACAGTAAAGCATGTGGATTTCACTTAATCCCACTTTCAGAATCAAAACTCTCAACCATCTTCTGAGCTACTGTTGGTATCTCCAAATCCACAGCCTTTCTAATTTACCTTCTGCAGAGAGTAAGCCTCCTTTCTTCCACTTGGGTGAGCAGGTACCATTGCTGGATAGTACAGGCTTGGGGTATAACTGCTCTTTATGAAGACTTTTTACAAATCCTGTGGTTTTCTGTCCACCCCCACATTCTGGCTTTCAAAGATATCTGATGTTTCTGATTCCTAAGCCCTGCTGAGGCTTGAGGTACACATTGGCTTGCTTCTTTTTCATTTTTCCACTTTCTAGCTTTGTTTTCAGGGTTCTAAAGCCTGCCAAGTCCGTTACCGCTCATCCAACTGCTTCTCAACTTCCCCAAAGCATGTGGATCGCTCTCACCATCTGCCATTTCTTCTTCCATTCTCATTGTAATTATGAGTGTTTGCCTTTTGTATTCTTTCTCTGTCATTTTTGTTGGGATTAAGGTGAAGGCAGTGTATAGCCTTTTCAGATTTTTTTTTTTTCAGCTAGCAATATGCATTTTAGGTTCCTCTGTGCTTCTATGCATTCACCTACTGAAGGACACCTTGGTTGCTTCCAAGTTTGGCAATTATGAATAAAGATACTGTAAACACCCATGTGCAATGTGCAGGTTTCTGTGTGGACATAAACTTTTAACTTATTTGGGTAAATACCAAGCAGTGAGATTGCAGGATCATCCAGTAAGAGTATATCTAGGCTTTTATTGTTGTTGTTGTTGTTTTGTTAAGAAACCACCAAACCCTCTTCCAAAGTGGCTGTACCATTTTGCATTCTCACCAGCAGTGAATGTTGCTCTACATCCTCACTAGCATTCGGTGTTGTCAGTGTTTTGGATTTTAGCTGTTCTAATAGTATAATAATATTTTTAATGTCCTTATCTCCTAATTCTATAATCTCTGTCAGTTCTGGGTCTAAGTTGATTGGTTTCTTTCGTTATTATGGGCTATATCTTCTTGCCTTTATACATGCCTGAAAATTTTTTATTCATTACAGAAATTGTGAATTTTACTTTATTGGGTACACAATATTTTTGTATTTCTATAAATATTCTTGAGCTTTGTTCGGGATATAGTTAAGTTTGATCCTTTGGGTCTCTTAAGCTTTGTTAGATAGGACCAGAACTGCATTTCATTGTGGACTAATTTTCCCCCACTATTGAGGGAAGACCCTTTTGAGTACTCTATCTGATGCCCCATGAATGATAAAGTTTTACACTCTGGCTGGTAGGAATAGGAACAATTCCTGGCTCTGTGGATTGTTCTCTCTAATCCTTTAGGGTGCTTCTTTTCCCAACCTTGAGTAGGTTCCTTACCTTTATGCATGGATCAGGATTCAGCTGAAGAGTCCAGGGAGAGCCCCTGTGGACCTCTGGGGCTTCCTCTCAGTGGTGCTCTCTCCTCCCTGGTACTCTGCCCTGCACCCTCTAGAGGCCTTGACCTCCCCAGATTCCTAGCTCCATCTCTGAAACTGAGATCCTCTTGGCTTCTTCCTTCCTATCTCAGGGGCTGGAAACTCTCTCCAGCCAGTAAACTGAGGCGGTCACAGGGCTCACCTCCTTTGCTTCCCATCTCTCCGGAATTACTGCCTTTCATTGCCTGATGTCCAATGTTGTTCAATATTTTGTCTTGTTTTTAATTTTTTCAGCCAAGGAGATAGAAATGGTTTCTTTTATTTCAACTTGGCTGGAGATGGAAGTCTAAAGATTTCTTTTGAATTAAACTAATTCATTAATAAAGACAAATATTTATTACTGTAGTGTTCAGAATAGGTAGACTCCACAGCAGCTGTGGTCATGATAAAAATAAAATCTAGCAAGCACAACCCTTTGGTCTGTGGTTTGGGTCAGCTGTGACGGAGCCACCAGGAGGCTCGTGTTATCTCGCCACTCCCTCCCTAGACTGGGACCTGCAATGGTAGCAGTCAGTGAATCCACAGTGGAGGCTGGGTCTGATTTCCTAGAAGGCCAGAGGCCAGTCTCTGTCTTTGGGAAGTAGAGCAAGAGCGTAGGATGGTGGGTGAAGATGAAACCATTGGAAAGGTGATTATGATATCATGCTGTTTTTCTTATTAAAAAGTTCCATCTAACCGTTTGGAAAAAGGAATATTCCTAAGTAGGGGATCTATGTTGGCAACTTGAGAAAGACCATGTAACTGGATGACTCCCTGGACCTTCATCTCTTATCTCCTGTGACCTTCTGGTGCTATCCTGCTGTTATCCTCCAGCTCAGGGGGTGCAAGTCTCTGGGCCAGCTTGTTTCTCACATACCCAAAGGTGAGCCCTTTGATCATAAGCACTTCAAAAATTTTACCTTCGTGATAGAATTCTTTTCCAAAATTTATTGCATACTTTCCTGCCTTGGTAAGAATAATAAAATGGCAACACTACTACCACTAATAATGGATGCTTATTGAGTTTGGCACTGTTTAAAGTGCTTTGTGTGTGTTAATTCATTTAATCCTCACAACAACCCTGTGAAGTAGGTACAGGTATTCTCACCATTTTGTAGATAAGGAAACATACACAAGGAGATTAGGAATTTGTCCAAGGCATGAAGATCACACAGCACAATTTTATCTATTCTTGGCCCCTTAGAGATATCACTAGGATCATCAAATATTGGACTGTGGCCATGAATGCAGACATGAATGTGGATGGGCCTACAAGTTTGAGTACGAAACTGAGGCCCCTCAAAGTTAGGTTCCTTGGGAGCCCATTGAGGACTTTGTCGGGGCAGGACTTGTTCTGCATGAAAGCCTGCAGAGAAGCAACTCTGGAGGTGTCTCCTAGAAAATAAGACTCGCAGGAGATTGATGAGGACAGGAAAGAGTGGAGAACTGGAAACAATGTGGTTGGGGAGGCGTGGTGGTGGGGGACATTAAAGGTGCACAGATGGCAGCCACAGCGGGCTTCCCTGAGCACAAAGCAGTATGATTGCAGTTGATTCTTCCATAGATGGAATGGGGCCATTCAGACTTGGGCTCACCTGTATTGACGGTGACCCTGACAGTTACCTAACCTTGCCATGGGTTAACTAACACACTGATAAAATAGAGAAAATAGTACTTAAAATTTAGGTATGACTGGCTTGGATTGGCTCAAATATGTATATAAAGTGCTTAGCAGAATGTCCGGAATGTAGTAATAACTCAGTGAATGGTCTTAGCTGTTTTTAATAATGAAGCTCTGGAGTGAGGCCAAGAGGAACAGTTGCCTTTGGTTACATAATCCATCTTGTCCATGACTTTGAATTTAGTCTCAGGGACACAATGGGCAGGTTTCTCTGGAGGATGCTGGTTCCCTGAGAGGTGAGAAGCTGGGCTAGTAAGCTTGGACCCATGTTCCCACCCCACTGGGCAGCCTTACTGGACATGGCCCCTTCCGTTCTGGCTCCCTGGGACTTGGCTCACTGAGTTTGGCTCTGGACAGAGTCACATGACTGGTCCTCACTGCACCCAGCTTGCTCTGGCGGGTATCAGGTGGCCTGCAGCTTGAGGAACTCCTATGTCAGCAGCTCTGGAAGCCAGCAGCTCTGAGGGACAGACCAGAGGTCTTGAGCTGGAGACACCCAGAGGCCCAGTGGCAGACTAGTCTAGAACAGGGACATCAGACCTGGCAGCACATGGCTCAGCCCTGTGGAGTCCAGACTGCAGTGGCTTCAGCTGGCCCCCAGGCCCCTTCTCCTCTGGCCCAGATATGAACCGCGCCCTGTACAGACCGGAGGACTTTACCTCCTAGGAGCCGCAGCTTCCTACAGAAGACCGGTGGGTGTGCCAGCGATGTTAGAATGCGCCCACCGTGCCCCAGGGAGGCAGCCTTTTCCACAGCACAGAAGTGGGAGAGCATAGCTGGAAGGAATGGAGGAGAGCGGAGCAGAACTCAGAACCAGAGGGAGGCCTGAAGGAAGTTATCTTAGTGTAGTCTGGTATAGAAAACTTTTTTAAAAAGAAAAGTAATTTTAGTATTTTCAAATCCTGTATCTAATATTTAAGGGAGAATTAATGCCCTAGGAATGTTCGACATTTTTCTTTTCACGTCAAAACCCATTCTCTAAATGAAATTGCTGGTGGAAGCCCAATGTGGGGAGCAGGTTGAAGCAGGGCAGCTGTGCTGTGGCTGATGCAGGCGCCCGGAGTCCTGCACCCGCTGTGTGTGGCTGCCTCAGGAAGCCCGAGGCCCACCACTACAGAAACAAGGGGCATGCTTTGAAACCTCTGTAAAATAAGAGAAAGAGAAACCCAGGCACTGCCAAAAGAAGTGGTGCCCTGTAACAGCCCATGTCCCACTGTGCTTTATGGGCAGAGGCACCTCCCATTCTACAGCTTCAAGGTTCAATTTATGCCTCATCTTGAATTCCCACTGATTCACTGATTCTGGACTGGCAGATCCAAGTGAATGAGCATTTTATTTTATTTTATGTATTTTGTGAGATGGAGTCTCGCTGTGTCATTCAGGCTGGAGTGCAGTGGCATGATCTCGGCTCACTGCAACCTCTGCCTCCCGGGTTCAAGCGATTCTCCTGCCTCAGCCTCCTGAGTAGCTGGGATTATAGGCACACACCACCACACCTGGCTAATTTTTGTATTTTTAGTAGAGACAGGGTTTCACCATGTTGGCCAGGCTGGCCTTGAACTCCTGACCTCGTGATCCGCCCGCCTCGGCCTTCTAAAGTGCTGGGATTACAGGTGTAAGCCACCATGCCTGGCCAGAATGAACATTTTAAAAAGTAACTTTTGAATTAATGAGATAAGACTTACGCTTCATTATTTTTTTCGTGTTACCACCCAGTTTGCCAAATGAACCATTGCCAGTACTTGAGAAATCTCAAGAGCCCCCACTGCATCATTCTCCTCTTCCCCAGAGGGTACCGCTATCCTGACCTTTGTGGTACTTTTTTTTTTTCTTTTCCAACAGGTGTATCACCTGTGTATGTATCTCTAAGCACTATAGTTTAGTTCTGCCTGTTTTTAAGCTATATAGAAATGAAATCATAATTTCATTCTTGTAGAAGTTGCTTCTTTCATTTAGCAGGATGTTTGTACGATTCAGCCATGTTATTGAATTTCTCCTTGCAACAGATTTTGAGCATATCGTTTCCATGTCTTTGGGAAAGTCATCTAACTTTTTTGAACCTAGGTTGCCTCATCAGAACTCCAAATTCCTTTCTTACTGGAGAAGAGAGAAGATAAATGTAACACAAGGGTCACAAATCACTACTGGGGATGGGAGAAAAGAGAAGTACGCAATTATCTATGAGTACTAACTCCCTTTTCACTGAACTCAAACAGAGAAATGAACATATTTGTGAACAATAGAGGTTGGGCACTATGCTATGCAGTCTTTCTCTGCGTTAATTGATTAAATTAAGTAATTAAACAAATATTAATTGAGTGCTACTATTGTGCTAAGCATTAGTGATATAAAGATGAACAAGACATAATCCCTCAAGGAGCTCCAGTTTCAGTGAGAGAGAGAAAGAGAGACAGAGAGAGAGAGAGAGAGGCAGTAAGTAAATGCTTCTCTTTCAATACAGTAGGGCAGTAGGGTTGTAATGGGGGTTTACGCACACTGCCTAATTAGCCCAGGGTGAAAAGTGGCCAATTAGACCTTCAGCACTGTGCAAGGTGATATGGGGGTGTGGGGGGGGGGGGGGAATTTGCATGGTGTTTTGAAGGCCAAGGAAAAGAAAGTAGAGAAGGGGGACATGGATGAAGCTGGAAATGATCGTTCTGAGCAAACTGTCACAAGGATAGAAAACCAAACACCACATGTTCTCACTCATAGATGGGAATTGAACAATGAGAACACATGGACACAAGGTGGGGAACATCACACACTGGGGCCCACCATGGGGTGGGGGGAGCGGGGAGGGATAGCATTAGGAGATACACCTAATGTAAATGATGAGTTAATGGGTGCAGCAAACCAACATGGCACATGTATACATATGTAACAAACCTGCACGTTGTGCACATGTACCCTAGAACTTAAAGTATAATAATAATAAAGAAAAAAAAAAGAAAAGAAAGTAGAGAAGGGAAGCTATGTCAGTCCAGGAAAGAGCATGTGTATATTTGTAATCTATTGCTGTGTAACAAATTACCCCCAAACTTAGCAGCTTAAAACGACAAACGTTTATTACCTCATACTTCTGGGGGCCAGACATTTAGAAGCAGCTTAGCTGGTAGACCTGGCCAGGATGTCCCCTGAGATTGCTACTGAGAAGTTGTCTGGGCCTGCAGCCATCTGAAGGCTTGACTGAAGCTGGAAAATCTGCTTCTAAGCACTCTCCTGGGGCGATAGGCAAAAGCCTCTGTTCCTTGATGGCTGTTGGCCAGAGGCCTTGGCTCCTCATCACATGGGCCTCTCTGGAGGCTTTGTGGGTATCTGTGTGATGTGTCAGCCAGCTTTCCATGGAATGCATGATGAGAGAGAAAATAAGCAGGAGGCCGCAATGCCTCTTATGCCTTAGTCTCTGAAGTTGCTGTCATTTCCGCATTATTCCACGTTAGAAGGTAGTCCTAAAGTCAGCCCAAACTGGAGGGAAAGGGAATCGGGCTCTGCCTCGTGAAGGGAAGAGTACTAAAGCATTTGCAGTCACATCTTAATTCTATCACCATACAGTACAAAGGCATGAAGTATGGATGTTGCTGGCATGTGTAGAGAAAATGAGATGCCCCTTGTGGCTAGAATGGGTTAGTGTGAAATAGGTGGAGTAAAGAGGTGCCCAGAAATGAGACTTGAACTTGAGACTGGGCCCTATGGTCAGAGCCTGGCATCCCAGGCTGCAGAGCTTGGGCTGCAGCTTGTTTCTCCAGGTGTACTCAGGCTCGAAGCACCCTGGGGCTGGGAGTGCCCTGCCTCTTAGTGGTATACTTAGTAGTTTGCTGGGAGCTCAGCACCATGACTGGACATACTACCCAGAGGCAATGGGGCCACACAGGCTGGTTCCCTAAGAGATTCAGCCCCAGAGGAACTGTGAGGCCTCAAAGCTAATGGTGCTGGGCCACTCTGTGAGCTGACAGTCTCTCCTCAAATAGCCGCCAGCCAGTTGTACCCTGATGGAGTGGCACAGCCAGAGCTGCCCACCCTCCTCTGCCAGAGCCATCTCGCATCTTAGAGGGGAGCGGAGTGCTGAACTGCCCCCACCAACACTCTTCACATCAGGGGTTCTGATGAGCCCGGTGGAAAATTTCAGCCACTCTTTTCAGGAAGATGTACACACATAACTTGTGCATTTGTGAGCCTGTTGGGGCTTTTCTAACCCCTCTTAGACCATCTAGGCACCTCTCCCCTACCACTCCTCCAGACCTCCCCCAGCCACAGGTTAAGAGCTTTGCTGCTGTGCTGTGGCTCCTCCATCCCAGACTCTCCTAGAGGGTGGGTTGGCGGGGGCAGGGGGTGGACGGGAAGAGACAGCTGGGCACTCCCCGTTTGAGTCCTCAATAAGATTGTCTCAATAAGGTTTCTCCAAGTCCTTACTCTCTGGCTTTGGAAAGTTTCAAGCCTTTCCTAAGATTTTCCCATTGTGGACACCTTTATGGTCACCTCCAGCTCTAAACTCCTGATTCCACAGAACTAATTCAGTTCATGGGTTACCCTGAATCCCCTGTGCTACCCCTGTTCTGTGCCCCCATGGTCCCAGAGCCCAGAAGCCCAATTTAGCTTCTTACATAATTCCACAAAACACCCTAAATTGTACGAGACATGGTGTTAATTATAGATGTGACTGTAAATCTATAGGAGGAGAGATTTATGTCATAGCATTCAGGGTTGCCAGATAATACCCAGGATATCCGGTTAAATTCAAATTCCAGATAAACAATGGATAGTTTTTTTCATTGTATGTCTCTCCCTGCCTCCAACCCCCCACCCCTGAATTTTTTCCTAAATCTGGCAGCCCTAACAGCAATGCCAACAACTTTAAATTGCACATCAGACTTCCCTGGTCCTTGGCCTGCCCTCCACTGGGGATTTTTCACAGGCCGTGGCCCCTCTGTCATCCCCAGTGCTCCGCATCTCATTGGCTCTCTGCTCCCCCTCTCTGGTTTCCCTTCGCTCTGGTTCCTCTTTTGTCCTAGTGCAGGTTAGCCTGCATATCTTGCATATCCAAAACCATCCTGGCTCTGAGCACAACAAAAGGGCCTTTCATTCATCCAGATCTGCTCTCCTTCCAAGGTAGCTCCCTCTCTTACATAAATATCATATGATAAGACTCTTAAAGCAGGCCACCATGGTGACAGCAAGACCTTGCCTTCCCTTCAGGATGGTCACACAGCTCCCTTGCAGGCTATGATGTTCCTGGTAGAGGAGGTATGTGAGGCTGAACTAGTCACACATTCAGTGCACAGTTATTGCATCGTATACTTAATAGGCCCTGGGTATAAAATGATGAATACAATGAGGTGTGGGGGCATTGAGTGGTGAGTGAGACCTCAGGGCAGGGAGCCACATGATCCTGTAGCTGGTTCAGGGTGGAGGGATACTTAGTGAGCTAAGAGATCCCATAGGAAGGGTCAATCTCAGAGGGCTTCTTGGAGGGAGTGTCATTTCAGCTAGTCCAGGATGGATAAAAGGGACTTCACAGGCCAAGAAAATGGGACAGATATTCATTCTAAGCAGAGAAAATATAGGTACAGGGAATGATAGAGAAGTTGACATGGGGGGAAATGTACAGGTAAGGCCAGTAAGACGAGGCGGTCCTGAGGTTTGTGCTGAGGTTGGTGCACCTCTGTTTGTTGTATGCCCCTGCTTACAGCAGAAAGAGCTCACCTCCTTTTGTTCACACATAAGTGACAGCAAGTGTATTTATTTCCTGTTGTCCTATAACAAATTAGCACAAACTCAGCACTTTAAAGCAACATGCATTTATTATCTCATATATTCTGAGAGTCAGGAATCAGAACACAGCTTAGCTGGGTTCTCTGCTTCAGGGTCGCTTTCAAGGCTGCAGTCAAGGTGTTGGTCAGGGCTGGGCTCTCATCTGAGGCTCGACTGTGGAAGAATCCACTTCCAAGCTCACCAATGTGGTTGCTAGTGGAATTCACTTCTTTGCAGGTTGTTGGACTGAGGGCCAATGCTGTCTGTCAACTGGAGACCACTCTCAGTTCCTCGCACATGGAGCCCTCTGAAGTGGCACTTGCTTCATTGAAGGATGCAAGCCAAGAAGGCAATAGAGAGAGTCTTTCAGTAAGATTGAAATTATAATTCATGTAATCTAATTATGGAAATGACATCCTACCACCTTTGCAGTGTTCTTTTGGTTAAAAGCAAGTCATAGGTCCTGCCCACAGTCAACAGAGAGACAGACAAAGGGACCTACATGCCAGGAGGCAGGGGGCATTGTGAGCCATCTTAGAATCTGTCCACCAGGTTAAGCAACTGTGAGTTGTGTGAATATGTGATGGGGCATGGCTGGCAGTGATGGGTCCCTTTGGGGAGGGAAGTGCCGTATTGGTGAGAGAGAGGGGCAGGGAGACCTACCCAGGACAGATTTGTACAAACCCACATACTGGTCTCATTGGGTTAGGGAGAGCTGGCCTTCTCTTAGCCACCCCTGCACAGAGATGACACTCTCTCTCAGGAAGAAGGCCTGATGCCTCTGAGTTGGCTTCCTGTTACGATGGGCCATGATGAATGGGCATAGGCCCCTTCATCCTAGTTTCACCCCTGGGGCCCTGTATACCTTTCCAAGGAGGTTGATAGGACATGAATTAGGGCAGTAGCCATAGGGATGGGAAAGAAAGACTGAAAAAGGATTTAGAAAGTAATATTGGATGACTTATGACAGATTAGATGTGGAAGAAATGATGTATAGGGAGAGGTGTGGGAATACGTTTTTGCAGTGGGAAATTTGGTAGACGGTGATGTCATTAACCAACAGAAGGAAACATGGATAGAAAGTCTGTGGTCTTTGGTCATGCTGATTTCTGCAACCAGTATAGTTGCAGAGCTCCAGACCAGGAGGCCGGTTAGGGGTGGACAACTGGGAATCACAGTGAGGAGATGGTAACTGGAGCCTCCTCTGTGGGGTAAAGCACCCAAGCAAGCAAGAGTCAGCCAGGACAGATTCCTTGAGGAGCATCTACCCAGAGAGAATTAGCAAAGGTGAAAAAACCGGAGAAGGCTGAGGAGTGGACAGAGAGGCGGGTGGATAACCAGGACAATGCAGTGTCCTAGGAGCCAGGGGAGGAGCGGTTGGCAGCATCAAGTCTTGTACAGACAGGAGAATGGATGCCGCACGTCACTGTGACTTTGTAGAGTCAGGTGCAGGGAGCAGAGGGGACAAAGCCCTATTCCAGGGGGCTGAAGAGAAAATGGGAGGCAATTTAAAGAAAGGGGACTAAGGTTTAGCGGGCAAAAGCATGAAATTGGAGTGCTGGCTCCACAGGTTGCCAGCTGAGCGGCCTCTAGGCAGGCCCTGGCCTCTTGAAAGAAGAGGGCACACAGCACCCCTCCTAGGGCTGTTGTGAGGTGTAGTGAGGTTGTGCCTGTGACAGCACAGGAGGAACCGCACAGAGCTCATCTCTGCTTCTGCTCGTGCTCCCACCAGTGTCTTCTCAAAAAATGGTCTTTTAAAGCTATTGCCCTCCCCAGCTTACATGTTCCCTCAGTGTGTGGGATAACATTCACATTCCCTGCGTGAGTTGGCCTCTACTTATCTCCCCATCCTCACACCCTCGCTCCTGTCCTCCTTGAACATGTGAAGCTCTTTCAAACCTCAGAGCCCTTCCCTGCGGAGTTTCCCCTGCGTGGGCCTCTCTTCCAACTTAGTCGTTGTCAGTCACCCTTCTGGGAAGTGATGGCTTAAATGTCATTTCCTAAATAATTCCTCTGGCTCCTGACCTGAGTTAAGCTTCCTGGCATCTTCTCCAGCACCTGGCACAGTTCCAGATGCATAGCAGGAATGAAAACAAATGCTCATCCATGAATAAAGGAGAATATCAGCAACTGGCTGTGTGACCTTGGGCAAGTCACTTCACCTCTCTGTGCTTTAGAGTTTCCTCCTCTGTAGTAGGAAGGAGGACTATGTATCTCTAAGATCTCTTTCGGCTCTGGCAATCTTTGACTCTTTAATGCTAGTGTCTGTACAGGTTTCTCATAAGGCTTCATGGAATAATGCAAGTGAGAGCCTTGTTGAATTGAAGGGGGAGGGGGAGGAGGCTAGGGAGCCTGGCAGAGGCAGCGGAGTACCCACAACGAGACCCACTCACCCACTCATTTCCTCAGCCACCCATGGGGCCTGCAGTCCCCACATGTAGCCTGATAGGCAGGGACTAGGGGACAGCCAGAATCGAAACCACAGCCTCCGGTTTTTAGTGTGTGGGCTTCAATTTGATGAGCTAGGGAGGAGACTTCTGGAGAAAAAATACTCTGTAGGGTCACATATACCCAGACAGTGTGGACACCTGCCACACACACATACCAATATGTGCATTTACAACTAATTACATACAAAGGAAAGCACACACACACCCAGCGGTACACAAGCACACGGTCAATACCCTGCAGAGCCCACCTGCAGCTCCCTGAGCCCAGGATAGCTCTGTTACCCTCTGAGTCTCTGGGTCAATCTTACCCTTGCCCTCTGGGTCTTTCCTGTCTCAACAAACCCTGAGGCCAGGCACTGAGGCCTAGGGGATTCAGTGCTTTCACCGATAAGGCTGAAAACAGGCAGGAAGGGAGGGTAACTTACAATGCTCTCCAGATGTTACAGCATTTGCATTTCCACTGTCTATGTGTCTGAAAAAAACTGGGTTTAGTCTAGAAACTTGGTGGTACGCAGGTGTAGCTTTCAAGAGAACTGGGAAACAATGCTGTATGGAGATGGCAACCACTTGTGAGCTGGGGCAGTTTCACTCTTTACTATACAGGCTGGCCATGATCTCATTGAACTCTCAGAAGGGCCTTCTGTGCAGGTAATTTATAGATGATGAAACTGAGACTTGGACATGTAAAGTAATTTGCCCAAGGCATGCAATTTGTAATTAGCAGATCTGGGACTCAGGGAGTAGGCTTCTGATTCCAAAGACAAGTGCTCTTACCGCCCCTACCAGCTCAGCCTCTTGCCTCTGGTGTGTGCCCCTGCCCCCTCCCGCCTCTGGGCTCCAGATTCTGGCTGCTGACTCCCTCACACATGGCCTGGTGGAGCCCCTACGCATGCTGAGTGGGGCTGGGAAAATGGTGAATTTTCTAGAAACTTGTGAAAGCACTGCCTACGAGAATGGCTGCCTGGGACACTCCAGCTGCAGGCCCTGGGGCAGTGCGCTTTTGGAAGGTGCAGAGTTTTCTGGAGATAAGCAAACATGAGTCAGGAGAAAGAGACAAACAGCTCACCCCTGCAGATTAGCTGCCAGGACATGAGATGATCATGCAACATCAAGCTAACAGCCTCAAATCTTTTTGAAATCGAGTGCCCAATTGATAGTTAAATCAGTCCGGAGACACAACTTCTCTCCCTCTCAAAACATATGCATACATGCGCGCGGGCGCGCGCGCACACACGCACACGCGCACACACACGCACACGCGCACACACACACGCGCACACACACACACACACACACACACACGATGTGGATTGTGGGACCGGAGCATGCAGGATTTTACAGCTCTAAAGGACCTTCGAGCTCATTGAGCTCTTGACCACCTTAATGTCAAGAATCGCCCAAAGTACCCATTTAAAAGACAAATTCCAACCTCAGCCCATTCCAGGTCTCCAGAATTCTAAGGGAATCTCTAAAAATCTTCTCAAGAAGCTGGATGTTTTACCAGGTTCCTGAGAGATTCTTATCACATCAGAGTTTGTTCCTTCAGGGTTTTGGAACACTGAATCTAGACTAACCCCTTCATTTTATAAGCAACATTTTAGTGATCTACAGCATTTGTTTGAGCTGCGCAAAGCCACACAGCAAGTTGGCAGCAGGGCAAACGTGGATTCCCAGCACCAGGCCTCTCTGTCACACCACTGTTCTGACCACATAGAGAAGGAAGGATGGGAGGAAATCAGAGTTACTGAGCGCCTGCCATGGGTTGGGGTATGCTGGACAATTCAGTAGTAAGAGCAAAGGGAACCCCCTGGGTGCCAAGTGCTGTGCAGGGCGCTTTTCCTGCTTTTGGAATTTAATACTTATAGTAGCTCTTGGCTGGGAATGGTTACCCTCCTCACGTGCGAGATGAGGAAATGGGCACACGGAGGCTGGGCACTTCTCAGGACCCAGAGGCCCCAAGAGCTAGAGGCAGAATTTGAAGCTGGACCTCAGCTGGAACCTTGAGAGCCCAGGCTCTGAAGCACTGTGCTGCGTCAGCTCTCAGAGACGCACTTGATTCTGTGGCTGATTTCATCAAAAGCTCACAGAAACCTTGTGATGTAGGCGGCATCTCATAGAGTTGAAGAAGCCAAAGCCCAGGGTGACAAGAAAACCTGCCCGAGATCATGCAGCCAGCAAACCATGAAGGCAGATTCAGCCCGGGTCTATCTTGTGTCAAACCCACACGCTCCTCACCACACGTGGTGGTTTCAGAGGCTCCTTCCTGGGGCTCCAACTACAGACTACCTCTTCAGACAGTCTCATCCCCGCCGTCCCAGCTCGAGCCTTCACCCTCTTTGGGCAGTCTGCATCTGGGGGCCCCCTCACACCCAAGTGCTACTGTGTTTACACTTCTGTTTGTTCCTGAATTCTCTTCTGACCCTCAACTGCTTTGAAGTTCTACAGCCAGGCTCTGCACAGTTTTTGAAAAGCGGAAGACAGTAAATCTTTCAGGCTCTGGGGACCAGACCATCTCTGTTGCGACCACTCAACTCTGCCCTTGCAGTGTGTTTAGTTCAGCCATAGACAATTCGTGAATGCATGAGCATGGTTCAGTACAACTTTAGTTCATGAGCTGTTGTTTGCCCAGTCCCCTGTTCTAGAAGAATGCTGAGGATTTGAAATGCTGAAATTTTCAAATGCTGAAAATCCATTTGAGCAGATTATCATTTGATTCTGCTCTTTATGGGACAGAAGACAAATCTGTTTGGGAAGGCATGTGTTTGAAAAGAGCCTAAAGGTGTCTGACCATTGAGACCCTAGTGCCTAAAAATCTGGAAGAGACTGCCTAGTTCTCAGGGAATGTTCCTTCCTTCCTTTATTCATTCATAGACTAGTTTGGAACATCCGCCATATGACAGGCATGGTGTTGAGCCTTGGTGAGACAGACAGGCAAGTCTTTGCAGAGCTTATAGCTCAGTTACTGCTGGGGCTGCCAATATGATGACTAATAGCAAAGAGTGTAAAGAAGGACATGACTTAGTTGGGGGCTGGGGAAGACTTCCCAGAAGAAGCAATGGGTAAGCTGATTCCCTTGACTGGGAATCCAAGTGAGGGCAGAGACAAGGTACAGTGTAATCAATGCAGGGAAAGAAACATCAGGTGACAGGCTTCTACATGCCATTTTTAGAGAATATGTGTGCTGCTTTATTGACCCTTTTGGGAGGGTCTGATTCTTTTAGACAACAGGAACATCCGCTTTTCCCACTGGCAGATGGATCAGGCTGTTGATCCTGTTCTATGATCCAAATGGCTCAGTCTCCATACTGGGAGATGGGGAAGGTATAGCTGATGTTTTGCGTGAGTCGGTGAATTGACACGGAAGTAGACAAAACCATGCAAAATTTCCATTTGTTTCTTTGGATTTACCTCTGAGCTGAGTCTCTCAGATCATTAGAATAAAACAAAACAAAACAGAACAAAAAACACCCCAGATCACAGAGTCTAATAGATAGAATGTTATTTTTAAGGCAACACTTAAAACTCAATGTTCGTAATGTAATATTTATTTAAAACAAAATAGTTTAACTGTTTTTTTAAAATGACAAAATCTTACCTAATTAGTTCCTTGTTGTTTTGACCCCAAAAACTCAATTTTACTTTGTTAAAGAAAATATAAGAAATACCAACTACATGAGAAAGTTAAACTGATGTTTGACTCAAATACTAATTATTTTTATTTTTTAATTTTTAAAAAAATGTTTTCACAAAATTATTCCCTCATTTTATACACATTTTTGAGCTCATGCCATGTGCCAGGCATTGGGCTACAAAGATGAAAAAGACATCAATCTATTTTTATTTTTCAATATATTTCCCAGAACTTGTGTCATCTTAGGAGTGTCTGTGCTGCTGATTGGGCTCAGGGCACAGGTGCTGCTGGATGGTGTTTGGTGCTTTATGTGGTAACCTATTTCCCCAACAGGACACCATGGCTTCTGGGACGAAAGCGTATGCCTGTGGGCTGCGTTGACCAGTGGCTTTGTGCATGTTTGGGGATGATTACAAGGATAATAGAGAGCATTTGGGGGACATTAGTGACAGCACAGCACAAATGAACCCAGTGCGTGGCCTGTCCCTTCCTTGCACAGTGCTTCTGGCTTTCTGCTGGTAATACAAGATCCCCTGGATAGATGCTCTTGGCAAATGTCCCTTGGGCTGCTGGCTGTTCACATTGCCCTTGAAATCTGAAATACACACCCTAGGGATTGAAAACTACTGGAGGCTTCATGTTAATGGGGGGAAGCTGAGCTGTACTGGTGAGAAGAATGGCTGAAAATAAGTCCCTAGAGTAGCTTGGTGTGGATTTTCTAAACAATTTCACATCCAGCAGGTTCCAGGAAGGGCACGGGGCTACCCAACCAGGTCAATCAAAGGAGGCCATTTGTTGAGTGAGGATGGGAAAGGATGGGCACCAAGGAGGGGCCTGCTGTGTGTGTGTTTGATGGGGTGGGGGATGCAGAGGGAGGAGGAGGTACACCAACCTGCAGTCTTGCATGACAGGGACTTGGAGAAGGGTCTCAAGGTCCTGATGTGAAGAGAATTGAAGCTGGCCTCAGAGGAAGCTAATCGTGGCATGAAGGAGACCCTGTGCTGGGGCCTCAGTGTGTGTTGTGGTTCTGTGGGGACAATTAGGGTTTCTGGGTTTCCTGAGCTGCAAAGCATCCTGCTGTCAACACCAGTGCACCAGGTGGCCCACGTCAGCGAGGCAGGAAGGAGAGGGCCCCTCACCCTTCCAGGTATCTGTTTTACCCCCAGTCATAGTTTCCAGAGCTCCAGGAGCTTTTTGCTTATGCCTAGTTTGCTGAACTTAGTACAGGAGGAGCCCATCCTGTGCATGTACCAACTACCAGGTTGGCAAATAGGTTTCATCCTGAGTGCCAATTCTGGTCAATGCAGGAGCTTCCTGGAGGACTTTGCTGAGACAGAATTCTTAGGCCACCTCTGGCCCTGCAGGAAAGAGGCTGTGATCAATTATTGATGCCTGCCAGGGATATGCCACCAACTTACCATCTCTATGACTCAGTTGTATTTCCCTAGACCCACGTGTGTAGACCCACGTCTACCTAGACCTGTGTGTGTAGACCCACGTGCTACCTAGACCTGTGTGTGTAGACCCACGTGCTACCTAGACCCACGTGTGCAGTCTTGTGGGCACTCCATAAATACCTGTTGAATGAAATTTAATCTACCTAGAGTGCCTTTCCTCTTGAGTGTCCAGTAGATTCTGTACTTCCTCAGATGGCTTAGCAGGTGAAAAGGGGGATATCCCTTTCGAGTTATCCTTGGAAACCTTATTGTTGGGCAGAGCAGGAAGGACGGGGTAGATGCCTTCATTCGTTCTGCAGCTGTTTATTGAGTGTTCACTGTGGGCTGAGCCATGGAGGCTGGGTGCTGGGGATACACAGTGTGTGCTGCAGCTGGGGGACAGACTTGAGGCCCCTTCTCTCTGCTGAGGTAGAGAGCAGCGAAGGCACCTTACTGCTCAAAGGAGTCAGAGAAGTCTGTGCTTCTTGGTGGCTGAGGGGCTGGGGAGGAAGTCCTCTGCCTGAACCCAGGAACCTTGGCCTCAGGCCTGACAGGTGG
Source organism: Pongo pygmaeus (assembly GCF_028885625.2). NCBI lineage: Eukaryota > Metazoa > Chordata > Mammalia > Primates > Hominidae > Pongo > Pongo pygmaeus. Next base: position 112,054,513 of record NC_072373.2, on the reverse strand, counting down.
CCCTTTTTACCACTGTGCTGCAGGCCTCCTGGGCTCCCTCTGGGGATGCTTGCAGCTTTCACTGAGCCAATAAGCTCTTCTCTCGCCTGTGTACACTGGCAGAGGACTTGAAGTGCTTCCCAAAAATAAGCTGGTTGTCCCCGGGTCCTGCTAAGTTCTGGCAGTTCCAGAAGAAGCAGATAAAGAATGCAGAAGGTCCTCTGGCTTCAGTCTACCAGGTTGTCTCCCCTCCCCTCAGCCAGCCCCTTCCAAAGCCCACTGGGCAGGTCTGGTTTCTCATCCTCAGCACATGCAATCCTTAGATAAGAATGTTCCAAGAACCTGACTAGCAAGAGTTTCATTACCACTCATTTGGGTAAGTCATGATGTGCCTGTCCTTGTGATCAGCTCCTAAAAGCTCAGAATTTGCCATTTCATGCAATTAAAATGGTTAAAGTGTTTTTGAAAATGCAGATGTTAATATTTCAAGTCACAAAATAACTTTACAACTATCTTGTAAATACAAGTAGGAGCATTTTTGGTTGCATTTTGTATTCTGTTTACTGAAAAATTAAATAAATTAAAATTTTACCTGTTGAAACATGTATACGTGGATCTGTTCATGCACATTTATACCCTCATGTATATAAGGAGCCACCATCACATGTGTTTATGCAGATGTCCATGTGTGAGTGTGCAGCTTACACACACACACACACACACACACACACACACACACACACACGTCTTCATGCCCACACGCTAGCCTTTTGTTCTAGTTTCTGATCTTCTGTTATGGTTAGTTTGTAAAGAATTGTATGTCCCACAACATGAGGCTTGGAGACATAAGTGTTAGCTGCTACATCTCCTTAATGTATTTTTGTTTTCTCAATCTTCCTTTCATTACTCTAGATATTTGTCATACATTCAGTTACAAATTCATGGCCATCCAAAAGCTTCCCCAGGTATGTGTCCTTCTTCCTGCTTCTGGAGGCAGAGTGGTGTGACAGGACGAGCATGGCCTTTGAAGTCATTCACGTCATTCACTGGACATGAATGATAAGCTGCGTGACCTTGGGCAGAGACTTAATCACTGGAGTCTCAGTCTCCCAATTAGTAAAACAGTGGTATGGCTGGGCATGGTGGCTCATGCCTGTAACACCAGCACTTTGGGAGGCTGAGGCGGGCAGATTACGAGGTCAAGAGATCAAGACCATCCTGGCCAACATGATGAAACCTAATGCCTACTAAAAAAAAAAAAAAAAAAAAAAATTAGCTGGGCGTGGTGGCCCATGCCTGTAGTCCCAGCTACTCGGGAGGCTGAGGCAGGGGAATCACTTGAACCCAGGAGGCGGAGGTTGCAGTGAGCTGAGATCGTGCTACTGCACTCCAGCCTGGTAACAGAGCGAGACTCTGTCTAAAAAAACAAAGCAAAACAAAAAAACCCCAAAACTCAAAAAACAAAAAACAGTGGTATGATGATGCCTGCCTCATGAGGTTGTGGTTAGGATGAAAAGAAGTGACATACGTGAAACCAGTGCTTCCTACCTGCCACATGGGAGGGGCTAGCCTCTTTCCTTCTGTAACCAGTAGGATAACTTCAATACTGTAGAGTAGAAGGGAGCCATAAAGGTCATGGCCACCCCCACACCTGGCCTTCTCCAATCCTCTTAGTATCCCACACATAGAATCAGCACCAAGTCCCAGCCAGCAGCAGGGTTGCAAAACCCTATTAGATTGAAGCTCCTGGATGTACAGCCCAGTCCTGACCAGTTCTAGGGATTAGGAAGGGAGTTACTTTTGCAGCAGGGAGCTCATTTCACTATCAGCTATGTCACATACTGGGAAAATACTTTCTGAAAAGACTGGACAAGAACAGCCAGGGAAAGGGTCGGGAGGTGCAGGTGACTGTCTTTGGAAAGGGAATTGACCTGCAGAACCACTGTTGGTGCCTATATTTTTTCCTGGGATCAAAAAGAGCACAAGCTTTATCCACTGAGATTCCTTACGTGCTGCTGCATGTTGCCAACAACTTTTTCTGCAATTACAAACTGAGAACATGTGGCATGGTCTGGACATTTGTCCTCTCCAAATCTCATGCTGAAATGTGATTCCCAGTGTTGGAGGTGGGGCCAGGTGGGAGGTGATTGGATCATGGGGGTGGATCCCTCATGAATGGTTTAGCACCATCCCTTTGGTGATGAATAACTTCTCACTTAGTTAATGCACATCAGATCTAGTTGTTTAAAAATCTGGGACCTTCCCCTTCACTCTCTTGCTCCTGCTCTTGCCATGTGACGTGACTGCTCCTGATTCACTTTCTGCCATGATTGTAAGCTTCTTGAGGCCTCACCAGAAGCTAAGCAGGTGTTGGTGACATGCTTCTACAGCCTGCAGAACCATGAGCTTTTGCTTATAAATTACCCAGTCTCAGGTATTTCTTTATAGCAATGCAAGAACAACCTAATACAGAAAATTGGTACAGAGGAGTAGAGTGCTGTTATTAAGAGACTGGAAAATGCAGAAGCAACTTTGGAACTGCATAACAGGCAGAGGTTGGAAGAGTTTGGAAGGTTCAGAAGAGGATGGGAAAATGAAGGAAAGTGTAGAACTTCTTAGAGACTTGTTAAGTTGTGGTGACCAAAATGCTGATAGAAAAATGGACAGTGAAAGTCAGGCTGAGAATGTCTCAGATGGGAACGAGGAATTGTTGGGAACTGAATTAAAGGTCACCCATGTTATGCCCTGACAAAGAACTTGGCTGCATTGTATTCATGCCTAAGGGATCTGTGGAAATTTGGTATTAAGAGTGATGATATGATATAGGGTGTCTTGCAGAAGAAATTTCTAAGCAGCAAAGCATTTGAGAGTAGCCTGGCTGCTTCTAACAACCTGTGATCAGATGCGGGAGCAACAAAATGCTTAAAGTTGGAACCTATATTTAAAAAGGAACCAGAGCATAAAAGTTTGGAAAATTTGCAGCTTAGCCATGTGGCAGAGAAATAAAAAGCCTTTTCAGGAGAGGAATCCAAGCAGGCTGTGGAACAACCACTTGTTAGAAATATTAGCATGACCAAAAGGAAGCAAAGTGCTAATTTCCAAGACATTGGGAAATGCCCTGAAGGCATTTCAGAAATCTCTGAGGCAGCCCTCCCATCATAGGCTCAGAGGCCTAGGAGGGGAAGAATGGTTTTGTGGGCCAGACCCAGGGCCCCATTGCCCTGTGCAGCCTCAGGACACTGCTTCCTGCATCCTGGCTGCTCTGGCCCCAGCCTTGGCTCAAAGTGCCCCAGACACTCCTTGAGTGGCCACTTTGAAGCATGCAAGCCACTGCTAGCCTTGGTGGCTTTCACAAGGTGTTGAATCTGCAGGCGCCTGGAATGCAAGAGTAAAGGAGGTTTGGCAGCTTCCCCCTAGATTTCAGATGATGTATGAGAAAGCCTAGATGTTGAGGCAGAAGCCTACCACATGGGCAGAGCCTCCACAGAGAAACTCTACTAGGGCAATGTGGAGGAGTAATGTGGGGTTAGAGCTCCCACAAAGACTCCCCACCAGGGCACTGCCTAATGGAGCTGTGGGAAGGGGCCCACTGCCTTCCAGATACAAGAATGGTAGATTCACCAGCAGCTTGTAACTTCTTCCTGGAAGAGCTGCAAGTACTCAACTCCAGCCTGTGACAGCAGCCACCATGGGTTGTACCCTGCAAAACACAGTGGCAGGGCCCACCTCTCACACCAGGATGCAGGATATGGAATCAAGGATTATGTTGGAGCTTAAAGATTTAATGCCTTCCCTGCTGGGTTTCAGACTTGCATGGAGCCTATTACCCCTTTCTTTTGGCCAATGTCTTCCTTTGGGAATGAGAATGTTTATCTAATACCTGTACCACTCCTGTATATTGAGAGTATAAATAATTTGTTTTTGATCTCACAGGCTCATAGGTGGAAGGAACTCATCATCATAGGTAAGACTTTGGACTTTGGACTTGAGACTTGTGAGTTAATGCTAGAACAAGTTAAAACTTTGGGCGACTGTTGCAAAGGCATGATTGTGTTTTGAAATGTGAGAAGGATATGAGATTTGCAGGGGGCTGGAGGTGGAATGATATGGTTTGAATGTTTGTTCCCTCTGAATCTCATGTTGAAATGTTATTCCCAGTGTTGGAGGTGGGGCCTAGTGGGAGGTGACTGGATCATGGGTAGATCCCTCATGAATGGTTTAGCATCATCCCCTTGGTAATAAGTGATTTCTCCCCCAGTTAGTACACAAGAGATCTGACTATTTAAAAGTCTGGGACCTCCCCACTCTTGTTCTCTTGTCCCCTTTCTTACCATGTGACATGCCTGCTCCTGCTTTACTTTCTGCTATGATTATAAGCTTCCTGAGGTTCTCACCAGAAGCTTAGCAGATGTTGGTGCCATTCTTGTACAGACTGCAAAACATGAGCCAATTAAAGCTCTTTTCTTTATAAATTACCCAGTCTTGGGTATTCCTTTATAGCAATGCAAGAAAGGCCTAATACAACATGGAATGTATTTTCTTTTTCCTCTGATTATATTATCTGGGCACTACCATGGATCAAAGCCACAGTCATGACCTCATCATGTTGCTTCTGGGCGACAACTAAACAAATTTAAATATGAATTTAAAGCACACACATTTCTAGAAATCCAGTGTCAGAAGCCTTGAATATCAACTATTTATGTTAGCAGTCATCAAGCATCTGGTTTGTGATGACTTTTGCACTGTTTTGTCACTATCTGATGGCTTACAGGAAACCTCCCCATTCTACGTGGTCGAAGAAAGAGGAAGTGACACCTTGATGTTTTTCTCAGAAACTATGGTTGGGGACTTCCCCCTGAACGCATGCAGATAATTAGTCATCTTGGAGACCCTTTTTCAGTACAAGGTAGTCACAGGAAGGCCACGTGAGTACGGAAAGTTATGAGGCTTTGGTTCTAATCCCAGTGCACCTTCAAAATGTTCGTGGGATCTTAGGAAAAATCACCGTTTCTGAGTCGCAGTTCTCTCAGATGTAATAAGAGAAGGTAGGTAGAATGCTACCTAAGGGATTTTTTTTTGTCCTGACATTTTGTGATTTTTTTTTTTTTCACACCCAAATAGAGGATGATATTTTGTGATTTTAGTATAACCACAAAGCTTACAGATCTGCAGAACTTTAGTCTATATCCTCATCACCTTCCTATAGAGCCATGAGGAGATTCTTCTAACAACTCAATGTCTCTTCCTAGGTCAGTCTTTTTGGAGTGGTCCTTGGGCCTTTCAATACCTGAGTGGTCCTTCTAAAAGATACAACTAATGCCTTTTTCCCTTAAAAAAAAAATCTTAATTGGAAACGATTTACCACTTTTCCTCTTAACTATGGGTGGCATTTTTCTATTTCTTCACATGTCTAGTAATTTTTTTTTTTTTTTTTTTTTTTGAGACAGAGTCTTGCACTGTCACTAGGCTGGAGTTCAGCGGCACGATCTTGGCTCACTGTAACCTCCATCTCCCAGGTTCAAGTGATTCTCCTTCCTCAGCCTCCTGAGTAGCTGGGAGTACAGGCATGGGCTACCATGCCCAGCTAATTTTTGTATTCTTAGTAGAGACAGGGTTTCACCATGTTGGCCAGGATGGTCTTGATCTCTTGACCTTGTGATCCGCCCACCTCGGCTCCCAAAGTACTGAGATGACAGGTGTGGGCCACTGCACCCGGCCTGTCCAGTTATTTTTTATTGTGTGCTAGACTTTGGTGGATGATACTTTGTAGGAAGCCTGGATTTTCTTGTCTTCCTTTAAATGGTGGTGAGCTTTGTTCTAGCAGACAGTTAAATTACTAGCACATCTTTTAGATCCTGTTAGGCTTGGTTTTATTCTTTGTTAGGGCAGGTCTGTTTCTGTTTTGAACTTAGTCCTAGGGTATGCCTCTAATCCTAGAATGTGTTCCCTACTTTTAAAGTATGGTCTTTCTTGTATCACCACTGAAAGCCTGAGGTACTCAGTGAGGTCTCTCCACTCTGCCTGGAACTCTAGAGTCTCCAATATTGCATCATCCCTAGAATTACTGTCCGCTCTCAGCTCTGCAACAGGTGATCTTTGCTAAGCAATGGTCTCACCCAGTACATATATACTTTAACCCTGGAACAAGAATACTTATCCAGATTTCTGCCCCCATCCCCTAAAAACACGTACACCAATGTGCAGTTCCCTCTTCCTTCTTTCGCTGCCCCACACATCCCAGCTGCTTCAGCAGCCCAGAACTTCACTTCTGCCACCTCAGTTCAGCTTGAGCTCTACCTCAAGAGCTCAAGGAAAGAAAACCTCCCCAGACAGAAAGCCAGGCTGATCATGTGTCTTACCTTGTATGTTTCTCTTCTCTCAAAAATCACAGGGCCCGGCACTACCTGCCATTCAGTGCTTGAAAACATCATCTCATGTATCTTGTTTGGTTTTATGATTGTTTTTGACAGAAGGGCAAGTCTAGTACTAGTTAGTCTGTCATCCATTGAGAACTAAATCCCCATATTTCACAGCAAGAAGTTTGTATATAACATCTAAAACTGAATATTTTTATTTTTTGAAACAAGGTCTCACTCTGTCGCCCAGGCTGGAGTGCAGCGGCACAAACATAGCTCACTGCAAACTCAACCTCCCTGGCTCAAGCAAGTCCTCCCACTTCAGCCTTCTGAGTAGCTGGGACTACAGGTACAGGCGTGTGCTACCATGCCAGCTAATTTTTGACACGGTCTCACTATGTTGCCCAGGCCTTGAAGTCCTGGGCTCAGGTGATCCTCCCATCTTGGTCCCCCAAAGTGCTGGGATTACTGGCAGGAGCCACCACACCCAGCTAAAGCTGAATAATTAAGAAACAACCATATAGGCACATTTTCAGTATATACAGGTAATCTGTAGACAATCCAATGTCAGAAATAGTCAAAAGTAATTCTGTCTACTTTGCAATTGGGACTGGCTGGGATGAGGGATGGGGCTGGGTTCAACTGCTTTTTTAAGAAAAAGTCTTTCTGTACAATTTGATTTTCTAAATCATGTGTAGGTATTATCCACTTTTGTTTATCTCTGTATAAAGCCCAACCAAACTCTTTAGTTTAGCATACAAGGCCCCTCACCCACTTCATCCCTGCACTTCAAATTCCTCAACAGTGAACCTCTCCCCGTCTCCTTGACATGCCATGCTCATGGCAGGACGCCTTGGCTCTGCTTCGTTTACCCTACCCATTTATCTCATCATTTAGATCCCAAGGCCTTTCTTCCCATCATGCTTTGGCCCTTGAGGGCAGTGGGAGCCCCATGTTGGTGCTTGGCAGACGGTGTGCCAGGAGCACTGCCGCCTTTCCACGTCTCTCTTAGTCATGTCATCTCTAGTGCATTTCCTCTCCATCTGTCAGCCTGGCTTGCTGGGTGTCACACATTCACTCCATTTTCTTATGGATAATCTAAGAAACAAAAACTGCTCAGTAGTCTACCTAATTCACAATGCATCTTGCTGGTAGAATAATCAAAATGAAATTTAAAAAAGTGAGAATGGCAAAAAGTATACTTGATAAAATTGTTTTTTAACCAAAAGATGTATAAAATCATAAGATTCTAGACTATATTGATTTATATAAAATTTGACCCAGGAAAGTCAAAGTTGGTAGAATTAAAGGCCTATGTACATCTATCACCATGAAAAAAGCTTTATTCAGTACAATTTGGTGTGAACAAAACAAACAGATCAACGAGTGAAACTAGTACTATACAATGCCAAAGGAAAGAAAAGAATAGATGGCAAAAATAATTCTGATAACCTAAAAGTGAAAGTCAAAAAAATAGGAAACTATTGAATTGCCTTGCATTAGAAAATTGATGAAGGAAATAAATTGGCTCAACAGAGTTTATGCTGAAAAATATTTTCTTAACAGGAAAATATCCCCAGGATGAAGAAGATGGGTTTGTAACACCCACTGTGTTCTTCCATTTCTCTGCATTTTTGTTCAAGGCCATCCTTTTGTCTAGAAGATGCTCTTCTGACTTGGCCTCCTCCCAACTTCTACTCACCCCTTGGTGAGCTTGTGTCATCTCCTCTGTGAGGACTTCCCTGCAACCCAAGGCACCTTCTCTGTACCTTCTTTGCACTCCCACTATCCCTTGCACATCTTTTATGTGGCTTGACTGTGTTGTATTTTTTGTTTTTTTAGAGATACAACTTCCCTCTGTGGCCCCGGCTGGAGTGCAGTGGTGCGATCATAGCTCACTGCAACCTCGCACTTGTGGGCTCAAGTGATCCTCCTGCCTCAGCCTCCAAAGTACTGGGATCACAGGTGTGAGCTGCTGTGCCTGGCTGATTGTGTTGTATTAAACATGCATCTGTCTATGGGCTTGAACTCTTCCATGTATCTTGATGTATTTGGTTTTGGATCACCAGTATCCAGCAGATTTTTTGGTTCAATACACATTTGTTCAATATGAGTAAGTTTTGTAAGAGGGGAGAAGAGGAGATGCACAAAGGTGACTAAGATATAGCTCCTGTCCTCAAGAAGTGTGTTATCTGGCAAGCAGATGGCCAAGGGAAGTTTTAAAAATGGCCACAGTGGGAGGCCATGAGAGGCCCTGTGCCCAGGGACAGTGAGCTCAGAGCTGGCTGAGGGAATCTAGGATTTCTTTCTTAAAAAATACAGTGGGAGGTTGGCCAGATGCAGTGGCTTATGCCTGTAATCCCAGCACTTTGGGAGGCTGAGGTAGGAAGATCACTTAAGGCCAAGCATTTGAGACCAGTCTGGGCAACATAGAGAGACCCCCCATGTCTATGCTGAGCATGGTTGTGTGTGTCTGAAGGCCTAACTCTTTGGGGTCCTGGCAGGTTGAGTCTGCAGTGAGTCATGATCACCACTGAACTCCAGTCTGGGCAACAGAGCAAGACTCTGTCTCAAAAAAAAAAAAAAAAAAAAAAGAAAAGAAAAGAAAAAGAAAAGAAAAAAAGTGGTATCTCCCTTGCATTATAACTTTTAAAAAATGAAAATTTAGACAAAAGAGAAAATCACTCATATTTCTATCACATAACTATTTTTTTAAACTTCTTTCTCTGTAGGTTTTGGGGATTGAAAAAAATTTTTTATTTTGAAATGATTATAAATTCACAGGAAGTTGCAAGAACAGTACAGAGATGTCCTGTGTACCCTTCACTCAATTTTCCCCAATGGTGACATCTTACATGTGTATAATACAGCCTCAAAGCCAGGGAAATGACATTGGTCCAATCGCCAGATCTTATTCAGATTCCACCAGTTTTACATGATAGAGCTTTTTGCTGACAGAGTTATAATGGGCTTATATGTGTGGTCCATATCTTATTTCTTGAATTAACTTTATCTCATGCAGCTTTTTAAACATTACTGCATAAATCATTTATAAGGTCTACATAATGAACATTCACCCACCTCAGGTAGCAGTTGGCTAAATTTGTCCCCGCCCTCTGAAGTTTACATTACTTCCAGTTACACTGTTAGGAACAATGCTTCTGTACTTTATATTCTTCTTATATACATCTATGTTTTATATTCTTAGAATAAATTATCTAAAGAAGAAAGGAAGGAGATACAGGATGATAAATGCTTAAGGGGGATATGTAATACTTTTTTCTTAAGATAGGAAAGAATTAAACATACATTGGTTTTGGGTCTGACCAAGTACAGAGGGAGCAGTGGAAGACACAGGGGAGAGGTCTTCTGACTGGAAAACACATAGGAGGGGATGGGGACATGGGAGCCTGAGAGCATTCATGTCCTCAATTTTTTACCCCTCCCTGTCTGCAAGCCCTTTGCCGTGTAACTTTGGAGTTCTTCCCATAAAAGCACAGTATTTATTTCCCTACTCTGCAGGGCTTGCCTTGGCATGCAGAATGAAGCCAAGGGTCAGTGTGCCAGTTCTGAGCCTAGGCCTCAAGGGGCATTGAGCGTTTCCAGGGCTCTCTCTTGAGCCTCTGTCATAGATGTGAAAACGCACCCAAGCCAGCCTGCTGGAGGTGAGAGACCACGGAGCAGTGCGGAATCTCCCCAGCTGCCTCTGCCAAGGGTGGCCTAGATCAGCCAACAACAGCCCGCAGCCCCTCACACGTGATGTGTCCAGCCCAAATCAGCAAAGCTGCCTGGCTGACCCTAAGCACAGAAGCGGTAAAGTTTATTATTGTATGTCATTGAGGTACTGATGACTTTTTACCTGGGAATTTTGCAGCAAAAGCTGACTGATGCATGGTGCCCAGGATAGAGGTAGAGGGAAAGAAGGAAAAGAGGTTTCAGATCTAGGTAAGTCCAGGCATTACAGAAAGAGCTGCTTTTCTGTGGATGTAGTCATGTTCTTTGCAAAGACTATTTCTCTTCTGCCTCTGACGGTGGGTGGGCAGAGGATGACCATGCATCTTAAATGAGCCACTTAAACTATACATGAGGAATTAAACTCTTTTTTTTTTTTTTTTTTTTTTTTTTTTAAGATAGAGTCTCGTTCTGTCGCCCATGCTGGAGTGCAGTGGTGTGATCTCAGCTCATCACAAGCTTCACCTCCCGGGTTCAAGCAATTCTCCTGTCTCAGCCTCCTGAGTAGTTGGGACTACAGGCATGCGCCACCACTCTTGACTGATTTTTGTATTTTTAGTAGAGACAGGGTTTCACCATATTGGTCAGGCTGGTCTCAACCTCTTGACCTCAGGTGATCCATCTGCCTCGGCCTCCCAAAGTGCTGGGATTACAGGCGTGAGCCACCACGCCTATCTAAGAATTAAACTCTTAAAGTTTTCTGTCTCAGCTACCAGGGCCAAGATGTAAGAAAAGAGAAGTTAGACCTTTGTTTAAAGAAAGTATGAGATAGGCCACCCTACGAACCAGGGCTGCCGTAGACAGTGATGCAGGCTGTGCCCTGCACAAGGGCTCCTGGCCAGGGGCAGTGTGAGATGCATTCAGTGCAATGAAGCATGGATAGGAAGAACATGTGTGCATCAAAGTGCAACTTATACTCTGTGTACCAAAAAGAGTTTCACTGATAAGAATGAGGGGAAAATAGCACCTACAATTAGATACAGAATTTCCTCAGTATCAAAAAGCTAAGTTGTTTCTTTTCTGAAGCTCTTGATATACAATAAAAATAAATCTTATGCCCCACAGATAACGCTGGTTTAGTTTCGGTATCTTGCTGCCACCAGGAGCTGCATGCTCTCTTTTTGAAATGATGAGAGTAGGTAAAAAGTAAGGAGTCTCTCCTGTTTCTCTTTACAGGATGGTTTTCCTGCTAAGTGGAGCTCATCCTTCAGCTCCACACTCAAGGGGCAAGGACTCCTGTGGTTAAATATTCTGAGATCAATGCCACAGGGGGAAGCCACTCAAAGGGAAAGTTCTGGGCCTACGTGTGTGGGGCAGGACTTTCTCGAGTTCCCGTGAGTCAGAGAGTCTCAGGAAGTGAAGGATCAGCAGAGTCATTTGGACCACCCTTTCATTTAACAAATGAGGAAAAAGAAGCCAGAGGGGGAAGGGACTGGCCCAGGGTCATGTAGCTCATAAACACCACAGCAGCAATGAAAACCCAGCGACTTTTACTTCTCTTCCTTCATTCTTTTTGTTCCATTCTCATCAAACCCAAAGAACAAGGATGGATGGTTGTTATAATACTGGGCCAGGAGGAGAGGCTTTAAATCAGAGTCCAAGGCAAAGTCCCTTTCAGAAAGCTCTGCTGGCCTGAGAGCCTTCCTCAGTGCTTTGCCCACACGGCACTGCACGATGCTGCCGTGGCACCTCATGCCTCACTGTGCTCTGGTTATATCTCAGGTCCCCCTGACCAGGAGAAATCTCCTGGAACAGTCAGAGGCAGGTCACACCCCAGGCCGAACGCCCTCGGCCCAGGGTTAGGATTCACAGAATTGCGTGCTGAAACCTCCCAACAGAGGTTGAACTCTGGGTTCTGACACATGAGTGGATCAGGACCGACTGGGTCTAGATTTCTAAAATGCCCTCTGAAATGCTGCTTTTCCAGCAGTGGCAGAGAGCAGGGTGAGCAGTGGGGACAATATAGGGAGGGGAAGACTGTGTTCTCAGACACCAGGACAGCCAGCCCAAATACACACCAGAGCCTGGGCCCGGTGGGTTCAGGTCATGCCCTGTGTAACTTGCTGTGCAGCTTTGGGCAGATCCCCTCCCCTATCTGATCCATGGCCTCCCAATCTGTGACATGAAGGTGTGGACCGGATGGTCACTAAGGCCCCTCGCAGCTTGGCCATATGTCCAGCCTTGGACCACGTGTAGACTCAAAGCAATTAGCCAAGAAGAGGAGTCTCCAGACACTTCCTCTTGCTCCACCCTGCCTCTGTGTCTGGTTCCTCTCCTGGCATTTTCTATTTTCTGCTCTGTCTGGACAGAAGGGCTTGCTTGGCTCTGTCTGTCTTCCAGCCTTCCCTAGGAAATTGTCTTTGCTTGGAGCACAATGACACACAGGGGTGCCCCCTGCCGCTCAGCTCTGTGCCATGGGCTCCCAAGGGCTACAGAACAATGAGGTGGAGGGGGAGCCTTTGGGTCAAAGTCTTGGGCAGCTGCCAGGCAGAAGGGAAGTGCAGAGGCTGGCCCTGGTGCAGGGTCACAGGGCTCTCCCTTCTCTCTCTGCACTGTCTCCTTGGCCTGGGTAAGCAGAAGGTCCTGGATGCTGCAGCCACAGAGGCAGGAGGCAGAACAGCAGGGACCTGGGAAGGGTAGGAGTGACTCTTCAAGAATGAGGTCTGGAGACCAGAGATAGAGAGAACATGGGCAAGGTGGTCAGCAGGCTGGTGGGCAGCCCCACTCAGATCCCTCCCCTAGAGCAGAATGGTCACAAAACCTGGGCATGGGGGCCTATTCTGGAGTGGCCTGGCCCAAACAGCAAATTGTTGTGAACCCCCATATTTTAACTTAAAAATCCACTGCCTGTCACATGATGGACGCTCAGTAAATGTTTACTGAATTAATGTGAATCCTGCATTCTACCGCATCATCTGTATAATTCCTGATTTTTGAGCTCTTGAGGGCTTCTCATACCCCCAGCTCACTGCCTTGTACCCTCTGAGAAGCAGGGCTGGGATGGAGAGACCTCTGCGTGTGTTGTCGGGCACCCTGAGCCATCGCTGGGCCAAGCCACTGCACCTGCCAGGGCCCTGGTTTTCTCATCTGTGAGACAGGATAGAGAGGCAGGACCGCAGGCCTCAGTCAGCTCGGGAATGGCAACTGCTGGCACTCCAGTGTCCATCAGTACGTCTGAGATAGCCGGCGAATGGAGCACTGAGGCAATGTTTGAAGGGAAACTGAACCTCACTAGGGTGAAGCTTTTGCCAAAGCAGCAGGAAAGCGTGTTCCATACTCTGTGCCACCTCTGACTGTGTCTTGAATGTTCCATGCTTTTATGTTTCTGGGTATGACCAGAAGCTTGGAAAAAGTTCCTTGCATTGTGACACACATGTATATCTGTGTTAAAAAAAAAATGCTGAAGTCTGCATCATGCTTTTCAGATTTGTTAATTCATTTGATTATTCATTCGTTTATTCATTCATTTAAAAAACATTCATTGAACACCACAGTGTGGCAGATGGTAGGGTCCCTCATTGGGAGGAGACACTCAGTGAAATAGACAGTTACACTGCAATGCACAAAGTGCTATAATGATGGCATGAACAAAGCGTTTAGGATGGTTTGCAATGTCACTCACCTTTTCCTCTGGAGCACAGAGTGTGTCCATATGCTCGTCACCATCACTCTCTGAAGAGGGGACAGTGTCTATGGAGGAGGACACTGAGGCCCAGAGAGGTTAAGTGACTCACACAAGATTACACAGTCCTTATCTTCTGACGCTAAACCCAGTGCTCAAGGGATTACTTTGTATGTTACCCCACAGCTCTGGATATAATGTTATGATTCACCTCCTTTTGGGGTTCTTTTAGTGTATCACTGTTGCTTTATTAAGTCTCTTTTGTCCTGCTAAAAAAAAAAAAACTAGTAAAACTATCTGCTTGACCACTTTCTTTATAAAACTAGGCAGTCTGATGGGCTTGTGTTATCCTTTAAGAAAATGAAAATATCTTAAGATTTTCTTTTTTGGCCCTACCCTGGGCTGGACAGTCATTCCCATCCCTTCCCTCCACAGAGATCCATGGTCTTTAGACCATCCAGGAGAAACCTGCCCAGGTTTGTGAGCTGTTGGGATCATTGTTACGACTGTGGGTCCCTTCTCACCCTCCTAGGTATCAAACTGACTTTGCTTTCCTTTAAACCTTCCAGAAATTAGACCCACAACACATAGAGATGGGTCACATAAGTCAAAACGGAGGCAGAGGCTGGTTAAACCCTTTACCCTCTGACAACAGTGTTCTTCAGGATTCTTGAGAACAGGTGAACACATTTGAATTGAGCCCTGACTTTGCTCTGTGACTCTGTCCCTGTCCTTGAACCTCTCTGAGCTTCCATGAGCTCATCTGTCATACAGGTATATCAACAGTCACACAGCTCACAAAAAGATGCCAGGGTTTACAAAGCAATTTATAAAAAGTGACCTCCTTGATGAGTGGAGGGTGCCCAGCAGGCTTCTCTAGGGTATGTGAGCAAGGCAGCATAAATATTGGAAAGAGACTGGACTTTGGAGTTAGAAGATCCAACTTCAGACTCTGAAGCTGCCTTTTACGAGCTATGTGACTTTGAGCAAGTTTCCAACAGCCCTAAGACTCAGCAGCAAAACTAGGATGATGATGGCACCTTCCCCGTCCACCTTACCCCCAAGTTGTTAAGAGAATGAAAGCAGCTGAAGCCCTGCTAACCAGGCAATCTGGGCTGCATGCTGGTCAGTGCCAGGACCTGGGTTGAGTTTCTCCTTCAGCAACCACAGTCCTCCCAGAGGATGGGAGTCTTGTGTGCTTCAGACAATAAGATCCTGCCAAGACAAGAAAAGGAAGCTGACAATTTCTCACTTCTTTCAGCTGTCTCCCGAGCTCCCTCCACAGGCCCACATCACCCCACTAGCCTTCTATACTCCCAAAACACTTTTCAAAAGGGCTTGTCTCCTTTCCTTCTGGCACAGCACCAATGCTCTGTCTAGTCTGGAGGTGGACTTGCGGCTTCACACTCTAGAAAATGCGGGGCTGTTGAGTGGCAGTGGCACCCACTACGGGAGTCCAACTTTTTTACCCTACAAAGCTCATCTGGGAGGGTGCCAGGTTCCTAGGTTTGGGTTCCCTCCACTACGAGGGGCTCAGCCCACTTGGAGTCAAGAGGAAGCAGCCCAGCTACCGACTTGCATAGGAGACCCTCTGGGAAGGTTTGCTGGTGGGAAGACCATCTCTGGCTGCTCCTTGAGTGTTGCCGGGGTGTACTCTGCTCTGCCTGCGGGCCTCCCCAGCCCAGGAGGACCCATTCCACCTGTTGGAGATTTGCTGGCTACCTCCAGGTGGCCAACGAGGGTGTGGCAACTTCACAAATAAGGAAAACCAGGATAAGAGGCAATGTTTGCCTCTGTGAAACAAGTTTGCGATAGTTTTGTGATAATTCTGATTAGACTGTTCCAAAACCATTGTTTTGCCAACAGCAGCTCTCTTCCATTTTTTTCTTTCTTTCTTTTTTTCTTTTCAGAAATCAAAGGCCATGACTGTTCACCTTTCCTTTGAAGTATTATGTCTATTTGCTTATTTGATTCAGATAGGTTGAGAACCATATGACTCTCCTTTTTAAGTAAAATTTTCCTTCTTTAAGCCACTGATCCATAGGAAACAAACATCTGTGGAATAAAACAAAGTACACCATACAATGAATATTGACTAAATAGAAAATAGGCATTCATATTTGAAGGAAAGATACATAAGTTATATCAGTAATCATTGACCGTAAGCCGACTGTCAACATAACCTGAGGCGGTAAATGCTCCACCAGTGCTCAGGTTGTCTCTAGAAATTCCATCAGGTCTTCTAGGAGGATGGCATTTTCTGTGTGGTAGAACCATTCTTAAAAATATTTAACATAAGTACCCACATAATGTTTTTCTGACATATATTGCAAAAATAATTTTGGGAGAAAATCCATCAGCATGTCACATAATATTATACAGAATACAGTTGAGAAAAGTTGCCTACAAGAGCAAAAGCAAAGGCAGATTTTGTGGGTTCCAGGTACCAGGGTACACATCTAGCCCAGCTTAGGACAGTGGAAGACAGTCAGGAATGTCCAGACCCCTGCCAAATTATTGAAGACCTGAGCTCTGAGGGTCTGCAAACCTGTGGAAGATGTCCCCTTCCATTGGAGGGCATGACAAGGCCAGAGCTATCAGTTCAAGCAGCTTCCCACACCTTGGGTTTCTGCCTATAATTCAAACCACAGGAGAGGCACAGCTTCACTTTTTCTCTTTCCTCACTTTTGTTCTCATCTGAGAGGGCACTGAAACTCTCAGCCTTCCTTCAGTCAGTCTGGTACAGAGCTGGACCTGACTCAAAAGGCCATCAGTCTGTCTCACACTCCAACACCAAGGACAGCCACTGATTGAATACTTCAGTGACAAAGAACTCAGTGTTCTGGGCAACCATCTATTTTATTTTCACATCACTCAAAGCAGTTGGTCCTTACATTGAGCTAAAATTGGCCTCCCTGAAATTTTAGCCGTTGGTTCCAATTTCTTGCTGGGAAGCGATGCAGAATACAGTGTATGCTTTCTTTCACATGACTGCCCTTACAAATAGATGAGGATAGGTCTACGGCCAAAGCATCCAGTTCCTTCAACTTAGGGAAGAGTGTTTATTAGTGACTTGGGGGATTTGGGCCCCACTCCAGAATCCTATTAAAACTGTGGATCATCTCCCCAGAAAGATGCACACACATCTGCATACACCCCCATTTGCAAACATCCTTCCCCTTCTGAGCCCACCCATGGATCTCTTTAAATGCCAATGGACCCTCGGTAGGCACTTTGCGTTGGAACTCTAAAACCAGATGCCGGAGGTGGAAGGGAACTGAACGGCCCAATCTCCTCACTTCAGAGATAAGGACTCCGTCTGTAGGCACTTTGCTCCTGGCTTGCTGGCTCCAGCATCAGGCCTTGCCTGCAATCGAATAGTAGTAGAGCCTTCAGTAGTGCAGGGTAACAAAAGAAGTATGAGAGCTGTTTTGGTGTTTCCTCCCCAAGTAGGGAGATCAATTAGTGCAACAACTCTGGCCTGTCTCCAGCTCATTACTTGGGGCTTCCCCAGGGAAGGGAGTGACTGAACTTGCTTGCTGAATTGGGCAGAACAAATCTGGTTTGCTTAGCTGCTTTCCACCTGTCTTCTTGGGAGTGAGTTTCCCCCTAACCCCTACAGGCCATGCAACTCCCCTTTTTCTCTTCATTCCTAAGTCTTACCTAGGCGGGACCCTCTGACTGAGTTTTTGTCCGTAAAAATGCTGATCCTTTAGCTCCCATCAGCTGCTCCTTGGCTTTCCTTCTCAGTGTTTCCTGAACTTGATCAGAAGAGAGGTGCTCTCCCCATCAGTCTCCTCTTAGAAATGTGGAATTGTGGCCAGCAGCGGTGGCTCACGCCTGTAATCCCAGCACATTGGGAGGCCAAGGTGGGTGGATCACCTGAGGTCAGGAGTTCGAGACCAGCCTGGCTAACATGGTGAAACCACATCTCTACTAAAAATACAAAAATTAGCTGGGCGTGGTGGCAGGCACCTGTAGTCCCAGCTACTCGGGAGGCTGAGGCAGGAAAATCGCTTGAACCCAGGAGGCGAAGGTTGCCGTGAGCCGAGATCACACCACTGGACTTCAGCCTGAGCAACAGAGTGGGACTCTGTCTCAAAAAAGAAAAAAGAAAAAAAAAAAAAGAAAGATGGAATTGTACAGGACATACTGTTTTGTAAGCTGCCTTAGAAATACTTTTTTGCTGGCCGGACGCGGTGGCTCACGCCTGTAATCCCAGCACTTTGGGAGGCCGAGGCAGGCAGATCACGAGGTCAGGAGATTGAGACCATCCTGGCTAATGCGGTGAAACCCCGTCTTTACTAAAAATACAAAAAATTAGCCAGGCGTGGTGGCTGGCGCCTGTAGTCCCAGCTATTCAGGAGGCTGAGGCAGGAGAATGGCATGAACCCTGGAGGCGGAGCTTGCAGTGAGCCGAGATTGCGCCACTGCACTCCAGCCTGGGTGACAGAGCGAGACTCTGCCTCAAAAAAACAAACAAACAAAAAAAAAAAAACCAGACAAATATTTTTTGCTTAAAAATATACTATGATGCTTCTCCATGTCATTAAATATTCTGGATTTTGGAGGAGATTCTAGAGGCAGAGAGGGAGAGAAAGAGATAGAGAGCTACAGAGACACAGGAGACAGAGAGAAAAAGGAAGGATGTGAAGGAAGAAAGACGAGGAGGAAGGACCACAAAAGAAGAAAGATATAGAGACATAAGAGAGACAGACAGATGTGAGGGCGAGAGAGAGGGAAGAATCTGGAGTCTGAGGGAAGCTGAATCATAAATAGGAGGGCTGGGGAGGCAAGGATCAGAACAGGAGATGGGCTTTGGCCACTGGGTGGCTCAGGGATCTTTTACTGCCCCTTCCACACACTGACAATTACCACACTTGCTGCATTCCCCGAGGGCCATCTTGAGGGGCTGCTCAGTCTCTGATAAGCCCAGAGGTGATGTGACTCCCTGGGGAGCAGCATGCATGGATGGCAAGTTGGCAGGGAAGTCAGATGCAGGCCAGCACTCCAGTGCGTCTCATGTGACACAGCTTCTTGACCCTCTAGTGTCCTGGTTGTCCTCCAGGGATGACAAATATTTTGGCAGTGACCTCATAGAATGTGATTTTTATCTTTAAGCGTCCATAGATTTCTCAACTTAAACTTTGTCATTTTTGTTTTACAAAAGTATTCTGCAAGTTACCCTGGCACCGCTTCTTCTTGAGATGGCTCCCCTATCCCAGGCCTTGTAGCCCCAGCCTGGGGTGACTCTCTTCTTTGCTCTGTAGCACCCAGCCCCTCCTCTGTCACAGTTCTTATCACACTGCATTGAAATGATCTGAAAGCTCATTGCTGGCAGGGAGCAGGTGTTATTCATCTCTGTCTCCCTGGAGCCCAGCTGGCAAATGATCTGATCAGGTGATTCTCAAACTGGGCCTAGCAGAGTGCCTGCACTTCCAAGGAGGTGGTATATAAGGCGCCCTGGCAAGGGGAGGTGGTTTGGGGCACTGTTGGGGGGACCCCAGGTCCCTAACCAGAGCACCTGTGCTTTTTCTGGTTATGTATTGAATTTCCAAGTGAGGTTTCACTTTAAAAAGAGTTTTCTTTTCTTTAAAACAAAAGTTTCAAGAATCACTAATCTAGTCTGTTTCCTTGGGTCATATGTATTGTATACATTCATGGGAATTGCAGAGGAAAGTTTAATATCTGAGCACTAACCTGCTTTCTTCTTCCTTCTCTAGTCCCATTTTAGAGTTAACATTCCCACCTCCAACCCTCCCCTCTCATGGGGAAAAGGATTAGAAGAGGATTGAATACCTGTTGTAGAATGAAAATGCTTGTCCTCTAAAGAATTACATCAGCGACAAGAGGGGGATGTTTCTAAGGAACAGGGAATCCTTATGGCCAAATTACTTTACCTTTATTCTCTCAAGTCAAAACCAAACTGATGAGTAGGTGTAAGTGCTTTAGGTGACACCAGGGTGCACACTATATCGCCTGTCTTGGTACCTTTCAGTTAAGTTGGGAAGGTAAGACTTACTACTTCAACAACCGGGATTGTAAATGTTTGTGAGACAGGCTACAGCTGCAAAATTTCCCTGTACACTGTGCAAGTAAAAACAGAACTGCGTGGTGGAAAGAACAACTCTGAGTCCCAATGCTTGGATTCTGGTCTCTGGGTCCAATTTACAACTGTGGGTTCTCAGATACGTTATTAACCCCTGAGTCTCAGATTCATTCCCAAACAGTTCTTTATTCTGATTATCAAATAAGATAGTATATGTGAACTGAACATCTTTTATAAACTATAAAGACCAGTTAGAAATGATTATTATTGGTGATAATGAACCTGAACCTGAAGGTGGGGGTGGGACCATGTTATCTTACCAGCAGCAGAGGGCCCCTTGTCCAGGAGAAAGGAGGCCTCAGGGATTTCAGAAATTTCCTTTGTCAGGTAGCTTTGGTCTTATTCTCCCCACTGAAAAGAAGTAGGTTCTCTTATTTATAACTCCAGAACTGTGGAATCTCTGGTCTGATTGACCTATGTAGATTGCACGTGCTGATAAGGAACGAAAATCCAAGCAAGCATGGACCAGCTTGGCCTCTCTCTAGTAAGGGCCTGCTGTGGGTTGGTGCTTAATTGCCCCTGGTGTCTATTATGGACTGGTTGGAGAGTGACCAATAGCTTAAATGGAGGAGTGTGCTCGGGGCTGGCACCAGCCAGACACCTTGGGTGGGACTATGAGGGCCAAGGCTATTTCCTGATTAGAACACCCTCTTGTCCCCCACCATCCCCTGACCCCTCCATCTCAGGGGAGCAGATAAACTGAGGTGCAACAGTGACAGGAAGATTGCTAAGCAGTTTGCAGCTGAAGTGTGGAAGCAGAAGCAAACATGCAAAGGAAACCATGGCCCAGAGAAGTGATGTGGCAGCTACAAAATGGCCAAACCAAAACTAGACCCATTCCTTCGTTTCTAAGTCCAGAATCCTTCCCATGGCATCCTCTGCTTTCACCTCTCCAAAGGGGGACACGTATATTTGCTCTTCACACCCTGCCCTTCCTGGTCATTCATTCCCTTCTCTAAATGCTGAGGATGCCTTACCCAGGCTTCAGGGTGATCACGTCTGTAACATAAGTTACTAGAAAAAAATGCTCACAGGCCATCAGTGTTGACTTACATTATTTTTATAATTAAATATGTACATATATAAAACTAGGTATAAATTCCTAAACCATACAACTCGAAGACTAAAATAAATGTACAGATTAAATATCATCCAACGATCACAACAATAAAGTTAAGTGTCTCTAATCTAACTTAATGAAGGAGGTAGTTTCACTGAAAGATGATTGCCTCTCATAAAATGACAGCCATAGTTCAAGTTCTTCAGCATCCAGCTCTCCATGTACTATGTACTAGTCAGCTCCATTTTGATATCTGCAAAAGCGCGGGACAGTAATATCACGTGGCCTTCACGTGGAACAAACTCATTATTTCTGTATTGCATCTGCCCCTGTGCTTTACTCAGTTGCTCATGCCAATGAAAGTGCTGCTACTTATTGCCAAATGCCAAGGACAGGTTTGAAGTGCAGTCCTGAATTGTAAGATGTCATCTGGAATTCAGATAATGTTTATACTTTAACTTAGCATAGTAATGAGAACAATGAATATAAAGATTCTCCATGAAAAGCTCATGGATCCCTTAGAATATGTTTACAGGTGGCTGTTTTGTCCTGGGACTTTGGAGGAGAAAAAGAAATGCTCTTTGTGAGATGGCAGATGGGGATTTCGCTCCACACTGCTCCCTCATGGTGGCCTCCTCCTCAACCACACAGTCGCTAGTGTCTACCTACCCAGTGTAGTTCTAGAGGCGTGTCAGTCAGTGCCTAAGAGGGGAAGGGGAGAGAGGATAGCAACAGGGAATCTTCACATATTGGCTGGGCTGAGCGTCTTGGGCAACAGGATGAGAATGTGGGTGAGGTAACTTAGGTCTTGGTTAAGTCTGAGTTCTTTATCTCACATGCTCCTCCTTCTTTGCCTCCCACAGCCACTTCTACAGGTACCATGGCTATTGTTGAAAAGTGGCACAGTGTCAGTCCTTGAGGAGGAGTCTCAGACCCTGGGAGGGGGGATGTAACCCCTCTCAGAGTCAGTGATTGGGACTCCCAAGGCAGAAGCAGCAAGTGGAGTGGGCCCACAGGAGGTGGGCTGCCCCTGGGCTCCCTCCGAAGCTGGAGACGGGATGCCTGCCCCAGGAGCAGGGTTGGGACTGCAAGGCCATCTGGGGAGCTCAGGATTCTCCAGCCCCCATCTCTGCCCATGTTAAACCGTTAGCCTCGGCCCTGGTAACGTCGCCAGCATTCACAGTAGCTCCAGGAGGCTCTTTTCAAATACCTAAGGGCTGGAATCATAGGCTCTTCACTACTATGTCCCCTCTCAAGATAGCAAAATCCTACCCTTTCATAAAGATCCTGCTAAAATGCTGTTTGGAATCACACAGACCAGCATTCAAATCCAAGTTCTACCACTTACTCATTGAGCCATGTTTCTTAATGCTTCTGGGTCTCAGTGCTCTTACCAGTAAAGTGAGAGTAATAGTGCCTTTTGCTCAGACTTACGGTGAGAACGAAATAAGATAAGGTCTTTAAGATGCACAACCCAATGCCTGGCACATGAGGCTTTTGATGATTATAAGGACCTGGTGCCCTCCTCAGGGCCATGGCAGGTCACATCCTTGTTGAGTCGAATACTTTTGAAACCCCCTGGATGTTTACAAGCTTCCACTCTAGGGCTCTCCAGGGCTAACCGCAACTAGCTATGGCCACACTGCTGGCTCCGTGACCTTGCCTACACCAGTCACCATTCATTGGCCCTATCACTGGATCCTCGGAAGATGCTGCCACTCTTCCCTGAACAAGGACAGTCCTAGGTTTTATACTGTGACTTTCATTTTTTCATCC
Organism: Pongo pygmaeus; assembly: GCF_028885625.2. Classification (NCBI taxonomy): domain Eukaryota; kingdom Metazoa; phylum Chordata; class Mammalia; order Primates; family Hominidae; genus Pongo; species Pongo pygmaeus. The sequence continues at coordinate 112,031,876 of NC_072373.2, read as the reverse complement.
AGAGGACTTTCCCATGCCCCGAGCTGCCAGTGTAAGCTGCGTATTTGGCCCCTCTCTGGTGTGTGTTATGCTCCAGCCTGGAGTTGTGGTGAAGCCAGGAGCTATTCTGAAATCTTTCCGCTATTTCAGGCTCTAGCTTAGACGTGGGGAGAGAATCTAACACTCTCTGCCCGTGTCTCAGCCACAACTTCCAAGACTGGTCCTTTTATGTTCCTGACACCCTCAGATCCAGAATAGCCCTGACGTGGAAGTTGTGCCTGGGACCAGCTCAGATATAGCAGCGATGTGCACATGCCATCCAGCCTGCAGGTAGGCTAGAGAGAGTTCTGGAAGAGTCAGGTCTTGGGGTGGTGGGGAGAACTGAGCTCCAGAGAAGCAGCCAGGGTTATACCCTCACCCCACAAGCTGGCAGGCTTTTGGGGGCTGGGGGCTGCTCCATGTGGGCCAGCAGTTGCTTCCAGTCCTGGCCAGATAAAGGGGGAGTGCATTTTCTGCCTGCTGACTTCTCAGGTTGTATACCTCTTCCTGGGCTAGCTAGCATTCATTCATCTATTCCACAGATATTACTGAGTGCCTGCTATATGCCAGTCACTGCTTAGGCTCTGGGGTATAACTGTGGTCAAAACAGACAAAAATCCCTGCTCTTGTGGAGCTTACAAGTAACAGAAATCATAATAAATAAATTGCATTGGCCAATCTAGCTTGCAAAGCACTTTTCTATGCCATTTCTTGGTAGAACATCCAATTGAATACTCTGTGCTAACACAATGTGTGTGGTTCTCCACTTGCTTGTCCTCAGTTCATCCTTCCAGCAATCCCCTGAGTTAGACACCACTCCATTTTACTGACAAGGGAACAAAGACTCCAGAAGAGGCAGTAAATTCTGTGAGGTCCACACAGCCAGGAAGTGAATCTTAACCCAAATATGTCTGACTTGAGGGCCCAAGCAAGATCTTAATCACTGTGCACAGAGAAGCTGGTGGCACCCACTTGCAAATATAGAGGCTCAGTGAGATGCAGAGTTTGGAGAAGGCAAGTTCGTCTGTTGTTCCAAGGAATGATGATACTTCACAGGTAGAAGAAAGTTAACTTGGAGGTTGCCAAAGACAGGACTCCTTCTACCTCAGCCTGGGTGGATGAAGAACTGGACACTGCTGAAGCACTTCTGGGCTCTAGGGCACTTCCTGCATGTGGGGCAGCCAATACCAGGGCTGAACACTGTGATGACTTGATGGTCCTTCCTGTTTTAGGAGGAACTGTCTGCTCCAACCTGTCCACCTGGCAGGCCCCTCGGGGACTCCCTTCCTTCAAACAACCCTACGCAACTTGGCTCTGATTTGCTTCTTTCTCACCCCAGTAAACAGCATACCTCAGAGAGGGTGCGGCTGCCTCCTCTGCATTCTCACAGCTTCCAGCCGCACATTTGACACAGTGCTTATCTCCCTGTGTGGGAACATCCCTGCCTCTTGCCTGCCTGTGCCACTCACAGCACAGTGCTGGCACATGCGAGGTGCTCAGCCCATGGTTATTGAGTGGCTGATGAAGGAATGGATAATATCTAGCCATTTTCAGTTGCGTAGAGAGACTGGGCCAGTTATTCTTTGGCTGCAGCTGCCTCAAAAAGAGAAATGGTCCTCTTTCATCTTTCCTACAGTCTGGGTCATGATATTAATGTGGCCTGTGGCTTTCAACAAATATTTGTGGCTTCAGAGTTTCCTTGTTTGAAGGCATTTCTGGAGGCTTTGGCTGGCACTATAATTCCTGAACTGACAATTGGTGTGAGATGGCTGGAGGCTGTAGGAAGCCGGGATGTCGTGGTGTCTTAATCATAAACTGCCCAGCCACCAAAGAAATGGATAATTTCTGGGAGGTCTAGAAGGACATACAATGAGATCCCTTAATGCCATGGAAGATGCCAGGACAATGCACATGTCCATGGCTCTGTGGCTGGGTCCTTCTTCTCTGAAGCTGCTGCTGTCCCAGAAGATCAACCTGTGACAATCCACAGCCTGCCTGTCACTTGGATGGCCCCTGCAATCAGCTCTCCAGGAAGGTTCTTCTATGTTTTTCTAACTGCTTCTGTTGTTAAAAGATCTACAGGGTCCCACAAGGTTACTGTTCAAATGGCTCTCCAGGGACCCTCCCTTAGCATGGACCTTCTTGCCACAAAGGGAAAATAACCGAGCAAAAAATACCTATGGATTCCTCAACACCTGAGTTTGGTTGGGTAATCTTTCTTTAAATCGCTATTCCTTCCCAACCCAATAAAATCCTATTTTTATCTACAGTGCCTACTTTAGGTTAATCCCCATTTAACTTGTGGCCTGAGGGCTAAATAAGGCAAACAGATTTTTTTTTTTTTTTTTTTTTTTTTGGTTTAGAACAGGATTTTTAGAAAAACAATGTTTTAAGGCAGGGTATGCATTTTCCAATTGTCACAGTTGCTACCAGCCTCTGCCACATTGTACAGAGAGTGTGAGAAGCACTGCAGTGATTGCTGGTGTGGTGTGAGGCCATACCTCATGGGTCTGAGTTCAGGAAGCTCCCTCTTACTAGCTGTGCACATTGACCTCTCTGTACTCCAGCTTCATCTATAAAATGGGCATCATCATTGTCATTATCATTATCATCATCATGGTACCTGTCTCACAGGTTCGTTGGAAGGATTAATACATCCAAGTGTTTAGGGTATACAGTGAATATTTATTTGGACACCTGCTGTAAGCCAGGCCATATTAGGGACAGGGGATACATGACGGAACAAAACAGACAAATCTCTGCCCTTATGGCACCTATAGCCTGGTGGAGGCACGGGAGAGACAGATTATTTAATAAGCATCGTGATAAATGCTACGGAAAAAGATGAAGCAGGAAAGTGAGGGGACAGTGCTTGGGTGCAGTTAAAATAGGGTGGTCAGGGGGGCCTCACTGAGAAGATGACCCTCCAGGAAAGACTGGAGGGAGGTGAAGAGTGAGTCACCTGGGGAACCCAGGGAGGAAGAGTGTTGAGCCAGATGGAACAGCAGCCACAAAAGTTTTGAGACAGCCCATCATGTTTGAGAAAATGTCAACTATTTTTATTGTGACCTGCAAGGTCCCCAAAGGCATTTGAGTTTATGACAGTGCTATCAACTTTTGTTGAAAGTGGCTGTGGAAACTGATCTTGTGACTCTGCTCTTGATTGGCTAAAGGCTGAGGGCATACACAGAGAGCATGAGCAGTGCAAGAGAGAGAGTCGAGAGTCGAGCATCTCCTCTTCTTGAAGGCAGAGACCATGGCCCCCAGCCTGTGCTCGGCTGATACCATCTTGTCCTGGCCTGCGGGGACTGGAAGAGAGTAAAGAATAGTGATGGAGAGGGATGGGGTTGAAATAAATCAAAGACATCAGGAGGCTTTGTTTTAGGGCCCCATGTTTCTAGTGGTGCTGATGATTCTAGGCCAACAGTTGGTAGCTTTAAAGGGAGTTTTGTTTCCAGGTCATTAGAAACAGTCAATTGGTTTAACTGCAAGGCCAGCTCCTAATTTGATGCACATCTAAGCAGACTGGAGACATTTTTGCCAGAGTTGCTATTTTAGCAGGCAACAATTTGTGTGCCCACCAGGAAACCAGGTTTGGTATGAAAATAGAGAATTCCCTTGGCATCTAACATTCAGGAGTCAGCAGTAGCTGGCTTTCTAACTGTGCTGCTTCTTGTGTGGAAAACAAGGCTGAAAAATGGGTGGGGAGAGAATGGTGGCTGCCAAGGACTTGTGCTATTTACAGACATGAGGAAGAATAACACTCTGGTTGAGCTGTCAAGTAAAATGAGGAGAACAACACCTGCCTCACATAGTTATGGTCAGGATTACATGGGATGGCCTACATAAAAGTGCCAGGCACATCACAGGTGTAGGGAAATATCAGTTCCTTTCTTTGTCTCCTCTGGACCCCACAAGACAACTCCCTGGAGACTGATTTTCTCCCTTCCACTAAATCAGGATAGACAAGAGGGTTTCCTCCCTGTGAGAGGTAAGCCCTGGGGGGTAAAGTATGGAGAAAAGAAATCCAGCAGGAGGCAACAGTGGGGTATGTGGGGTCCTTAGATAGGCCACTGTCTAAGGCAGGCAGCTGGACCCCATCCTGAGAATGAAAGTGTCATGGGAGCTGCAGGTGGGTACAGCCGCCCCAGCCCTCCTAGGGGTGCTCTCTGCCCACTGCTGGTTGGCCCCACCAAGGGCAGGCAGCACAGTGAAACCAGACACAGCACAGTCTCAAGTATGCAACTGCCAGGTATGACAATCACAAGTCACAGCTGGCAAGTGGATTGGTGTGATGGCTGCTCAGGTTTTCTGATCTCTCAATTTTGTTCTTGTTTTCAAAAAGTAACCCAGCACATTTAAGGTTCATATAACCCGTGTAACTTTGATTGCAAATACCAAGACCTCACCTCAATAAGCAAAACAAGGAATTTATTCCTCTAAGAATCCTAAGACATGTAGAACAACCAAGCCTCGAGGATGTGGCTAGAACAAGAGACTCAGATGCCACCTATTATTTTGTTCTGTTTATCTCTGCCTGTCCCTTCGTCACTGCAATCCAGCTTTCTGGAAACATGACTGGCCATAGCTTCCCCTGTGAGAGGGAGTCTGACCTTGATTTCCTCAAGGCCTGGTTAAAAATTCCTGGGGAAGAAGTTCATTGGTTCAGCATGAGTCAGAGACCATCCCTGGGTCAGTTAGCTGAGGCCTGTGGGGTGGGGACATACAGGAATCAGGACACTCTTGCCTTGCTATGGGGCTGAGAGCAGGCTGAGTAGACAGTTCTATGGATGTCCACAGCTTATATCTAACCTGGACATCAGATGTTTTACAAGTGTTAGTAGCCACCTAAGGGCTGATGTCACTGTCACTTCTTCAGCAGGGCACAACCCACATCTTTAGATGGCTGGAAAAAGATCCTGGGCTAGGAGGCATCCCAGGGTAGAAGGGAGGTGTGGGGCTCCAGGTGCACAGGCAGCCTCCCCTTCAGGTGTCTTTTTACTCCTGTCCCTCCCAGTGTCCCACTCACACACCCCACTCTGTTGTGCCAGGTGTTTCTGTGGGTCGTCCTTGCAGAGTGAGCAGCAGAGCATTGGTGTGTGCTTGCATTTAAGACGCTTTGGCTGGCAGAGTTCTTTCCCTGCTATTCCATTCCCATGCCACCCTTTCTCCTCTACCAGCAGGTCCTTCCTTGTGGAAAAATAGCTCTTCTAATAGTAGAAACTGATCCTGGGTCTAAAGGCAAAAGGGGCAGAAGGGAGGTTTATTGGAATGATTCTGGAGTATCTCACAACCCAAGGGGGCTGTGGGAAGGTCAGAGCAGGGCCACTGTAGGGCCTCTATGGTGGGAGTTCACGGACTCTATGGTACTGCTGATCACACGACTCAGCTTCCACTGAGTCAGGCCCCTTGCTGCTCAGAGCCACGCTTCACCTTTCTGGGGAGGGAGTCGAGGGGCCCCAGTTTGGTCAGTTATGTGCCCTGGATCAGCCAGCTAGTGAGAGTAATATGCCAGGTATCTGGCATATTAGATACCTGAAGTGAATAATTTTGTAACACCTCCCCAACAAAGTTATTTTCATTGATAATCATGAAATACAGTTAATGTATGCATCAATGTAACTGATGATGATGCCAGGAAAGAAATGCAAACAGTGAAAAAACAATTTATTAAACTGTGTATATACAGTGATGCTAATAAAATATAAATAAACAATATGATACAAAATAATTATTACAGTATAATAAAAGGAAAAGTAATGAAATAATACTTTTATTACATAAATTTTTTTGGAGAAAAAATAAATTTAGACTTGCATATTGGTCTGTCACAGTAATGAATGATAATATATCACAATTTTCATTTTCAGGCTGTAACTTCTGCAAACTTGTAAATAATTTTATCAAAATTAATCTTTGCACATTTATCCTCAATAGTCAATATAATAAGGTATGTCACTCTATCTTTGCTCATACTTCTTATTAATTTTAATTTTAAAAAATCATCTGAAGTAACATATAAGTAAATAGAAAAAGTTTTAAGCAGAAGGATAAGTTTAGCAGAGACTCACAAAAATCTCATTTTACAAGAAGTTCTAGAAATTACAATGCCATCCATGTTTTCATGTCTTAGGGAATGAGTCTAGTAGCTTTCAAATGCTGACACAGTTGAAAATTTCTTAAAAAATTAGAAAATTCATCGTTTAAAAAATTGTAATATCTCTTTTATATGTATCAAAACCCTTACTAAACAATGAGTTCTGGGTTGCAAAAGAGGATTTATTTTTTGCACCTTTCTATAAGTCTTTGTTCACAGTTAAACAAAAACACAAGTGCAGTCATATGTTTTATTATTATTCGTCAAAACTTCCAAAATTTTTGTTCTACAAAAATTAGAGTTACAAACAACAGCAACCTCTCCCCGCACCAAATAATCCCATTAAAAATGGGCAAAAGACCCAAGTAGACATTTCTCAAAAGAAGACATACAAATGGCCAACAGGTATTTGAAAAAATGTTCAACATCACTAATCATCAGGGAAATCCAAATCAAAACTGCAATGAGACACCACCTCACCTCAGTTAGAATGGCTATTATAAAAAAAGACAAAAAATAACAAATACGGATGAGGATGCAGAGAAAAGGGAACTCTTATACACTGTGGGTAGAAATGTAAATTAGTGTAGCCACTATGGAAAATGGTATGGAGTTTTCTCAAAAAACTAAAAATAGTACTACCATACAATCCAGCATTCGTGCTACTGGGTATTTAGCCAAAAGAAAGCAAATCCAAAAGAAAGTATATCAAAAGGATACCAGCACCCCATGTGTATTCTAGCACTATTTGCAAAAGCCAAGATATGGAATCAACGTAAGTGTTTATTGATGAATGAAGGGGTAAAAGAAAATGTGGTATATATATACAATGAAATGCTATTCAGCCATAAAAAGTAATGAAATCCTGTCATTTGCAGCCATGTGGATGGAACTGGAGGTCAACATACTAAGTGAAATAAGCCAGGCACAGAAAGACAAATATTTCATGTTCTCACTCATCTGTGGAAGCTAAAAAAGTTGATCTTATGGAGGTAGAGAGTAGAATGATGGTTACCAGAAGTTGGGAAGGGATGTTCAGGGGGAGTGAAGAAAGGTTGGTTAATGAGTACGAACATATAGTTAGATAGAAGGAATAAGTTCTAGTGTTCAATAGTTCTCTAGGGTGACTATAGTTAATACTAATTTATTGTATATTTTAAAATAGCTAGAAGAGAAGATGTGAAATAGTCCCAACATAAGGAAATGATACATTTTTGAGGTAATGAATATCTTAAATACCCTAACTTGATGATTACATATTGTATGCATGTATCAAAATATCACATGTACCCAATAAATATGTACAGTTATGTTTCAATAAAAATATCAGCATTCATGTCTGAATATTAGCAAATACTAACATTATTCTACCCATTGCTTTATATCGGGTGTCCAGTTCTTGGTGATAATGATCAAGACATTTATACATTGCTCTTTTGATTTTTGCTGGCAACATAAGACTAGCATCTTTTGTCATTTCTCTTGGCATTCACAGAATGATGGAGTTAAAGTAACTCAAATTCTGTTCCTTAACTTCTCTGATCACTGTAATATTATTGCTTATTTTGAATCTACTGTCTAGATGCAGGAGTATGTGGCACCATGGGGTTGGGCACGTGAAGTCAGCTTGAATGATTTTCAAACTGTCAGGAACTTATTCAAAACAAATGTGTGTGGCTGAGTTCGTGTGTATTGGGGTGTGACTGTATAACTGGGAGTTTGAATTAACTTCTAAGTAGAATGCAAGCTATAAAGGATAAGTAATAAAAAAGTGCTAATTTGAAGCTTACATGCACATTATTAAAACTCAGTAGTAACAAAGCAATGGTTTAGAACTTAGACCCACAAAAGGTTTTTTTGGGAAAGAGTGCTTTATCACTGACATTGTTTGGAATTGCCGGCACATGGTGATAATAAAAAGCAGACTGACTTCTAGTTGGCTTTATTATTGTTTTTAAATTCTCTACAGATTTCTTTATTGCCTTCCGCCAGGCAGACTGCTTTCCTTGCCCAGCCTTTGGTACACCACTGCATCCAGCTATTGTGGTGGTGGGAGCAGAGGATGCCACATAATACAGAGAAAGGCTTCATGGGCTCATTCTGAGTTTCAGAGGCTGTACTCAGAGAAGAGGGCATCAGGTACCAGCTCCATGTGGTGACTATTACATTTTCCTTTTCAGCTGCTTAGCATTAAACACACGCGTGCACACACACACACACACACACACACACTATACACTTCATCCCATATGTCCCAAGATGCTCCTATTCAACATGACCTGATAACCACAAATGCAATGAGCTACAGTGCAAAGTCACACCAACTACTGAATCCAAGGTTATACCACAGAGCCATTTTCTTCTAAACCCAGATAGCTGGGTAGTCTTCATTCTTTTTTAGTTATATTGAGATCCCATCTGATATTCATCAGGCTATGGATTACTTAGTAAATGAAACCACTAATAACACACCCTATCCTCAAAATCTATGCCAACAGAATATCCCCAGTCTTAATGATATTCCTTAGCTAGTCTCTGTGTATAACTTCTTTCTTCTCTGCATTGATTCTGCATAACCCCATCCAGTCCATGAAGAGTTCAAATGCTGGCCATACAGTGGGCATTGTTGAACAGAGGGAGCCCAGTGGGCTGGATTGTTAGTTTCTTCTGGTTGGTGGGAATGGGGGTGCAATTGGGAACATTTCAGAGAGGCTAGAAGGCTTTCCCCAGTTCCTCTGACTCCTCCCATGGTATCTCAGTTTCCATCTCTAGGATTTTACTCTTTCCTGATCATGCTGTATCTACATATGAAACCTAGTTTATACATGCAAGTGGAGGTGTAATTCAATACCTTAAAACATCAATTTCTAAATTTGGTTTTTTGTTATTTCAGGCTAGTAGCTAGTGGGATCATATTAAGACTTTGACTTTGATTTTATGCCTATAGGAGAGACTTACAGGACTAAGTTTTCTGTTCTCTTATGTTAGATTACCCTGATACACTCAAAACAACCATCTAACCTGTGGTCTCAGCTTGTCTCCTCTCTTTCAAATTGCTTATGGTGCCAGCTACTGGGTCCCCCAATACCTTTTTCCCAGTTTCTAGTTGACCACAAGAAATTCATTTATTGCTGTTTTGCTACTTTTTAGCAAGCATTGCTAATTTCATATCTCCAAATATAGAGTAGATTACTGCCTTCCTTCACTTCCACCTCAATAAAATGACCCATTACATTTTTCTTGAAGGTCTAGAATTCACAGCATACTCTCTAGAAACAATTCATAAATGATTTATTTTTCTTCTTATTTGAAAACATTAGATACTGACTCTAGTTGGTTTTGGCAAAAAATAATGAGGGGAGGACATTTGTTGAAAAAAATATAGGCTAGGCACGGTGGCTTACACCTGTAATCCCAGCACTTTGAGATGCCAAGGCAGGAGGATCACTTGAGGCCAGGAGTTTGAGACCAGCTTGGGTAACATAGCAAGACCCTGTCTCTACAAGAATAAAAATAAAAAAATTATCCAGGTATGGCGGTGTGCACCTGTAGTTCCAGCTATGTGCTACTTGGGAGGCTGAGGCAGGAGTATCACTTGAGCCCAGGAGTTTGAGGTTATAGTGAGCTGTGATTACACCATTGCACTCCACCCTGTGTGACAAAGCAAGATGCTATCTCTAAAAAAAGGAATACTAGGGCATCTATAGAGGGCAAATTATTGAATAAGCAACTAACCCGTGGGAAGGACAGAAACCAGGGCCATGCTAAAGGACTTAGTAGTGGGAGTTTGTGACCCTTCTGTCTGGAACCGTGCTAGTAATGTGAATCAGCCTCAATGAAAATCAGGTTTAGTGTTTCTTAGGGTAGAATTTGAAGATGGCCCAGTTTAGAACTGGCGTCTGACTATGGCCAGGGCAGGATTATGCAGTAGAGAAAGGGTCTGCTGGGGGATGGAGGTAGTGGTGCAGCCTGTGTATCAGAGGTTGTACCAAGAGAAGGGGCAGTTCTTGTGAGACAGGCAGCCTCCCCAACAAGTATCCACTTCAGTTTGAGGGATGAAGGTTATTTCCTCTGCTTCCTTCAATACCTTTTGTCCTGCAATGTTTATCACTGTCTGTACACACTAGGACGCACTAGATAGCGTCGACTGGCTGATTAAAACATTCATTATCTAAAAATAGGAGATTATTAGACTAGGTTCAAGACCAACATAGCTTTTGGATAGGAAGATACTGGTGATTTGGTAAGGGAGAAAAGAAAACAAGGAGTTGATTCTAAAATCCAGAAGTGATAATTAAAAAAAAAAAAATTATCAATTTGTGTGACTCTGAAGCTTTTCCTGGCATCCTTAGCTCCGAAAGAGCCCTCTGCTCTCTGAACTTACACTCTTCTCATCCATATTGCTTATTTGACTCTGAGCATGGTTATCTGCCGTGCCCTGTACATTCCTACATAGAAGTTCCATCTCCCAAACCACACTACAGGATCCCCAAGGACAGAATCCATGTCTTACATTTTATTTTTTTGAGATTCTCAATATATTTTAGTATCAGGGCAGTTTTTATTCCCTGGCCTCTTGATTCTCCATTTGTACATGTTTATTTTCACAGGTGAGTTTTAGACTCTCTTTATCATATTAGCATATTCTTACAGTTTTTGTATCTCCAGTACCAAGCTGTTATCCCCTCATACACTTAACAGGTAATTAATGTACTTTGCTGAGGACAATATGATAAGCCATACAGAGGGGTTTGTCATAGACATAAATGGGAGAATTAAGTTTTTCTATTCACACCTTTTTAATTTAAAAAATGTTAACTTGGCCTAGCAATGACTGTATAAAATTGATATTCCATTTAGGACAAGATTTAAATCATTACACAGGTAGAATTTGTTCTGTTTTTTATTCACCATTAATAAACACCAATTTCTAGTTTCCTTCCCTTCCTTCCTTCCTTCCTTCCCTTCTCTCTCTCTTTCTATCTCTTTCTGTCCCCTTCCTTCCTTCCTTTCTTTCTCTTTCTTTCTTTCTTTCCTTCTTTCTTTCTCTCTCTTTCTTTCTTTCTTCTTTTTCTCTCTCTCTTTTCTTTCTTCCTTTTCCCTTCCATTTTCCCTTTCCTTTCCTCTCTCAGAGTATTTCTCTGTTGCCCAGGCTGGAGTGGTGCAGTGGTGCAATCTCGGCTCACTGCAACCTCCCCCTCCTGGGTTCCAGCAATTTTCTTGCCTCAGGCTCCCAAGTAGCTGGGACTATTGTGCCACCATGCCCAGCTAATTTTTGTATTTTTAGTAGAGACGGGGTTTCATCATGTTGGTCAGGCTGTTCTCAAACTCCTGTCCTCAAGTGATCAGCCTGCCTCGTCCTCCCAAAGTGTAGGGATTACAGGCATAAGCCACCATGCCCAGCCAATTTCTGGTTTTCTTTCAAGCTCATGCAGATAACACATTTCTAACTCAAAATGAGATAATGTCTATAAGAGATCTAGCAAGCTCCTTTTTACGGAGTAGGTACTCAGTAAATACCAACTAAAATATAGTGATTATAAAAATAACTCACCTTAAATCATTTTTAGGCTAACCCTTTCACTTAAGGTCCTTTGGAGGTCTTTAACATCTTGATTCCTGAGATCCTTTATAAGAAACTTTTATTTAGCCTAGTGGGTCTCAAAGGCTTGAGGCAGGGCTTGGCCAGTAACCAGAACCCTCCTGGAGGTATTTTTTCTGATTCCTTTTCCCACATTTTCCTTTCACTCTTTTGAGAATCAACAGGAATTGTGTTCTCTCTCAGGTTCTCCATGGTGGAAAAATATATTGAGATCACTTAGCCTTGTCTTTTCTTTCTTTCTTTTTCTAAATGAGAAACACTTAAAACTATATGATTTACCTGAGGAAAGGCTGTCTTTTTTTTTTTTTTTTTTTTTTCCTCTTTCCTGCTCTCAGATAAAAGCAGAACTGGAGAGAAAAATTATGTTGCAGGCAAAGTAGTCAAAATAGTTCCAGAGTTGTGTTGCTAACCCAGCTTAAAGTTTCTCTTTGCCCCAGACTTTTTTTTCTTGAGACTTGCTCTTCTTAGAATAGCACTGGCAGACGTAGAGCAGTTTACAGCCTGCCTTTTTATAAAACAGCCCATTTTCAAGAAGAAGAATAAGGAAGGAAGGGTCTAAAGGCAGTGTCTGGGTTCAGATCGCACATTCCTACTTCCTAGCTGTATGGTCTCTCTTGGCCTCAGTTTTCCATCTGTAAATGGAGATAATACTAGCTTCTATTTTATAGGGTTATTAAGAATTTAAAAAGCACTTGGCACATAATAAATACTCAATATATATTAATTCACATTATTTTATTTTTATTTGAGACAGGGTCCCGCTCTGTCACCTAGGCCAGCAGAGTGTGGCACGATCATAGTTCACTGCAGCCTTGAACTCCTGGGCTCAAGCAATCCCCCCACCTCAGCCTTCCTAGTAGCTGGAATCACAGGCATGAGCAATCATGCTCAGCTAATTAATTAATTTTTTTGTTTTTTTAGAGACAGGGTCTCACTATGTTGTCCAGGCTAGTCTCAACTCAAACTCCTGGGCTCAAGCGATCTTCCCATCTCTGCCTCCCAAAATGCTGGGATTACAGGCATAAGCCAACACACCTGGCTGCTCTCATTATTTTTAATGGACATATAATTATTGAAAACTTGCTATGTGCCAGCCGCTGTGTGTGTGTGTATGTGTGTGTGTGTGTGTGTGTGTGTGTGTGCACATAGTATATGTACAGATACCCACATACTATGTAATATTTATTTATTGTGAGTCTGCCCTAATCTTCATGGAGGAAGGTTCTTAGCCTGTTTTACTCACTGCTGTATTCTTGTACCTGGAACAATGCCTGAGACATAGGAGGCATCCCAAAATATTATTATATTATATATATATATGTGCATATACACACATTTATATTCACACGCATACAATTATATATACACACATATATCTATATATACACCCATATGATTACACACATACACACACATAATTAAAAATGTATTTTCTTGCCAGAAATCTTGATACTAAACTAGGAGTCCAATTAGCTAGCCAAGAGCAGATTATGAGAGATTTGGTTAGCACAATCCAATTTCAGGAAATATCTTAGTATATAAATCCTGAGGTTTCAAGAAGGTAGAGAAGAGGTTAACACAGCAACTCTGACGGAATCGAAGAGGAGGGAGTGGGAAGTTGTTTCCAGTGAGGAGGTGATGCTGAGGGAGGAAAAGAGACAGGGGAAGCTGCCAGGACGGAACTGGGGAATCTGGGTTGTTAGAGCCTTGGTGCTGATTGGCTGATGGGCTGGCGGTCACAACCACCCTGATTCCTCCCTCCAGCGGGGCTGCCCTGGGTTCTCACAGAGTTTGTTCGGGAAGGGGGTGAAGAAGGGTTTGCACCCTTTGCTGGTCATTTCCAGGGCTTTCTCTGGACCCTGCATCTAGTGAAGCAGTAGCTGCTTCTCTCTAGCCATCCAAAAGTTGCTTTTCTATTTACGTCAGTTTGCTCTGTTTCCCAGAGATCTGGGAATTGCTTTAAATGACAATTTCTGGACATTGTAAGTCCTTTGCTGAGTCACTGCTGAAGAACTTTCCAGCAAAGTAGTCTGAGACTCCACTGACTAAGGCAACAGGCTACAGCACTAGAGCCCTAGCAACAGACCCAAACTAAACAGAAATGGATTTTGAGGCTGCTAAGTGCTTAACATGGGGGAGAAAAATCCCAGGTATCCCTGACAGCTGAGCCACCCACTCTCAATCTGGAACAGCCTTCCTCCATGTCCTTTACTCCCAGGAGTCACGGGCTGCAGAGACCTCCAGCTGCAGGGCTCCCCTAATGCTCTCAGTTTCTCCTGGGGCTTCCAGGAGACCAGAACCCCCACTGGCCTGCCCATCCACTTCTCCATCCTCGTGTCCCTGGAGACAGTCTAAGCATAAACGCTCAAACCAAAGAATGTGAGGGGCTGGCATGGATCACTTAATGTGCTATATGCTCTTTGGAGAAACAGCAGAGATCCACATAAAATGTAGCTTAGCAATCACATACTAAGCCAGTAGATCTCTAATAATGTTAGTCCAGCTCATTTGGGAATTTTTGAGGCTTAGGAGTATTCAGCATAATTCCATTCGTTTAGCAAATTGATGATGTAGAAAGAGAGCTTCCTATCCACTTAAACAGTAAACTACTTTGGCAGCAAGCTTTCATACAATAACAATTATAAGCAAATTACAAATGGTTTCATCTAGTTAGCAATGGTGAGCCTTTAAAATGAGCTCATTTATGTAAGCATTCATTCATTAAAAACATAGTGAGAGCTTGCTATGTGGAAAGCTGCTAGGCAAGTGGGGAAGGCTGATCTCAATTAGGAGGAATGAATATTTACTTTGCTGCACATAATGTTGGGTGCTTTTCCAATCTTAGCATTTAATCTTTGCAACAACTTTGTGAGGTAGGCATGGCAAAAACTGGCATTTGTTCCCCCATATTCATTCTTAGCTTTATTTTGGTAACAGAACCTTCCTACTCTGAGTTTTGGTAGTGTATGTGGCTTCCCAGTTATTGCTGAATAGGATGAGTGAAGAATCAGAGGCTTGAGATTGCTAAGCCTTTCTCAGCCTCCCTTGTAGCTAAGTGTGGTCATATCATCCTAGTCAATAGGATTTGAACAAAAGTGACTGTGCAACTTTAGGGGTGAAGTCCTTATAAAAGGAGCTATTTTCTCTTTGCTTGCCTTCCTGGGAACTAGAAAGAGATATGGTTGTGGAGCTGATGAGTAAGTTTAGTTTATCTGGACAATGGCAGAGCAATGAATAAAAAGAAGCTGGGGCCCTGGATGGCTTGGGAGAATAGAGTTTCCTATCTGTCCTCATCAGTCTGTCCATCTCCTTGTCATTATGTGAAAGAACAAAGGTCTTATCTGAGTCTTTCTCTTTAGGGGATCTCCTTGCTTTATAAGCCTAATTTCTACAGTTCTAATATAGTAATAAGAAAGCTACCCTAATGATGAAAAATATAAAGAAGTTAGGCAAATGTTCTGAAATCTCTAAGGAATTATATGGCAGAGCCCAGACTCAGACTCAGGTGTGCTGTGTTCTGCTACATCATGTCACCTTCCTTAAAATAAGTAGACAGACAATGTGAACCCCCTGGGTTTCTCAAGAAAAGGAGTTCTGCTGTTGCTGCCATGAGATTTTAGTGGTTCATCTTTCAAAACGTCTACCAGAAGGGGGAGGCTCTCACCTTTATTGAATACCTACTGTGTACCAGGAACCCTGTTGTACACTTTACGTGTGGCATTGCACTGAAGACACAAATGCACACAAATGCTGCTCTCAAACTATGTACAATGACATGTACTTAAATAGTTCCACATGAGAGACAGAGAGTGCTAAGTGAGTGCAGAGAAAGGAGAGGATGTACCTGGCTGTGTGGGATTGGGAACAGCTTCAAGAAGGAGGTGGCACTGGATTTCAGTCTTGCAGAATAGGTAGTATTTGGGAGACAAGTCATTGCAAGTAGAGAAAACACCATGAGCAAAGGATGAGGAGAAGGAGAGCACTAGAAGCAGGTCCTTAGCATGTCCAGAATGTAAGCTCCCTGATGAGAGCAGGTAGGTGACAAGGACAGGTAGGCTGATGTCAGATGAGGTAGGGCCTGGAGTGGCAGGCTAGAGAGTTCACACTTCATGTGTGGGGTTGAGAGATGCCTGTAGAATTCTGAATAAGATGTTGGGAAAATCAGAGCTTCAGAGCTGATGAGCATTTCTAAGCCATGACTGTGTCCCAGGCACTGGACAAAGATGAATCTACCAGTAATGGGGACAACAAAGTGGAGGAGGACAGACAGGAAACCAGAAAGGCCAGCGAGGAAGCTAACTCAGGAAGCAGCAGCAGGAGAGAGGGGTGAGGACAACAGAAGAGATGTTGCAAGGGCAGGACTGACAGCACTTGGCAGCCTCCTGGGTGTGGGAGGTAACGGAGCAAGAGGAACCCAAGATAACACAGAGGTTTGTTTTTGTCTAGAAGCTGGAAGGAGAGAAAAATTACTTAAAGATATTCTGGCTAGCTGTTTTCTTAATTAACACACGGAATGGGAAGTTTTACAATAAGCTAAAAAGTCCTCTGTTTTCTAAGGAATACTTTATAATTAGGTATATAAAAGGTATGGTTACAGCACATTCGCTTTCTCTGAAGATGAAAGCGTTGGCAGAGAATTAGGATTAATGATCCTCTGTGGAGACTAAAGCAGCTCCATCTTGGATGCTAACCTGCCAGGCTGACTTCTGATTAACCCCAGTTCCAGGAATGCCTTTTAGAGCTCCAGTTTATCTATTGTTCTTTGTGTAAGAGCATCTACACATCTTTTCTTTCTTTCTTTTTCTAAAAGAGAAACTTAAAAGAGTTTCTTTTCTAAAAGAGAAAACACTTTAAAGCCTGCCCTTAGGGCAAATCCCTAAATGTGCCCCTCCCCTATGGTATGTAATCCCTGGGTCTGGTGGGTAATGGTAGGGGGATCCACCATCTTGTCTTGTGGCCAAACAAGACACAGACATGGCTTCTGTTCATTACATCCCTACTAAATGTTTCTTTCTAAGAAACTGGATTTGTCAGCCTCTTTCTTTGGCCTATCAGCTAGAAGACCACAACAATGTTATCAAGGCCCTAGTGTGTGACTCTGGTTGATATATATAATTTTAACTGTCAGATAACTTTTTAATTTGTAAATTTATTCAAAGTTTGAAAATACCTTGGAGAGTCTTAGAAATCTCAGAAATTAGTGATTGGGATATCTCTATATTCATGATATCTATAGGTTTCCTGCATATCCACTCAGAAGGCTTCTGAAAATAGAGGTAATATGAGAAGTTAATAATTGTTATGTCTGGCTTCCTCTTTCTTTGCCTTTCTCTCTTATATCTTCAATCATCTTTTTTCACTGGACACGGATAACTGTTTGGGAAGTGCTAAACTCTCGTAGTAAAGTCAAATCAGAGTTAAAGGCAAATGTTTAACCAATCATGTTCAAATACAAGCTAGCAGATGAAGAATTTTAGGCTCAAAGATTCAAATACTCTGCATTCCTGAGAAATCTCAGTTTCTTATTCTGGGAAATGTTTTCGCATTGCACTTTGCTGCCACAGCCAAGTGGGTATATCTTTTTGAATTTTTATTACTAAAAGGTTTAAATTGGGATTTAGATTAGATTTAAATTAGGAAACTGAAAAAAAACATTTTGTATCCATGCATTTTTTTAAAAATCCACCCATAAAAAGAGAGCTAGGTGTCCGTTTCTGATATGGGGGCAGTGTTCTTGTGGAGGTAATGTAAGGCTAGGTCTGTCCACTTCATTTCTTGTTTTTCGACAGATTCTGTGGTGCCTCTGTTGCCTTGTTCAGGTTCAGAAAACTCACTCAGTGGTGCAACATCCTCATAAAGCAGCTTGTCTTACAGCCAAGCATTGTCAATCAAACCCAAGATCCCCCATCTCTCTATACCTAACTATCCAGTCTCCTGAAGCCTTGATTTTTATCAGATGGGCACCTGGCTCAGCACAGCACCCACTTCCACTGGGCCAATTTTGGTTGATTTTTGTCTCCTCTCATTCTTCCTCCACTGTCTTACATCTTGACCCCTGTATGAAAGCTATGGTGAGACCAGACCTGGGGCCCCATCTTTCCTTAGTGAGGACCAGCAGAGCTGTGAGCTCTTGTGTGGGTTGGGGTACAGTGGGTGGCAGGAGTGGGAAGCAGTTGGCATCTTTTTGGGGTCTCATTATTCACCCAGCAATAGTTATTTTATATCAACTGTTTAGTAAGCACTGCTCTTGGGGGCACAAAGATAAATTCAAAGTAGACTTATCTTCTAAGATCTCATAGTCTGTGGAGGAGACAGACAGAAACAGATGATTACAACCCAGTGTGGAGGAAGAGCAAGGGAGGCTAGCCCAGGGAATAAAGGGAACAGAGGCAAAGGGCAGCTGAGCCCTGATGGTAAATGGAAAAAGCCACCCTGACTCCTTCCAGATCACACCCATCAGTATTGTCAGTATCTTCATTCTCCACAGTGTTTGACTGTTGATAAACCTCCATTTTTAATTAATTTTATTTTAATTAAAATATTCAAATTATAAGGTATTTCAAGCAGGCATCAAAATAGTGAAAATAATATAAGAGATGGCACCTCAAGTGGTGGTTTTGTGTGACTGTTAAGAGCACAGACTCTAGAACTGAATTGCCTGGGTTCAAATCCCAACACTCCCTCCTGCCACTGAGTGATGGTTGGACAGGTTATTGTCCCTTCGTGCACCTTAGCTTCCTCCTCTGTCAAATAGGGACAACAATACTCATCTGGGAGACTGAGCAGTGCTGGCACACAGTCAGCATGTAGAAGCATTAGTTTTTATGCTTTCCAGCAGGCAGCGTAGCACAGTTTTGTAGTCAAGCTACTGGCATGTAAGTCCCATCCAGTGCCATACCACCTGTGAACAGTATAATATTGAGTAAGTTATTTAAGCTTTCTGTGCTTTGATTCCCTTGCCTATATGAGTCTAAATTATATTAGAATAACCTCATAGGACTGCTTTAAAGGATTGAGTGCATTCATACCTGTAAAGCTTCCACAACAGTTCTGGCATACAGTAAGCTCCCAACAAATATTAGCTGTTATTATGAAACAGAAACTCTTTACCTTCACTGAGCTTTAACAGGTGAGAACATTTTGTCATATTTGCTTCAGATCTGTTTTTCGATGGAATAAAATTACAGTTAACATGGAACTTCCATCTTCCCTCGTGATGCCCTCTGCTCATTGCCAGAGCTCTGCACTCTGACAGTGTGTGTCCTTCCTATCCATACTTTCTTCTCTCCCATTGTCTCTCTCTCTCTATAATATAGATGTATTGTATATTAATATAGATATATGTACATCCATAAATAATGCATAGATTATTTTTATGTTCTAGATCAAATGGTATTTCTAGTTCTAGATCACTGAGGAATCGCCACACTGTCCTCCACAATAGTTGAACTAGTTTACAGTTCCACCAACAGTGTAAAAGTGTTCCTATTTCTCCATATCCTCTCCAGCATCTGTCGTTTCCTGACTTTTTAATGATCGCCATTCTAACTGGTAGGAGATGGTATCTCATTGTGGTTTTGATTTGCATTTCTCTGATGCCCAGTGATGATGAGCATTTTTTTATGTGTCTGTTGGCTGCATAAATGTCTTCTTTTGAGAAGTGTCTGTTCATATCCTTTGCCCACTTTTTGATGGGGTTGTTTGTTTTTTTCTTGTAAATTTGTTTAAGTTCTTTGCAGATTCTGGATATTAGCCCTTTGTCAGATGAGTACATTGCAAAAATTTTCCCCCATTCTGTAGGTTGCCTGTTCACTCTGATGGTAGTTTCTTTTGCTGTGGAGAAGCTCTTTAGTTTGATTAGATTCCATTTGTCAATTTTGGCTTTTGTTGCCATTGCTTTTGGTGTTTTAGACATGAAGTCCTTGCCCATGCCTATGTCCTGAATAGTATTGCCTAAGTTTTCTTCTAGGGTTTTTATGGTTTTAGGTCTAACATTTAAGTCTTTAATCCATCTTGAATTAATTTTTGTCTAAGGTGTAAGGAAGGGATCCAGTTTCAGCTTTCTACATATGGCTAGCCAGTTTTCCCAGCAACATTTGTTAAATAGGGAATCCTTTCCCCATTTCTTGTTTTTGTCAGGTTTGGTCAAAGGTCAGATAGTTGTAGATATGTGGTATGATTTCTGAGGGCTCTGTTCTGTTTCATTGGTCTATATCTCTGTTTTTGTACCAGTATCATGCTGTTTTGGTTACTGTAACCTTGTAGTATAGTTTGAAGTCAGGTAGCATGATGCCTCCAGCTTTGTTCTTTTGGCTTAGGATTGACTTGGCAATGCGGGCTCTTTTTTGGTTCCATATGAACTTTAAAGTAGTTTTTTCCAATTTTGTGAAGAAAGTCATTGGTAGCTTGATGGGGATGTTAACCAGTTAATTAATCCACCAGCCCATTCAACAACTACTCCCAGTGTCCCGGCTATGTGGTGGGCATGTTTTCAGCCTGTGAGGATATACACCTCTGAGGAGCACTTCTCTGGGTTTCAGCCTGGGCCTCTAGCTCTCTTCCTTGACCTCAAACTCAAATACACTCAATGTGGGCTCATGTGCCATGGCCCCTGACTGGATCCCGCCCAGAGTTCCCCCAACTGAGTGAATAACACCATTGCACAGAGAGGCCACTTAGAGTGGCAGACAGCATGGGCGCCAGACTTGCTGTCTATGGTGAGGACTGGCCATGCCCCCTACTCACTGTGCCTTAGTTTCCTCATATGGTAGAATGACACATACTAGCTATTATTACCAACTATCCAGGTACTCGAGCCAGAAAATCGGGAGTCCTATTTGATTCCTCCTTCTGCTCCAACCCCGATCCCAAGTCTTGTTATATTACCTTCTAAATGGTTGAGGAATCCATTCAGTGCTCTCTTCATCATTAAAGTCCTGGTCCAAGCCACCATCATCTGCCAACTGGACTATTACACTTGTCCACTATTTAGTCATTCCATTTCCACCCTTGTCTGTTCCGTTCTCCACACTACAGCTAAACTGGTCTTTCCAAAACATCAATCTCATCATGTCACCCTGCCAACAAGACCTTCAGGGTTTCCAGCCTCTGCTCACACCACACTCTCCCCACTCCCTTCGCTCTCGGCTCTGCCAGCAGGGGCACCAGTGACATTTTGGGCCAGATAATTCTTTGTGGTGAGGGATTGTCCTGTAGGTTGTAGGATGTTTAGTAGCATCTCTAGCTTCTACCTACTAGATACCAATGGCAACCCTTCCCCTAAGTTGTGACCAAAAAAAAAAATCTCCAAATATGACTGAATGTCACTGTTGTCAGATGTCCCCTGAGGTGAAATCATCCCCATTAAGAACCTTTGCTGTAAAGAGCTGTCTTCACTCCTGAAATAAGGGAACAGAGGCCTCCTTTTGCCAAGAGCACTCTCCAGGCCCTGCCCCTCTTCCTAATTCACCCCTTCTTGGCCTCATTCCAATGTCCACTCCATCATCACTTCCTGAGGGAAGTTTCTCTAATACCCCTGCCTCGCTGGTCCCCCTGTTATAAGCTCTCCTAGCATTGGGTACTTTTCCTGCATTGTACTTATTAGCTGGTAATCAAAATAAATGATTACTAACATATTTGTAGTTTTGCTTGTACTTGTGTGATTATTTGATTAACATCTGCCTCAGCCAACAACAGACTGTAAGCTCCATGAGGGCAGGGACCACATCTGTTTTCCTCATAATTGGATCTCCAGGATACAATATATCTAGCCTAATACCTGACACACAGTAAGTAATCAATCAATATTTGTTGAGCTAATAAATACATGAAGATGCAGCCCCTGCCCTCATGTTGTTGCTTTCTAGGGGAAGAGATAGGTAAGGAAACAAGCATAACACAAAATTTTGTGATGAAGTAATTATACACTTGGAGTCCATGGAGCACCTAACAGTTTTGAGGAGGTCTGAGATGCTCCTGGAGGAGGTTGTATTCTAGTTCCTGGCGGGAGATCTGAAGCATATTTAAGAATTAAGTGAATGGGGGGTGGGAGGTGGAAGAGGAAACTGGAGAGAGTAGGAGGCTCCAGGCAGAAGGATCAGCTTGGCGAAAGACTAAGAAGTGAGACTGCATGGTCCTCAAATCCCTTCTTCTCTTACTCTTCTGCCTTCTTTCCAATTCCTGTTTGTCCCAGGTTAAGGCCTTGCTTAAGTGATCTTAAGAAGGATGGAGTGAAAGCAGGAAGAGAGTCCCTTCTGACTCACAAGCAGGGTGGCCAACCATCACAGTTTGCCTGGGACTGTCCTGGCTTTAGCACTGAAGGGTTCATGTCCTGGAAACCCCTTGGTCCCTGGATAAACAGGAAAAGTTGGTCACCCTGCTCAGAGGATTTGTTTTGGTCACCCAAGTCACCTGGAAGGAGAAACAGGGCATCTGAGTGTCTTGGAATGATCCCTGGGCTGGGGCCAGGACACCTGGGTTTAAGTCCTAGCTCTGTCCCACACCAGCCTTGTAATTCTGAGGAAGTTGTGTCTCTAGCCTCCCTATATTGACAACATTTGCTTATTTTCTATATTCTGTATGCTCTGGAATTTGGGGCTTCGATCCTAGAGAGATTTCTAGGGCTAGCTAATCCCCAGAGTAAGCAAATGGCTCCCCGTGGAGCATGGTTTTGATATGCAAACCAGCCAATCCAGAGCCTGCACCCCTAACCCTCTCCTTTATCAAACTCTCACACACCAATGCAATATCTCCCCTGCCCTAAACCACCCCAGGGCCAGGTCCTGGACAACTAGGGATCACGCCTATAGCCCAGAACCTACTGAAATTATCCAAACTACCCAAAGCCGAACTTACTCAGCATAGTTGCAGTACCTTGCCCATTCCTTCCCACAGGAACCCCAGTGAAGGCCCTGAGCCACGCATACTCTCCTCGCCCCCCTTCTGCCTCCTGACCGACCCAGCACTTCCTGGGGTGGCCTGCATGGCATGCCGTACGTCCTGTTCTAGAGGCCTGTGAGTATAAACTTTTTCCTCCCTGACAGTCATTTCCATTTCTTACCATGCCTTATTAAAACAAACTCCATGTCCATTTTATCACACTCCTCCCTGCCCTTATTGGCCCTCCTGCCTCACAGGGTTGTTGCAAGGGCCTAATAAGATAATGTTTATAAAAATACTTTGTCAACTTTCAAGGATAAGGTATTTTTATGATCATTCCTTTCCACATCATTTAGGTTTGAAAATGCTGGAAATCCCCACAGGGTCCTGATGAGGATGCAGGGAGACCGTTCTTAGGAGGCTGATCCAGGTCACCGCCTTGGGCCCCTCTCCACTGTGAGCAATCCGTATGCCAGGCAGTAGTGGCCAAGGCCCATTTGGACAGCAGCCTCCTGGACTCCTGGTCTGGCCACCTCTTCTCCAGCTTGCACCTCCTTTTCCTTTCACTGGGGGAACAAACACATTTAGAGTTTAGAGGAATGGAACCACTCCATGAAATGCTTGTCTGCGGGAGAAAAGCTTCCCATTCCTTTGGAGAGCATGCACGCCACAGAGCAGGGCTCCCCAAAGCATTCCTCCAAGAAAAGCATATGGGAGCTGTTAAAGCCAAGAGGCCAGCACACTGGGTGGGACCCTCCTCATAAAAGCAGGAGCCTGCATCCTCTCTTCTAAATCTCTTCCTGGAAATGATCGTCTTTTCTTTCAGCCGAGGGCTGTTTACTCTGGTTTACCTCCCGGCAGTGTGGTTCACATCCATGTGGCCAACACAAAGGCAGTGTATGACCCGTGACTACCTCTCAGGCACCCAGGCTGTGAAATAAAATTTTGAGCAGGCTGTGGGCAGTTATGTGGTTCTGTGGCTTCAGTGAGTGCTAAGTGGGCATGACAGTAGCTTGAAGGGCCTTGGGATAGAGGTGCCAGAGAAAACACGGGATGCCTGAATATTGCACAGGACGTACTTATACACAAAAGTATTTGCTATGTATCTGAAATTCAACTTTAACTGGGCTTCTGCATTTTTGTTTGCTAAATCTGGTAACCCTAACTTAGAAGCCCATTTCTGAATCTATTTTTTTTCCTTCCTGCATAGAACAGGCCCATGTCCTTCATTTCCTGTGGAGATTTCTGGGTCTAGTCTTTTGTTCCTGTCCCCTGCTGCATGGGTCATAGACTCCCAGGCATTACCAGGTGGGCTCCAGAAGTAACTTGCTCTGAGGTCTATAACTAATTAGGTCTCTACTTAATGGGCAGATGAGAGAGCTCAGTGTGGGACTGGAGGGTGATCAAACTGGTGAATCTTGCAAAGTCTTGAAGAGAACACTTGTACACACAGAAAACATGAGTGTGGGTGGGTTAAGTGATGTCCAGGGCCTTGGGCAGGCAGTGGCCTGCTGCTGTGATGCTGGAGGGGAAGGGTTAGACACCAGCCCTTCTGCAACACATCTTTGGCTTTGGGGTCTTGACAACCGCCATGTGGAGCCTCCGGTATTAATTGTATCCAGGAATTTGCAAGGGCCCTGGAGAAAAGGTGTCGGGGTTACAACCTCTTTTTCTAGACTTCCGCAATAATTAAGGCTTGTGTGAACTAGGTGGCCTTGGTGAAGGCCTGACAATAGAAAAGGCAGTGAGGGACCCCAAGAGGAAGCACTGCATAAAGAAGGAGGTGGGAAGGAGCAGGGCTCATGAAGGAGAGTGCCTCTCCTAGGCACAGTGTGCAGCTGATATGGGGGACCATGTGGACCATGGCCCAATTAGGGAATCCTGTGGGGCGAACAGAGAAAGGCTACATGTGTGAACAAAATGAGTTGTGCCATTATGACTTGCACAGGTAGGGCCCGAGTGGGTTTTCTGTTAGGCATCCTCCTTGCAGGCTGGCTTCTCTCCTTCCTTGAGGAGCACCAAGATTGGGTGGACAAATAAACATACAGGCAGCTGTGGGGACAGCAGGCTGGGTGGTCCCGGCTCAGTCAGTCCTTATCTCTGGAGATTGCCCAAGACCTTGGCACATGCTCAGCCATACCTGCAGGTTGGAAGTAGCTGAGATGGAGACAGGTAGTTCAGAGCATCGTGGTCCTAAGGTCAGCCCACTCTGCGAATCTGAGTCCCTTCTCTTCCAGCAGGTGGCAGCAGGAGAGCAAAAAGAAGGACTGAGGTTGGGATAAGTGGCACAGATGGGGTGTGGGGTGGGGGGTGTTGCAGTGTGCCTGTATGCATGCAATTTTTAGGAACACTTGTGGACGACAACCTGCGCAAATGCCTGAGCTTCAATTTACCAGGTGGGGGCTCAGAGTTATTACAATTTGGTTATTAAAGGAAATGGGGCCTTATTTTATAGTCAAAGGTCAGTGAGGTCAAGACTCTTAGAAGATACGTATCTCCAAGGAGCTGTCCATTTGAATACAAGTTGACACCAGATTGGACTTCTTTTGAGTAAACTTCTTTCAAAACCAGATTAAATTTTTTCCAAATGGAAAATCTTGCTCAATGTTGTCAGTTCTTGTCTTTTATAACTGTTCAATTCATAAGGAAGAAGGAAAGAGGAGTGGGGTCAGGAGCTACTTTTAAAAGGCAACCCTTTCCCTGGGTGGGCACAGCTCTATCCCAGTTTTGAAGAGTGGAGTGCAAACTGGATTCCAGCCCCTTTTGCCTTCCCAGCTGTGTGCCCCAGTACAACCGTACATTTTCAAAAAGAATGCTCTAGAGCATAGATGCCATCGTTCTATCATGGCATTGTTATAGTAACAGAATTGGTGAACACTTGCTATATACCAGGCACTAATCTAAGCACTTTACATGTGTTTCATCTGGTCCTCACAACAGCTCTTCAGAGATGAGGAGACAGAGCAACCAGCCAAGGTTAACACAGTAATGGTAGAGCTAAGTGTATTGTCCTAACCACCTGCTGTCCTGCTAGACATGGAAAGATTCGCAGCAGCAGAGCAGGGAAAATGGGTCAAATGGAGGCCAAAAATGAGAACTAAGAGATTTGTGAGAATATTCAAGCAAGGCAAGGAGAAAATAAGAAAAAGAAAGTAAAGTATAGCCACAAGCAAAAGTGGTAACAAAATGCTTGATATGAAGTCCTATTTACCAGTGATAAGCCACATGGATAATTAGTTATGAGCTTTTTTGTAATCAACAGGAAAAGGAAAATCACAACTTTCAAGATTCCCACTGTCTCTAAGGTATAAAGCCTAAGTATCTGGAGAGAAGCATAACTATTTGTGGAACTAAGATAAAAATGAATTGCCTCTAGTCAGTTTTTGAAGAGCCACTTGTCCAGGGTCTCACAGCTGCTCAGCTAGAATTTGAACCCCAACCACATAGTTCCAGAGCCCACATTCTCAGACTTAGCCCCTCATACTGCCTCTGGGCTGGAGCTGGTGTTCATAACTGTTGGTTGAGTGGATAAGTGAATCACCAGTGGAGTTGGAACAGGAGTTCAAGAGCTTCTGGAGCAATGAGGCTGCTGCTAGATGCTATGACATTCACTCTTTTCTAGGGGCTGTTTATAAATTACATATCAGGGACTACCTGTATTAACAATAACCTTGTCACACTCCCAAACTCCAAAGAAAACTAACGTCTAAATGCATTCCCTTAAAGAAGCAGCACAAATGGCTATTGTGTGTCACACTTTTCTTCTGTAGAGTCTGAGAATTTGCTTGGAATCAACCTGATATGAATGGAATTTCTCACAGGAGTTCCATAAAGACTCAATCAGTCTCCCTCTCTCTCAACCTCTCTCTTTCCCTAAGACCTAGATGAAAACAAGGCTTGAAATCAGATATTGGACTGCTCTTCCTGATGTAGAGGGGGAATATTATTATAAGTATAAATCTGCTTATAAAATTCTTACAGTAATTGGAAAGAAATTGGAAACATTAACAGCTAAATCCCAGTTCAGCTCACACTTCATTAAATAAAATATCCTTCAAACGTGATAATCATTCGAAGAGGACCTGACTCAGCACAGTTAAGCAGAAGCAAATCGAAGGCCAGTGGGAAGGAAGCAGATGGCCTCAAATCCATAAAAGTCCCCAAAGCTCTATAATCAGGCTTATATTTTCACCAAATGGTATCTAAAATCTGTGTAACACCTCTTAAACTGAATGCCTGAAACAAATATACATTGAGAGTCTGCCACAGTCTAGCAGCATTTTGTTTCTTTCACACACATTCTGTCCTTTGGGACCTACAACAACCCTGGGAGTTAGGTTGGCAGGTGTAATTATCCATGTTTTATAGTTAAGAACACAGGCTTGGAGAGACAAAGGGACTTACTGGAGATTATAAGTGAGTGGGGACCCTCTTGAGAACCAAAGGGACCCAGAACTCAAACCTGGATCTTCTGAGCTCTCATACTCCAACCTCTGATCTCCACTGAGATGTACCCTCCAGCCTGTGAAGGCAAAAGGGATGTCAGGTACCAAGTGAGCTCTTCTCCACAGCTTCCAAAACACCTGCTTTTCCTGCTATAAGGAAAGTTAGAATATTACCATGTCAAGACTTGGCAACTTACGCTGCTTCCCAGGCCATGTGTTTTAGCGCTTGCCTCCTCCTGCTGACATGGCATCAATGCACCCAGGAGGCCCCACTCTTCTTCTGCAGACATGGAGGGGCTAAGAGGCAGCTGGCTGCTACCCAGAGGCATGTTCATGCTCTAAGAGGTTCTGCCTCCTGCTGCCTATGTGCTTGTGGAAGCTTTGCGAACTCTCCTGGGGTTAATATGAGGGTCTAAAAGAGAAAATGTACAAAGAGAACCTAGCACTCTTTCTAGCATGAAAAGTTTTAGTGATTCTTTCCTTTTCATTCATTGATTCAGTCATCCATTCATTTAGCAATTTTTGTAGAGCATTCACTATGTGCTAAGCCTTGTTCCCAGTAGTAAAGATATAGCAGTGGCCGAAAAAGACAAAGATCCCTGTCTTTAAAGAGATTACATTCTGGGGCAGAAATAGATAATTTAAAATAAAAAATTAAATAAATCATGGCAGTTTGTAAGAAATGTAAGGAAGAAAAATTAGGTGATATGATAGAGAATTGTTGATTCTGGACACCTCTCTGAAGAGGTGATATTTAGACTGAATTCTGGAAGACGACAGGGGCCAACCATGCAACAAGCCTAGAAAAGAGCTGGCCAACCATAGGGAAGTTCGAGTGCAGGAGCCTGAGGTGGTGAGGACCTTAGACTCCCTAGGAGCTGCTGAAAGGCCAGTGCGGCTGGAGTGGAGTAAGTGAGGAAGCGAGTGTCAGGAAACGAGGCTGGAGACCGAAGCAGAAGCCAGATGGTGCAAGCCTCAGAGGCCATGGTAAGGAGTTTGGGCAGCCTAAAGGAAGGGAGGGAGCCCCTATGTGGATAGCCCTGGAAAGGGTGGGCCAGAGGAGAGGCATCAAGTGTGAGGCCCATGTGGGAGGGTGTGCGTGTGTGTGTGTGTGTGAGAGAGAGAGAAACACTGAAAAACGTACACTCAAAATGCAAAAAACAATAACTAATCAAACTGCAGAGAGAGATAGATAAGCCAACAATTATAGGTGGTGGAATGAACAGATAAAAATTATAAAATATAGAGATATAGAAGATCTAAAAATATAATAAATAAGTGTATATGCATATTATTTTAGTATACATATTGTTTTTGAGTACACATAAAACATGAAAAACTATCCATGTACTAAGTAGTTAAGGAAGCCTCAATAAATAAAATGAATCGGTATCATTCAGACTATGTTCTCTAACATATGAAAGAAAATTAGAAATAAGTAACAAAAGGATTTTATTTTTAAAAACCTACATGTTTGAAACTAAATAGCATCACTTGGGTTAAAAAACTAACTCATGAAAGAAATGACAAAATAATTAGAACCAAATGACAATGAAAACACTGTGGAATTTAGAGGGACATGTGTAGTTTAAAATACATTTATCAGGATACAAGACACATCAAAAACAAATGAGCTAAGCCACCAACTCAAAAATTTAGAAAAGAAGCAATGGAGAAAAACTCAGAAATAAGATAATAGGAAATAATAAAAACCAAGACAGAAGTCAGTGAAATAGAGAGTTACAATTATAATAACCAAGAAGAAGATTAATAAAACTAAAACCTGGTTCTTTCAAAAGATTAATAAGATAGGTCACTGTCAAGACAGTTCAAGAAATAAAGACAATACACAAACACAATACAGAAAAGTAAATAAAGATATAACAGAAAATTCAAAGTGCATTATGAAGACACAGAATGGATGAAAAATGGCAGAGAGGAGGCAGGACTAACCTGTAGCTCCCACTTGGACGAACAGAGTAGTGTGTGGAGACTCACATCATAAACTTTTGCTCCAAGAACTACTGCAGGAATATACCAGGAAAGCAGAGAGAGTCCATAGACCCTTTGAAGAGAGTGGATTGCTGCTACAGGCCCCTGGAGACAGCCAAAAAACTGTGAATGCCCAAAGTGTGAAAGGGGGATCGTCCACCTCCAAACACACCCTCACTGGGGAATCTGAATGTCCAGATCACAGAATGATTTGACCTTACCTGGAGCTGAGACAAATTTAGAGAGCTGAGCAAAATACTGGGGCAAAAGAAGCAGTAGGAAGAGCCCTGTGGGAAATCTTGGTCCCCATGGCAGCCATTTGTGACTTTGTCTCACAAGGGTCCTTCAGGAGGGCTGCCAGAGGAACTGGGAAAAGACCACAGGGAGAAGGAAACTTCCAGCTGAGCTTTGTAACAATTTTGACTAAGCATGAAGTTTCCTGGCCAGAACCTGGGGAAGGGGGCAAATTGGGAGTGCAGGGACAGTACAGAAGTTGTGGCAGGTAGGGAGGCACAAAACCTGACAGCCCTGCTTGCTTTCTCACTGGGAGGCTGGTAGCCTGGGCCAGGATTGCAGCCATGCTCACTTACTGCCTGGAAATAAACTCGGTGTTGTTGTTGGGGCGGAGACAGTGGAAGTGAGACCAGCCTTTTGGGCTGCATGGGAGCTGGGTGAGTGCTGTAACTGCTGGCTTCCCCTCACTTCCCTGGTGACCTGCATGATGCAGCAGAGGCTCCCATAATCCACCTGGGAACATAACTCCATTGGCCTGAGAACCACACCCCATCCCCCAGAGCAGCCTCGGTAAGCCTCACTCAAGGAGAATCTGAGCTCAGACACACCTAACTCTGCACCCATGATATGGTTTGGCTGTGTCCCCACGCAAATCTCATCTCAAATTCCCACGTGTTGTGGAGGGACCCAGTGAAAGGTAACTGAATCATGGGGCTGTTCTCATGATAGTGAATAAGTCTCATGAGATCTGACGGTTTTATAAGGGGGAGGTTCCCTGCACAAGCTCTCTCTTTGCCTGCTGCCATCCATGTAAGATGTGACTTGCTCCTCCTTGCCTTCCACCGTGATTGTGAGGCTTCCCCAGCCATGTGTCCCCAGCCATGTGGAACTGTGAGTTCTTCACTAAACCTGTTTCCTTTGTAAATTGTCCTGTGTCAGGTATGTCTTTATCAGCAGCATGAAAATGGACTAATACAGTAAATTGGTACCAGTAGAGTGGGGTGCTGCTGAAAATGTGGAAGCAACTTTGAAACTGGGTAACAGGCAGAGGTTGGAACAGTTTGAAGGGCTCAGAAGAAGACAGGAAAATGTGGGAAATTTTGGAACTTCCTAGAGACTTGTTGAATGGCTTCGACCAAAATGCTGATAGCAATATGGACGATGAAATACAGGTTGAGGTGGTCTCAGATGGAGATGAGGAACTTCTTGGGAACAGAAGTAAAAGTGACTCTTGCTATGTTTTAGCAAAGAGACTGGTAGCATTTTGCCCCTGCCCTAGAGATTTGTGGAATTTTGAACTTGAGAGAGATGATTTAGGGTATCTGGTGGAAGAAATTTCTAAGCAGCAAAGCATTCAAGAGGTGACTTTGGTGCTGTTAAAGGCATTCCATTTTAAAAGAGAAAGAGAGCATAGAGTTTGGAAAATTTGCAGCCTGACAATGCGATAGAAGAGAAAATCCCATTTTCTGAGGAAAAATTCAAGCCAGCTGTAGAAATTTGCATAAGTAATGAAGAGATGAATGTTAATCCTCAAGACAATGGGGAAAATGCCTCTGGGCATGTCACAGATCTTCACAGCAGCCCCTCCTATCACAGGCCCAGAGGCCTAGGAGGAAAAAGTGGTTTTGTGGGCCAGGCCCAGGGTCCTCATGCTGTGTGCGGTGTAGGGACTTGGTGCCCTGCATTCCAGCTGATCCAGCCCTGGCTGAAAGGGGCCAAAGTAGAGCTCAGGCCATGGCTTCAGAGGGTGCAAGCCTCAAGCCTTGGCAACTTCCACGTGGTGTTGAGCTTGCCAGTGCACGGAAGTCAAGAACTGGAGTTTGGAAACCTCCATCTAGATTTCAGAGGATGTATGGAAACACCCGGATGCCCAGACAGAAGTTTGCTGCAGGGGCAGGGCCCTCATGGAGAACATCTGCTAGGGCAGTGTGGAAGGGAAATGTGGGGTTGGAGCCACCACACAGAGTCCCTAGTGGGGCACCACCTAGTGGAGCTATGAGAAGAGGGCCACTGTCCTCCAGACCCCAGAATGGTAGATCCACTGACAGCTTGCACCATGCGCCTGGAAAAGTCACAGACACTCAACACCAGGCCATGAAAGCAGCTGGAAGGGAGGCTGTACCCTGCAAAGCCACAGGGGTGGAGCTGCCCAAACCATGGGAACCTACCTTTTGCATCAGTGTGACCTGGATGTGAGACATGAAGTCAAAGGAGATCATTTTGGAGCTTTAAGATTTGACCACCCTGCTGGATTTTGAACAGGCATGGGACCTTAGCCCCTTAGTTTTGTCCAGTTTCTCCCATTGGAATGGCTGTATTTACCCAGTGCCTGTACCCCCATTGTATCTAGGAAGTAACTAACTTGCTTTTGATTTTACAGGCTCATTGGCGGAAGAGACTTGCATTGTCTCAGAAATGACTTTGGACTGTGGACTTTTGAGTTAATGCTGAAATGAGTTAAGACTTTGGAGGACTGTTGGGAAGGCATGATTGATTTTGAAATGTGAGGACATGAGATTTGGGAGGGGCCAGGTGTAGAATGATATGGTTTGGCTGTGTCCCCACCCAAATCTCATCTTGAATTCCCATGTGTTGTGGGAGGGACCTGGTGAATGGTAATTGAATCATGGGGCCAGGTCTTTCCTGTGCTGTTCTCATGTTAGTGAATAAGTCTTATGAGATCTGATGGTTTTATAAGGGAGAGTTTCCCTGCACAAGCTCTCTCTTTGCCTGCTGCCATCCATGTAAGATGTGACTTGCTCCTCCATGACTTCTGCCATGATTGTGAGGCTTCCCCAGCCACAATGAACTGTGAGTTCTCCACTAAACCTCTTTCCTCTGTAAATTGCCCAGGGTCAGGTATGTCTTTCTTAGCAGCATGAAAACAGACTAATACATCCCACCTGATGGTCTTTCTCTATTTGCTCTGTTAGCCAAAGACAAAGGACATAATCTCTTGGGAGCTCTATGGCCCCACCCAGTGCCTGATTCTCCCTATACTACCACAACTGATGCAGTCTTTTTTTTATATTATTATTATACTTTAAGTTCTAGGGTACATGTGCACAATGTGCAGGTTTGTCACATATGTATACATGTGCTATGTTGGTGTGCTGCACCCATTAACTCGTCATTTACATTAGGTATATCTCCTAAGGCTATCCCTCCCCCCTTCCCCCACCCCACGACAGGCCCCAGTGTGTGATGTTCCCCTTCCTGTGTCCAAGTGTTCTCATTGTTCAATTCCCACCTATGAGCGAGAACATGTGGTGTTTGGTTTTTTATCCTTGTGATAGTTTGCTGAGAATGATGGTTTCCAGCTTCATCCATCTCCCTACAAAGGACATGAACTCATCCTTTTTTATGGCTGCAAAGTATTCCATGGTGTATATGTGCCACATTTTCTTAATCCAGTCTATCATTGATGGACATTTGGATTGGTTCCAAGTCTTTGTTATTGTGAGTAGTGCCGCAATAAACATACGTGTGATGCATTCCTTAAAGTGCCACCTCCTGGCTGGAGGCCAACCAACACAAAACTAACTCAATAAACAAAACTACAACCAAGGACCCTCACAGAGTCCACTTCACTCCACTGCCACTTCCACCAGAGCAGGTGCTGGTATCCACAACTGAGAGACCTGAAGACAGTTCACATCATGGGACTCTTTGAAGACACCCCTAGTACCAACCTGGAGCCCAGTAGCTCCTCTGGGTGGCTACATCCAGAAGAGAAATAACAATCACTGCAGTTTGGCTCTCAGGAAGTCACTTCCCTAGGGGAAGGAAGAGAGCACCACATCAAAGGGGCACCTGGTGAGACAAAAGAATCTGAACAGCAGCCCTTGAGCCCCAGACTTTCCTCTGACATAGTCTACCCAAATGAGAAGGAACCAGAAAAAACAACTCTGGTAATATGACAAAACAATGATCTTTAACACCCCCAAAAGATTACACTAGCTAACAAGCAATGGATCCAAACCAAGAAGAATTCTCTGAATTGCCAGGAAAATAATTCAGAAGGTTGATTATTAAGTTAATCAAGGAGGAACCAGAGAAAGGTAAAGTCTAACTTAATGAAATAAAAAAAAGATGATATGAGATACGTAAGAAAAAATCTTCAGTGAAATAGGCAGTGTAAATAAAAAACAATCACAACTTCTGGAAAGGAGGGACACACTTAGAGGAATGTAAAATACACTGGAAAGTCTCAGCAATAGAATTGAACAAGTAGAAGAAAGAACTTCAGAGCTCAAAGACAAGGCTTTTGAATTAACTCAGTCCAATGCAGACAAAGAAAAAAAGAATTTTAAAAAAATAAAGCCTCCAGGAAGTTTGAGATTATGTTAAATGACCAAACCTAAAAATAATTGATGTTCTCAAGGAAGAAATCTAAAAGCTTGGAAAACATATTTGAGGGAATAATTCAGGAAAACTGCCCCAGCCTTGCTAGAAATCTAGACATCCAAATACAAGAACCTCAAAAAATACCTGGAAAATTTATTTCAAAAAGATCATCACCTAGGCACATAGTCATCAGGTTATCTACAGTCAAGAGGGAGGAAAGACTCTTAAGAGCTGTGAGGCAAAAGCATCAGGTAACCTATAAAGGAAAACCTGTCAGATTAACAGTAGATGCCTCAGCAGAAGCCCTACAAGTTGAAAGGGATTGGGACCCTATATTTAGCCTCCTTAAACAAAATAGTTATCACCCAAGAATTTTGTATTCAGTAAAACTAAGCTTCGTAAAAGAAGGAAAGATATAGTTTTTTTCAGACAAACATGTGCTGACAGAATTCACCACTACCAAGTCAGTACTACAAGAACTGCTAAAAGGAGCTCTAAATCTTGAAACAAATCCTGAAAATACATCAAAACAGAATCTCTTTAAAGCATCAATCTCACAGAACCTATAAAACAAAAATACAATAAAAAAAATCAAGGTATACAGGTCACACATAGCATGATGAATGGAATGGTACCTTACATCTCAATACTAATGTTGAATGTAAATGGCCTAAATGCTCCACTTAAAATATACGGAATTGCAGAATGGAGAAGAATTTCACCGACCAACTATCTGCTGCCTTCAAGAGACTTGCCTAACACATATGGACTCACATAAACTTAAGGTAAAGGGGTGGAAAAAGACATGCCATGCAAATGGACATCAAAAGTGAGCAGAAGTAGCTATTCTTTTATACAGACTAAACAAACTTTAAAGCAACAGCAGTTAAAAAAGACAAAGAGGGAGATTATATAATGATAAAAGGCCTTGTCCAACAGGCAAATATCACAATGCTAAATATATATACACCTAACACTGGAGGTCCCAAATTTATAAGACCATTACTACTAGATGTAAGAAATGAGATAGACCAGCAACACAATAACAGTGGAAGACTTCAATACTCTACTGATAGCACTAGACAGGTCATCAAGACAGAAAGTCAACAAAGAAACAATGGATTTAAACTATATCCCAGAACAAATGGCCTTAACACATATTTACAGAACATTCTACGCAACAACCACAGAATATACATTCTATTAACGAGCACATGGAACTTTCTCCAAGATAGATCATATGATAGGCGACAAAACAAGTCTCAATACATTTAAGAAAACTGAAATTATATCAAGTGCTCTCTCAGACAAGAGTGGAATAAAACTGGAAATCAACTTTAAAAGAAACCTTCAAAACCATGCAAATACCTAGAAATTAAATAACCTGCTCTGAAATGATCATTGTAAACCATGAAATCAAGATGGAAATTAAAAAATTATTTGAACTGAACAATTGTGACACAACCTATCAAAACCTCTGGGATACAGAAAAGGTGGTGCTAAGAAGAAAGTTCATAGCCTTAAATGTCTACATCAATAAGTCTGAAAGAACACAAATAGACAATCTAAGGTCACACATCAAGGAACTAGAGAAACAAGAACAAACCAAACCCAAGCCCAGCAGAAGAAAAGAAATAATAAATATCAGAACAGAAATAAATGAAATTGAAACCAAAAAAAACACAAAAGATAAATGAAATCAAAAGCTGGTTCTTTGAAAAGATAAAATTGACAGACCATTATTGAGATTAACCAAGAAAAGAAGAGAGAAGATCCAAATAACCTCAATTAGAAACAAAACTATTGGGAGACATTACAACCAATACTACAGAAATACAAAAGGTCATTCAAGGCTCTTATGAACACTTCTAGTTTATGTGCATAAACTGGAAAACCTAGAGGAGATGGATAAATTCCTAGAAATATTCAACCCTCCTAGATTAAACCAAGAAGAAATAGAAACTCTGAACAGACCAATAACAAGCAGTGAGATGAATTAAAATGGTAATGAAAAAATTGCCAACCAAAAAAAGTCCGGGACCAGATAGATTCATGGTGGAATTCTATCAGACATTCAAAGAATTGCTACCAATCCTGTTGACACTATTTCACAAGATCGAGAAAGAGAGAATCCTCCTTAAATTATTCAATGAAGCCAGTATCACCCTAATACCAAAACCAGGAAAGGACACAACCAAAAGAGAAAACTACAGACCAATATCCCTGATGAACATAGATGCAAAAATCCTTAAGAAGATACTAGCTAACCGAATGAAACAGCGTATCAAAAAGATAATCCACCATGATCAAGTGGGTTTCATACCAGTGATTCAGGGATGGTTTAACATGTGCAAATCAATAAATGTGATGCAAAAATCATACAATCATCTCAATAGATGCAGAAAGGCATTTGGCAAAATCCAGCATCCCTTTATGATTAAAACCCTCAGTAAAATTAGCATAGAAAGGACATAGCTTAAAGTAATAAAAGCCGTCTATGACAAATGCACAGCCAACATAATACTGAACTGGGAAAGCACTCCCCCTGAGTACTGGAACAAAACAAGGATGCCCATTCTTACCACTTCTATTCAACACAGTACTGGAAGTCCTAGCCAAAGCAATGAGACAAGAGAAAGAAATAAATGTCTTCCAAATCAGTAAAGGGGAAGTCAAACTGTTGCTGTTTGCTGATGATATAATCATATAGCTAGAAAGTCCTAAAGACTCCTCCAAAAAGCTCCTAGAACTGATAAATGAATTTAGCAAAGTTTCAAGATACAAGATTAATGTACACAAATCAGTAGCTCTGCTATACACCAAAAGTGACCAAGCGGAGAAACAAATCAAGAACTCAGTCACTTTTACAATAGCTGCAAAAAAAAAAAAAAAAAAAAAAAAAAAAACTTAGGAAAATACCTAATCAAGGAAGTGAAAGACCTCTACTAGGAAAACTACAAAACACTGCTGAAAGAAATCATAGATGACACAAACAAATGGAAACACATCCCATGCTCACGGATGGGTAGAATCAATATTGTGAAAATGACCATACTGCAAAAGCAATCTATAAATTCAGTGCAATTCCCATCAAAATACCACCATCATTCTTCACAAAACTAGAAAAAACAATCTTAAAATTCATATGGAACCAAAAAAAAGTCTGCATCACCAAAGCAAGACTAGGCAAAAAGAACAAATCTGGAGGCATCCCATTACACAACTTCAAACTATACTATAGGGCCATAGTCACCAAAACAGCATGGTACTGGTATAAAAATAGGCACATAGACCAATGGAACAGAATAGAGAACTCAGAAATAAAGCCAAATACTTAGAGCCAACTGATCTTTAACAAAAGAAACAAAAATATAAAGTGGGGAAAAGATGCCATATTTAACAAATGATGGTGAGATCATTGGCAAGCCACATGTAGAAGAATGAAACTGGATCATTATCTGTCACCTTATACAAAAATCAACTCAAGATAGATCGAAGACTTAAATCTAAGACCAGAAACCACAAAAATTCTAGAAGGTAACATTGAAAAACCCATTCTAGACATTGGCTTAAGCAAAGACTTCATGACCAAGAACCCAAAAGCAAATGCAACAAAAACAAAGGTAAATAGATGTGACTAAATTAAACTAGAAAGCTTCGGCACAGCAAAAGAAATAATCAGCAGAGTAAACAGACAACCCACAGAGTGGGAGAAAATCTTCGCAATCTATTCATCCAAAAGGGGACTAATATTCATAATATACAAGGAACTCAAACAGATAAGCAAGGAAAAAACAAACAATCCTATCAAAATGTGGCCTGAGGATAGACGATTCTCAAAAGAAGATATACAAATGGCCAACAAATGTATGAAAATATGCTCAATATTGCTAATGATTAGAGAAATGCTAATCAAAACTGCAATGTGATACCACCTTACTCCTGTAAGAACTGCCATAATCAAAAAATAAAAAAAAAAATATGTTGGCATGGCTGTGGTGAACAGGAAACATTTCTACACTGCTGATTGGAATGTAAACTAGTACAACCACTATGGAAAACAGTGCAGAGATTCCTTAAAGAACTAAAAGTAGAACTACCATTTGATCCAGCAATCCCACTAGTGGGTATCTACCCAGAGGAAAAGAAGTCATTATACAGAAAAGATACTTGCGCACCCATGTTTATAGCAGCACAATTTACAATTGCAAAAATATGGAACCAGCCCAAGTCACCATCAATCAACAAGTGGATAAAAACATTATGGTATATATATACCATAGAACACTACGCAGCCATAAAAAGGAACAAAATAATGACATTTGCAGCAATCTGGATGGAATTGGAGACCATTATTCTAAGTAAAGTAACTCAAGAATAGAAAACCAAACATCATATGCTCTCACTCATAAGTGGGAGCTAAGCTATGAGGATGCAAAGGCATAAGAATGATACAATGGACTTTGGGGACTCGGGGAGAGAGTGGGAGGGGGGTGAGAGATAAAAGACTACACGTTGGGTACAGTGTACATTGCTTGGTTGATGGGTGCACCAAATCTCAGAAATCACCACTAAATAACTTATTCATATAACCAAACACTACCTGTTCCCCAAAAATCTATTGAAATAAAAAATTTTTTAAAAAGTGCATTATGGAAACTTTATGATAAAAAGCTTGAAAGCCTATATGAAATGAAA
Source organism: Pongo pygmaeus (assembly GCF_028885625.2). Taxonomy (NCBI): domain Eukaryota; kingdom Metazoa; phylum Chordata; class Mammalia; order Primates; family Hominidae; genus Pongo; species Pongo pygmaeus. The sequence continues at coordinate 111,993,565 of NC_072373.2, read as the reverse complement.
ACATTTCTAGAAAAACAAAAAACACAAAAATTGATAGAAGGAGAAACTGAAATTTGAATAGACCAATAAACACTAAATAAAATGAAATGTAATCAAAGATCTCTCTGTCTAAAAATCTGTAGGCCTAGGTGATGGTTTTATATATGAATTTTACCAAATTCCCAGAGGGCAGATAATTTCTATCTTAGATGAGTTCCAGAATATAGAAAAAGAATGAAAATTCTTCTACCATGAGGATTGCGTGTTCTTGTTTTCAAAACTGGATAAGAAATTTCAGAAAAAAATATAGGGCTATTCCACTTTGAATATAGATGTGTAAATCTAAATAAAATATTTGTTAAACAAATCCAATAGTGTATTAGGAAAAAAGTACATGATAATCATAAAATACGAGGAATGCAAGAATAGTTCAACGTTAGAAAACTCTCTCAATATAATTTTCTGTATTATGAAAGGAGAAAATTACTTGATTATCTCAATGGTGCAGAAAAACACACTTGTTAAAACTCACCACTTGTTTGTTGAAAACTCTTCAAGTATAATAGGAAGAGAATTTCCTCAACTTGACAGACATACCAAACCTTAATATTATATCTACCAATATGTGATATAGTATATTTGTATAAAACGGTAACATTATACTTAATTAAGAAACTTCAGCTGCATTTTCTTTGCGATCAAGAATAAGACAAGAGGCCAACTGTCAACCACTGTTTAAGATATAACTGGAGGCCCTTGCTAACAATTTTAAGAAAGAAAAAGAAATAACAGTTATACAGTGGAAGGGAAGAAATGAAACTGCCACTCTGCAGATAATTTGATTTCCTACAGAGAAAAACTAACAAAATCAACAGATATTAAAACTTATATGACAGCAAGACTGTCAGATAAAAGATCACCTTGTAAAAATCAGTAGCATTTTTGATCATAAAAAGAAAAATAACAAGGTAGCTTTGTGGTCCAGGAGCAGGGAAGTGTCTTGCTCAAACTGATAATTATAGACTTACACGACATGAAAATTAGGATTAACTCTACCCTCTGATCCTGAGGTCAAACCATTCAACAGGCAAATAAATATGGCTGAAAAGGGGACAAGGAGAGAGTGCAAGCTGGAGGGAACTATTGGACCAAGGGAGAATTTTAAGATGGGAGAGATACAAGGGCATGTTACACTTATAGGGGTGATGTAGTAGAGAAGGAGAGATTAATGATGGGGAAGAAAGAGAAAGGATTAACTAAGGGCCAAGATGAGAGGGGATGGGATCCACAGCCCAAATGGTAATGGTCTTTTGGCAGAAGAGACACATTTTCAGTTCTAACAGAGAGGGGAGAAGGTACTGGCACAAGAGCAGCAAAACCTTGGTGGTGGAGACACAAGGACAGAGTTCAGTTCTAGAGAGTTCCATTTTTTCAATAAAATGTGAGTTGGAGTCGTCAGCTGAGAGTGGGTATGAGGAGATGCTGGGAAGAAGGGGTGGGAGTTTTGAGGTAAGAAATTAAGGCATGAAATAGTCTTAGGTGATATGACACACAACTCAGACTGGCTTTGTGAACAGAGAGCCTTGTCCTGGCAAGTGCTCAGTAAGAGCTTGTTGAATGACTGACAGCCGAGGCTGGGCAGAGTCTTTAGGGAGCTTGGGCTTGGAGGACAGAAGCAAAACAGCACCAGATTCGGGGGCCAGAGACCTGGTTTATGGATCTGGTTCCTCTATGTCTCTTCTGTGGGTTCCTGTGAACTTCTTGGCATGAAAGTTGGCCATAAGAACTGGGTCATTCTTGTCACACCCAACTAAAACGGAGTTGAGATGCCAGTGGGGGTAAGCACTCAAGGTACAAAACATTGATCCAACAGTGTAATTCTCTGCAAGCCTGACTGCAGAAACCAGCTTTATCTACAGCTTTTTGTAACCTGAAACCAGCTTTATCTACAGCTTCTGAGATAGCCTGCTGCTATCTCAGATAGATAGGACTAATTTTGCCCACAGTCATTGCTCACCAAGTGGAGCTTACCATCTCCCCAAACCCTTGCTAGTGCCAATGAACTTTCTTAAAGGGCAATACACAACATTTCTCCTTTCTATAAAAACTCTAACCTTCTCTTTGTTCTTTGGGTATACCAAAGACAATCGAGGCTCATGTATGCCCCAAATTGCAATTCTTTCTTCCCAAATAAAACAGTATATTTAGAGATTCATCTCTACATTTTTATTTTGTAGACACTGAGCTTCAGTTTTTCTCATCTGGAAAATGGGAAGGATGTTGCCCACTGCCTTCACCTCACAGAGCTGATGTGAAGATTATGGGCTATTTTCTGCTTGTCATCCCCTCCAGATCCTTTCTCACCCTTTTCTGCGCTGCTCTGTGTCTTGCAGGGCTGATCTCCATGGGCTGCAGCTCCTGGGTTCCTTTGCCCTCTGGCTTCCCTTTGGGCTCTTGGAGGTCCCAGCAGCAGATGGGAGAGCAGAAGAGGACACAGCAGGCAAAGCACTCAACGCCCCAATTCCTCCCGGCCTGGCTGCAGTTCTGGCAGTGCCATGTTCCTCTGCAGCCACGACTCCTCTTAGGCAGCCCCTTTTCCATGGCACTAGTTTTCATGGGCTCAGCTAATACTCTTGCCTCCATTTGCCCATTCAGGCCTATGGGGTTAATAGCCCCTCCTGCTGCTCTCGTCCCTGGGCATCTCCTGTGACCCTGCCCAGACTTCTGTGAATAGTCCCTTCATTAAACACTCATCAGTCTCCTTTGAGGGTGCCATCCATTCCTGCCAGGCCTTGAATACAAGGACCGAGGACAGAAAGATAGGCCAGGTGCTGAGCAAGGTGAGATGCGTGGAGCCAGGGAGAGAGAGAACATGCACAAGGGGAAGGGATCAGCTGTAAAATCTGGCATGCTGTAACTCGAGAAGGAAGATTCTGCTGCTTCCCCGTGGCCTTGACCTCTCCTCACAATCAACTAGGGGGAATGTTCTGTTCTCTAGGGGCAGAGAAGGCCCAGATTCACACTGAGGTATAAGGAGGTCGCAGAAACCAAGCCTCCATAGTTCCACCGTACAGAGAGCTCCGGGCACAGGTAATGGTAGGTCCTGCTCTTGGGCTCAAAGTGTTTTTAGAAGCCACTGACCTAGGCAAAGTTGCTCATTTTTCCAATAAAAAAAAAAAAAAATGGGCTACATATTCTTGCCAAGGACAGAGCAACAAACCAACCATTGATAAGGGCAAGAAAAATCATTGATGAGACTAGCCACTGAATACATAAGTAGGTCTGCAGTTACAAGCCTCTCTATTTGATGCTGCCAGTTAGTAGCAATCCCTTCTGTTTATTCAGCATACCCTTTTAGGTTATGTCGAGTTCAGGGTCCCAGCTCTGTCATGTGCTGGGCAAGTCCTCTTCACCTCTGCTCATCCCCATTCCTTCCTTTACCAAGTGAGGAGCTTGAAGGCCATTTTGGTAACCTCACTCTGCTTGCCCTGGTTCTTTTCCCAGCATCCCCCAAACAAGCCCACTGAACCAGTCACTGGGCCAGGCCTGACAGTGTCTGGGTTTATGGTCTCTTCTTTCTCACCCTTGTGTCTCCCACACTGATGCCCACTGGGGCCGGCAGACCCAGCACCCAGGGGCTCTGACATGAGCACTGCACCCCTTTGTCTTTCTGCCTCTCCTCCGTTGCAGCCAGCCAGACCCCAAATTGGTCCCCCTAGAGCAAGGCCTGTGTATTGGAATCAGGTAGACCCGATTTGTTCAAAGTTAACTCTGCCTCTGAGCCTCAGTCACCTGAGCAGTCAAGTGTAGGGCATCATAGCCGCCCCCAGGCTTGTTCTGGAGTGTCTAGCAAAATGTCTAGCATCCAGAAGGCAACTGATGAAGGAGAGGACCTCCTTTCCTTCATGCTGGGGGTCCTTCTGCTGTCTGGAAGCCTGAGTACTAGGCCCTGCCCCCTGGATGAACATGCTGGTGAGCACAGTGATAGTGTCCTCACTGCACGATCTCTGGACCTCCCTGCCTCTCTCTCAAAGGATGACCACTGTACCTAGGTTAGGCTCATCCTCCACCCTGGCTCAAGCTTCCTTCCCCCTGTGCCTTCCTGTCTTCAACCTAAGCCTGTTGGAGTAACAATATCTTGGAGACCCCAAATTCCACATTTCTTTGTTCACATGAGATAATGCAACTCTGCTTTGAGACCTATAAAATGACTGCAAATATTTTGTAATCATTGATGACACAGGGTGGGATGCTTGATATTCTACAAAACTATATATACGGCATGTAAAGATGCAGTTTAATTCTGCATACATTTGACCTAGAGTTAATATACTAGCTATAATAATCTTCAAAGTCTAATAACAAATTATTTTATTAGACTATTTAGAATATTAAAAGATGTTTGGACAGGATTTGGATGGCCCAGTTCTCTTTAAAAAGCTATCCAAGGATGTTTGACCTGTTTTCATTTGATAAAATTTCCTAGCAGTGAACAGAGACATTAAAAGTCATACCAGAGCCTCACATTAGAATTCGCTCCTGTAACTCCCTTTGAGGAGATGAATTCAAACAGGGAGGGGCCAAAGTGAGGAGCAGCGTTCCTCTTTCACTTTCATTTTGTGCTGTTTACTTTATAAAAGTTAGTGTCTACAGAGGCTAGGAGTTTGTCCGTGCTATTTTTCTTTCCTTTGTTTCCTGTGTTTTAAAACATTAGGAATGCTATGTATTTTTAATAGTTGGTTGAGGTGTAATAATAAAACATACCTGTTTGATGAGTTTCAGCACATGAACACATCACCAAAACCATCACCATAATCAAAATAATGAACATATTCATCCCTCAGGCCCCCAATACCCACAAATGTCCTTGTTCCCCTTGGTAATACCTCCTTTTCACCCACTCTGACCCTCACATTTCAAACAACCACTGATCTGCTTTCTGTCACTATGTGTTATTTTGCATTTTCTAGAATTTTATGTGAATGGAAGCACACAGTATGTAATCTTTTCTGTCTGGCTTCTTTTAGTTAGCCTAATTATTTTAAGATTCATCCCTGCTGTTGAATGTATCACAATGGTTTGTTCCTTTTTATTGCTGAAGAGTATCCCATTTTAGGAATATACCAGATTTGTTTCCAGTTTGGGGTTATTAAAGATTATTATAAATAAAGCTATGAACATCCACATATAAACCTTTATATAGACTTTCTCTAGGGTAAATACCTAGGAATGGAATGGGTAGATCATGTGGTCAGTATATGTTTAACTCTTAAAAAGCCAAAATGTTTTCCAAAGTGGCTGTACCATTTCACATTCCCACCAGCAATGTGTGAGAATTCCAGTTCCTCCATGTCTTTACCAACACGTGGTATGGCCAGTCTTCTTAATTTTAAACATTCTGATAGGTACATAGTAGTGTCTTATTGTTGTTTTAATTAGCTTTCCCCTCATGGTGTGCAATAAAGTATCTTTTTATGTGCTTATTTGCTATCCATTATCTTTTTTGATAAAATACTTGTTCAAATCTTTGGTCTATTTTAAAAATTTTGTTTTCTTATTATTGAGTTTTAGAGTTCCTTATATATCTGGATACAAGTCCTTTATTAGGTAGGTGATTTTCAAATATTTTCTCCCAGTCTGTGGCTTTTTATTCTTTTAGTAGTGTCTTTTGAAGAGCAGAACTGACTGACTTTGACAAAGTCAGTTTACCAGTTGGACTTCCTTTGCTGTTGTATCCAAGAAATCTTTATCTAATCCAGTGTCACAAAGATTTCCTCCTAGATTTTCTTCTGGAAGTTACATAGTTTTAGGTTTAGCTTTAGATCTTTTGGATCATTTAAATTTAGATTATTTAGATCTTTTATTATAGATTTATATCTTTTAGACTTAGATCAGCTAGATCTTGAGTTAATTTTTGAATTAATTCTGAATATAGTGAGAGGTGTTGATTGAAGTTATTTGTTGTTTTATGTAGATATCCAATTGTTTCAGCACCATTTGTTGAAGAGATATTCTTTCTCCACTGAATTGTCTTTGCATTTTTTTGAAAATCAATTGACCATATTTATTTGGATGTATTTCTGGATTCTCCATGGGATTCCATTGATCTATTTGTATATCTTGATGTCAATACCACATTGTCTTGATGACTGTAGCTTTATAATAAATCTTGAATCAGGAATGTAAGCCGTCCAACATTGTTCCCATCTTCTTAAAATTGTTTTGGTTATCCTAGGTCATTTGTATTCTTATATAAATTTTATAATAAGGTTGTTAATTTTTACAAAAAAATAAGCCTAATGGGATTTTGATTGGGATTATGTTAGATCTATAGATCAATTTGCAGTGAAGCGACATCTTAACAATATTGAATTTATTTAAAATACTTAAATAAAGAGAGAGATATAACAGGCTCTTTCAATCTAGGAGCCTGGTATATCTCTCCACTTATTTAGGTATTTTAAATGTCTCTTTTCAACATTTTGTAGTTTTCAGAGTACACATATTGTTAAATCAGTCCCTAAGTATGTCATATTTTTATGCTAGTATAAATGGTATTGTTTTAAATTTCCTTTATCAATTGCTTATTTCTAATACAAAGAAATGCCATTGATTTATGTATATTGGCATTATATTCTGCAACCCTGCTAAGCTTATTTATTATTTACAGTACCATTGTTGTAGATTACTTAGGATTTCCAACATAGATGGTTATGTTGTCTGTGAATAAATCTAGCTTTACTTCTTTTTCTTTTTTTTTTTTTTTTTTTCCTTTAAGACATGGTCTTGCTCTGTCACCCAGGCTGGAGCACAGTAGCACAATTACAGCTCACTGCAGCCTTGACTTCTTGAGCTCAAGGGATCCTCCTACCTCAGCCTCCCAGGTAGCTGGGACCACCCGTGGATGCCACCATGCCTGGCTATTTTCTTTTTTAAATTTTTTATAGAGATAGTGTCTCCGTATGTTCCTGGCTTTACTTCTTCTTCTCCAATCTGTATGCCTTTTATTCCTTTTCCTTGCCTCATTGCACTGGCTGGGACCTCCACTATCATGTTGAATAGAAGTGGTAGGAATGGACATCCTTGCCTTTTTCACTGTCTTAGAGAAAAAGTATCCAGTCTTTCTATAGTAAATATAAGCCATAGGGTTTTGTTTTTTCCATAGATGCCCTTTATCAGGTTTAGTAAGTTCCTTTACATCTCTAAATCGCTGATAATATTTTTCCTGAACGGGTATTAATTTTTGTCTAATGCTTTTCCCATGTCTATTGAGATGATCATATGGTTTTCCTTTTACATTTAATTTAATAATACAGTTAGCTACCTTGATTGGTTTTTAAATGTTAAGCCAAGTTTGCATTCTTAGGATAAACTCCACTTGGTCATAATCCATTATATTTTAACTTATTGTTAAATTTGATTTGCTTAAATTTTGTTTAGAAATTTTGCATTTATGTTTATGAGGGATATTGTTCTGTAGTTTTCTTGTTACATTCAGTTATTTTTAAGCAGGTTTAATAGAATCACTGTTTTCTCCATTCATTCTTTATGGATGAAGGCAAAGGGAAATATTCTGAGTATCTGAGAGGTCTGAGTGTGTCACTGACATCTGTAACATTTTAGAACCCCAGATGTTCATACCAATATTTTATATCATTTTTATACATAAAGTTACGCTAGTAAAGAAAAAGCAGAAAGGAAATTTCCCAAATTGTAATAGTAATTTATCTTGGGTAAATTAAGGGTCTCCAGACATTTGAGGAAGTCCTGCAATAGAAAAGAGAGACATGAAAATAAAACAAGAAAATAGCTGGAGAAAAGAAAAACATTTATTTACTCATCGTTCTTTTTTTTATTCCTTTAAAATGGAATCCTTGTTGCAGAAAAAACTTTTTAAAACTTATAATTATTATTCTTTGAATGATTTGAGACATATCACAGCCAACAAACAAGATCAGAATCAAATGAAAAAGGGACAATCATGGAATAGAAAGAAGTTACGGAAAATAAAAATATAGTTATTATAATGCAAATAAATGATTCTAATCCTACAAAGTAGGTATATTAGTCTGCTAGGGCTACCATAACAAAATACCACAAATAGGGTTGCTTAAAGAACAGAAATGTATTTCCCACAGTTCTGGGGGCTGGAAGTCCAAGGTCAAGGTGTCTGCAGACTTGGTTTCTCCTGAGGCTGCTCTCCTTGGCTTGCACATGGCCCTCTTCTTACTGTGTCTTTACATGGCCTTTGTTTTGCACATGCACATTCTGGATGTCTCTTCCTCTTCTTATAAGGACACCAGTCCTATTGGATTAGGTTCCCACTCTTATGACCTCATTTACCTCAATTACCTTTTTAAAGGCCCTATCTTCAAATACAGTCACATTGGGGATTAGGGTTTCAACATGTGTATTTTTGGAGGACACAGTCTGTCCATAACAATGGGGAATTGAAAAATACTGTCATGGTGAATGGAAAAGAAATAAAGTCATGAATACTTTATTTCATTCCTTTATTTGAGGAACTTAAAATACTGACAACTACATTGGAGGATCTAGATTGGCAAAGATGGAGTTAGAGACTTAAATCTCATCCAGGAGAGCAGAAAGTCAATGGGTATGATTCCAAATTGGTAAATTAAGAAATAGTGGTAGAGGCAGATTGTATATCCAGAATAGACAGTTAAAAGAGTTAAACGTGGTTATCTCTAGGAAGCATCAATAGAGGTGGGCAGTGTGTTGCTTTTCATTATAAACATCTCCTTACCATTCGGGCGTGTTCATGTATTTGATTAAAAAATTAGCAAAAAGCGCTATTACCAAAACAAAACAAAACAAAACAAAACAAAACTGTGACCTCTCCATCTGTTCTGTTCTTTTTCTTCCAGTTAGGTCCTTCTTCGATATTTCCAACAGCAGAGGCCACTTTTGCAACCCAGGACCAGGAGTTACAAGCTCAACTCTCATTCAGTGTTTCCGCTTTCCTCTCTGTCCCTTTTTGGTTTTATTTTTGTGCAAATTTATTTCCACAACAGATTGTGGGTTCCTTCAAAGATTTATACATGGCTCACCTCCAATGCCTTGACAATAACCTGGCACATGTAGATGCTCAGAGTATTTGCTTTTAAAATACAAGTCTTGTTAACCTTCTAGAGAACAGTTCTGCTCAGCATCACATCATCAGCTCTGTCCCAGCCCTTGGAACCAGTACAGAGAGCCTCATTAGAATCATTTTAAGGCAAAATGCTTAAATTTCTTTTGTACATTTAAGAATGTGATACCAGCAAACGCTATTGGGAATGACTGGGAGAACTCTTACCTACTTTACTAAAACATGAAGTTGTTAACCGTATCTATATCTCTCTATATATATCTTCTACTTCACCACATTCATCCATCAGTTTGTCCTCAGTGGGCCCTATCATCTGTAAAGCTTTGTGTCAATGCATAATTTTGTAAACTATGTTACTGTCCTCAAGATTACAAACTGTCCTCAAATGTGGAAGTCAAGGTTGTTCCATAAATACAGAATTTATACTACAACAACTATAGAGAGTATACAGGTTCCTTTGCCTTGATAAAATTTATGGATTTGCTTAAAACTAAATAAGAAGTTAATTTTTTGTTAAATAAATCATATTGCCTCATTGCTTAAAACTAAATGAGAAGTTAATCTTTTGTTAAATCAATCATATTGCCTCATTGCTTACAACTGCTATCTCAAGAGACTTCTTTCCTGCATTTCTGATTTATGGTGACTTGATGGCAGTATTTGTGACTCTAGTTCTAAGTTACCTGCCAGTCCTGCCCCTCCTGCAATCTATAAACAATGCCCTGGTCATTCTGTTCCAAAAGGAATGCTCTGTGGAGGCTGCAGAGCCTTTGGGAAGGAAAATGGTCATTCTCTGCACAGTCTGTTTGGCATGAAAGGTACTGAAGCACCTGGCCAGGGACTTTGGAGCAGGCGATCCTCTGACTTCTCCCACTGGCAGTGCTCCTACGCCTGGGTTTTCAGCATCCAGACGCTCAGATTCTCAGGCTATTTCCAGAGTCACACAGGAGCCAGATCAGGATGGTGGGAGAAAACAGTGGAGAGCAGATGATTTGCTCAGTATTCTCCCTGTGGGCGTGGGCTAAGTCTATGTACTTTATTATTCAAAAGATATTTATTGAGAACTTACACAGACCTTTTGGAGACTCCATAGCTGACCTTCTTTTCTGATTATTCCCTAGAACATGAGCTCTGCTGGTGAAAGTCTAGCTTCAGGCAGTCACATAAATACATACTTGGAATGCACTGTGTCCTGAGCAATAATCAGAGTAAGCATAAGATTCAGAAGCAGCTCATTAAAGAAATGAGAGATTCTATTTGTGGAGACTGAGAAAAGCAGGGGAGATCAGTGTTGCCCAGGGTTTTAAAGGATAAATAGAAGCTTGTCAAATAGATAAGGTGGAAGAACATTCTAGAAAGTGGGAACAGCTTGTAAAAATGAATATGATTGTGACCACATGGAATTTTAAGAAATATCTATTGTCTATTACCAGATCTATATACATTCCTGCATCTGCATTCATTTTATTTTATTTTTAATCTCCTTTTTTGATGTAAAGAAGACCTTTTATATAGATATTTGGAGTTACGAAGAATTTTTTTGTAAAGATGAAAGAGTTGCCCAGAGAACGTTAAATTATGTATACACCTTTAAATGACTCCAGTATTTTCCTGTCCTTTAATCTTTGTATTTTTTTATTTTTATTTTTAAAAGTTTTTATTTGCATAGGTTATTGGGGAACAGGTAGTGTTTGCTTACATGAGTAAGCTCTTTAGGGGTGATCTGTGAGATTTTGGTGCACCCATCACCTGAGCAGTATATGCTGAACACAATTAGTAGTCTATTATCCCTCACCTCCTTCCCACATTTTCCCCCTAGTCCCCAAAGTCCATTGTGTCATTCTTATGCCTTTGCATCCACATAGCTTAGCTCCCACTTATGGTGAGAACATAACAATATTTGGTTTTCTATTCCTGAGTGACTTCACTTAGAATAATTGTCTCCAATCTCATCCAGGTCGCTGCAAATTCCATTAATTCATTCCTTTTTATGGCTGAGTAGTATTCCATCATGTGTATATAACCATAGTGTCTTTATCCACTCGTTGATGGATGGGCATTTGGGTTGGTTCCATGTTTTTGGAATTGCCAATTGTGCTGCTATAAACATGCGATAAAAGAACATTGATTCTTTTTTGCATAATGACTTCTTTTCCTCTGAGTAGATACCCACTATTGGGATTGCTAGATCAAATGGTAGTTCTACTTTTAGTTCTTTGAGGAATGCCTGCACTGTTTTCCATAGTGGTTGTACTAGTTTACATTCCCACCAGCAGTGCAAAAGTGTTTCCTGTTCACCACAGCCACACCAACATCTATTATTTTTTGATTATGGCCATTCTTGCAGGAGTAAGGTGGTATCACACTATGGTTTTGATTTGCATTTCCCTGATCATTAGTGACATCGAGCATTTTTTTATGTTTGTTGGCCATTTGTATATCTTCTTTTGAGAATTGTCTATTTATGTCCTTAGCCTACTTTTTGATGGGATTGTTTTTTCTTGCTGATTTGTTTGAGTTCCTTGTAGATTCTGGATATTAGTCCTTTGTCAGATGTACAGATTGTGAAGAGTTTCTCCGACTCCGTAGGCTGTTTACTCTGCTGACTGTTCCTTTTGCCATGCAAAAGCTCTTTAGTTTAATTAAGTCCTAGCTATTTATCTTTGTTTTTGTCTCATTTGCTTTTGGGTTCTTGGTCATGAAATCCTTGCCTAAGCTGATGACTAGAAGGGTTTTTCCAATGTTATCTTCTAGAATGTTTATAGTTTCAGGTCTTAGATTTAAGTCTTTGGTCCATTTTGCGTTGATTTTTGTATAAGGTCAGAGAGGAGGATCCAGTTTCATTCTCCTACATGTGGCTTGCCAATTATCCCAACACCATTCGTTGAACAGGTTGTTTTTTCCCCATTTTATGTTTTGGTTTTCTTTGTTGAAGAACAGTTGGCTGTATTTGGCTTTGTTTCTGGGTTCTCTATTCTGTTCCATCGGTCTATGTGACTATTTTTATTCCAGGACTATGCTGTTTTGGTGACTATGGCCCTATAGTATAGTTTGAAATCAGGTATTGTGATGCCTCCAGATTTGTTCTTTTTGCTTAGTCTTGCTTTGGCTATGCAGCCTTTTTTTTGGTTCCATATGAGTTTTAGGATTTTTTTTTCTAGTTCTGTGAAGAATGATGGTGGTATTTTGATGGGAATTGCATTTAATTTGTAGATTGCTTTGAGCAGTATGGTCATTCTCATAACATTAATTCTACCCATCCAGGAGCATGAGATGTATTTCCATTTGTTTGTGTCATCTATGATTTCTTTCAGCAGTGTTTTGTAGTTTTCCTAATAGAAGTCTTTCACTTCTTTGGTTAGGTCTATTCCTAATGATGTATGTATGTATGTATGTATGTATTGAAGCTATTGTAAAAGGGGTTGAATTCTTGATTTGATTTTCAGCTTGGTTGCCACTACCAGAAGAGCTACTGATTTGTGTACATTAATTTTGTATCCGGAAATTTTGCTGAATTCTTTTATCAGTTCTAGGAGCTTTCTGAAAGAGTCTTTAGGGTTTTCTAGGTAAACAATCATATCATCAGCAAACAGCAACAGTTTGACTTCGTCTTTACCTATTTGGATGCCCTTTATTTCTTTCTCTTGTCTGATTGCTCTGGCTAGGACTTTCAGTACTATGTAGATATGAAGTACCATTCCATTCAGTACACATGTAGAATGCAAGTTGTGAGAGTGGGCATCTTTGTCTTGTTCCAGTTCTCAGAGGAAATGCTTTCAACATTTCTGCATTCAGTATTATGTTGGCTGTGAGTCTGTCATAGATGGCTTTTATTACATTGAGGTATGCCCCATGTATCCCAATTTTGCTGAGAGTTTTAATTATTGATGAGTGCTGGATTTTGTCAAATGCTTTTTCTGCATTTATTGAGATGATCATGTGATTTTTGTTTTCAATTCTGTTTATGTGGTGTATCATATTTATTGACTCGTGTATGTTAAACCATCCCTGCATCCCTGGTATGTAACTCACTTGATCATGGTATATTATCTTTTTGATATGTTGTTGGATTTGGTTAGCTAGTATTTTGTTGAGGATTTTTGCATCTATGTTCACCAGGGATATTGCTTTGTAGTCTTCTTTTTTGGTTATGTCCTTTCCTAGTTTTGGTATTAGGGTGATACTGGCTTCATAGAATGATTTAGGGAGCATTCTCTCCTTCACTGTCTTGTGGAATAATGTCAATAGGATTGGTACCAATTCTTCTTTGAATGTCTGATAGAATTCTGCTGTGAATCCATCTGGTCCTGAAGTTTTTTTGTAGGTAATTTTCTAGTTATCATTTCAATCTTGCTGCTTGTTTTTAATCTGCTCAGGGTATCTAATTCTTCATGATTTAAGCTAGGAGGGCTATATCTTCCCAGGAATTTATCAATTTCCTGTAGGTTTTCTAGTTTAGGCATGTAGAGGTGTTCACAGTAGCTTTGAATGATCTTTTGTATTTCTCTGGTATCAGTTGTAATAGCTCCCATTTTGTTTCTAATTGAGCTTATTTGGATTTTCTCTCTGCTTTTCTTGGCTAATTTTGCTAATGGTCTATCCATTTTATTTATATTTTCAAAGAACCAGCTTTTTGTTTCATTTGACTTTTGTATTTTTTGTTTCAATTTAATTTAGTTCTGCTCTGATCTTGGTTATTTCCTTTGGTCTTTCCTTGGTTATTTTCCTTCTGCTGGGTTTGGGTTTGGTTTGTTCTTGTTTCTCTAGAACACCTTTAGGTGTGACCTTAGATTGTCTGTTTGAGCTCTTTCAGACTTTTTCATGTAGGCATTTGGGGCTGTGAACTTTCCTATAGCACTGGCTTTGCTGTATCCCAGATGTTTTGATAGGTTCTGTCACTATTGTCATTTGGTTTGAAGAATTTTTTTATTTCCATCTTGATTTCATTGTTGACCCATTGATCATTCAGGAGCAGGTTATTTAATTTCCGTGTATTTGCATGATTTTGAAGATTCCTTTTGAAGTTGATTTCTTAAATTTATTGAGGCCATTTTATGGCCTATTATGTGGTCTATCTTGGAGAAAGTTCCATGTGCTGATGAATACAATGTGTATTCTGCCGTTGTTGGGTAGACTGTTCTGTAAATATCTGTTAAGTCCATTTGTTCTATGGCATAGTTTAAATCTATTGTTTCTTTGTTGACTTTCTGTCTTGATGACCTGTCTAGTGCTGTCAGTGGAGTATTGAAGTCCCCCACTGTTATTGTGTTGCTGTCTATCTCATTTCTTACGTCTAGTAGAAATTGTTTTATAAATTTGGGGGCTCCAATATTAGGTGCATATACATTTAGCATTTTGATATTTTCCTGTTGGACAAGGACTTTTATCATTATATAATGTCCCTCCTTGTCTTTTTTAACTGCTGTTGCTTTAAAGTTTATTTTGTCTGATATACGAGTAGCTAGTCCTGCTCACTTTTGGTGTCCATTTGCATGGAATGTCTTTTTCCACCACTTTACCTTAAGTTCATGTGAGTCCTTATGTGTTATACGAGTCTTGAAGGCAGCAGATAGTTGGTTGGTGAATTCTTCTCCATTCTGCCATTCTGTATCTTTTAAGTGGAGCATTTAGGCCATTTACGTTCAACATTAGTATTGAGATATGAAGTACCATTCCATTCATCATGCTATGTGTTACCTGTTTACCTTGATTTTTTAAATTGTATTTTTGTTTTATAGGTCCTGTGAGATTTATGCTTTAAAGACGTTCTATTTTGATGTGTTTTCAGGATTTTATTTCAAGATTTTGAGCTCCTTATAGCAGTTCTTGTAGTGCTGGCTTGGTAGTGGCAAATTCTCTCTGCATTTGTTTGTCTGAAAAAGACTGTAACCTTTTCTTCATTTACGAAGCTTAGTTTTACCAGATACAAAATTCTTGGCTGATAGTTGTTTTATTTAAGGAGGCTGAAGATAGGACCCCATTCCCTTCTGGCCTGTAGGGTTTCTGCTGAGAAATCTCCTGTTAATCTGATAGGTTTTCCTTTACAGGTTACCTGGTGCATTTGCCTCACAGCTCTTAAGATTTTTCCTTCATCTTAATTTTAGGTAACCTGATGACAGTGTGCCTAGGCAATGATCTTTTTTGCAATGAATTCCCCAGGTGTTCTTTGAGCTTCTTGTATTTGGATGTCTAGGTCTCTAGCAAGGCCAGGAAAGTTTTCCTCGATTATTCCCCAAAATATGTTTTCCAAACTTTGAGATTTCTCTTCTTTCTCAGGAATGCTGATCATTCTTAGGCTTGTTCATGTACTATAACCCCAGACTTCTTGGCAGCTTAGTTCATATTTTCGTATTCTTTTTTCTTTGTCTTTGTTGAATTGGGTTAATTCAAAAACTTTGTCTTCACCCTCTGAAGTTCTGTCTTCTGCTTGTTCGATTCTATTGCTGAGACTTTTCAGAGTATTTTGCATTTCTGTAAGTACATCCATTGTTTCCTGAAGTTTTGGTTGTTTTTTATTTATGCTATCTATTTCATTGAAAATTTCTCCCCTCATTTCTTGTATTTTTTTTTTTTTTTTGACTTCCTTAAATTGGGCTTCACCTCTCTCTGGTGCCTCCCTGATTAGCTTATTAACTAACTT
This sequence comes from Pongo pygmaeus, assembly GCF_028885625.2. NCBI lineage: Eukaryota > Metazoa > Chordata > Mammalia > Primates > Hominidae > Pongo > Pongo pygmaeus. Next base: position 111,977,834 of record NC_072373.2, on the reverse strand, counting down.
TCCGAATTCCTTTTGAGGTCAATCAGGGATTTCTTCTTGGCTTGGATTCATTGCTAGTGAGCTAGTGTGATTTGGGGAGTTTGTTAAAGAACTCTGTTTTGTCATATTACCAGGGTTGGTTTTCTGGTTCCTTCTCATTTAGGGGGGCTCTATCAGAGGGAAGGTCTAGGGCTCAAGGCTGTTGTTCAAATTCTTTTTCCTACAGGGTGTTCCCTTGATGTAGTACTCTCCCATTTTGCCTATGGATGTGGCTGCCTGAGAGTTGAGCTGTAGTGATCACTAACTCTCTTCTGGATCTAGCCACCCAGCAAGTCTACCAGGCTTCAGGCTGGTACTGGGGGTTGTCTGCACAGAGTCCTGTGATGTGAACTGTCTGTGGGTCTCTCAGTGGTGGATACCAGCACTTGCTCCAGTGGAAGTGGTAGGGGGGTGAAATGGACCCTGTGAGGTCCTTAGTTTTGGTTTCTTAATGCACTATCTTTTATGCTGGTTGGCCTCCTGCTGGGAGATGGTGCTTTCAAGACAGCATCAGCTGTGGTACTATGGGGAAGAACAGGTGATGGGCAAGGCCCTAGAACTCCTAAGAGCATGTGTGCCCTTTGTCTTCAGCTACCAGGGTGGGTAGGGAAGGATCATTAGGTGGGGGCAGGGCTAGGCCTGTCTGAGCTCAGTCTCTCCTTGGGCGGGTCTTGCTGTGGCTGCTGTGGGGATGTGGGTGTAGTTCCCAGGTCAATGGAGTTCTGTTCCTAGGAGGATTATGGCTGCCTCTACTGTGTCATGCAGGTTGTCAGGGAAGTGGGGGAAAGCTGCAGTCACAGGACTTACCCAGCTCCCATGAAACTCAATGGGCTGGCCCCCTCCCACGGTGCCCACCACCAACAGCACTGAGTCTGTTTCCAGGCAGTGGGCAAGCAGGGCTGAGAACTCACCCCAGGCTACTCACCTCCCAGCTGTGAAAGCAAGTAGGGTATTCATGCTTCCCCCTCCTCTGGAGTCTGCACACCAGATTCACGCTCTCTCTTGAGTTCTGGCCAGGAGACTTCTCGATCAGTTCAAATTATTACAAAGTTCAGCTGGAGGTTTTCTTCTCTCTTGCTGGCCTTTTCCCAATGCCTCTGCCAGCGCTCCCCAAGGACCCCTGTGAGGCAAGGCAGAAAAGGCTTCCTAGGGAACCCAGCAGGTCCACAGGGCTTTTCTCACTGCTTCCTCTACTCCTATATTTCGCTTGGCTCTCCAAGTTCACTCAGCTCCAGGTAAGGTCAGAATCTTCTCCCGTGTTCTAGACCTTCAGGTTCCTGACTGAGGGTGTGTGTTTGGGGGTGGAAGATTCCCCCTTTCCCATCTCCACAGTTTGGGCACTCACAGTTTTTGCGGGTGTTTCTTGGAGCCTGCAGGAGCAATCCACTTCCTTCAGAGGGTGTGTGGGTTCTCTTGGCTTTCCTGATTTATTCCTGAAGTTGTTCTGGAACTAAAGTTCATGAGGCAAGCCTCCACACACTACTCTGTCCATTTGAGTGGGAGCTGCAATCTCTTAATCTCCTTTTAAGGTGGAGCAAGTATGTCTTAAGGAAACTGACATCTTTCAGGTATTGAGGTTTTCATCATTAACATAACATTTCTATTCACTTATTTGGATCTTCTTTATTGCCTTTTAATAAATTTTTGTGTTTTTTATCCCACAAAGATCTTACACATGTACCTTCTGTTTTTTATTATTGTGGTTGTTGCCATAATAGATATTAATTTTCAAAGAATTATTATTTCTATTTGGATTGAGTAGACAAATACAATAGACTTTTGTATATCATTCTTATACCCAGCAACTTTGCTAAAATTTCTTATTCTGGTAATTAGTAAATTACTCTCAATTTTACATGTAGACATTATGTCATCTGCAAATAATGACCAATTTGTTTCTTCTTTTAAAATTCTTATGCCTTTTATTTATTTTTCTTGTATTGTTTCACTGATTATGACCTCTTACATAATAGTGAACTAATGCAGCATTAGCAGGCATCTTTGTCTTATTCATGATTTTAAAGGCTTCCCATTTGATATGGTTTGGATCTGTATCCCTACCAAATCTCATGTTGAATTGTAATCCCCAATGTTGGAGGTGGGGCCTGGTGGCAGGTGATTGGATCATAGGGGTGGATTTCTCATGAATGGTTTGACACTATCCCCCTTAGTACTGTCCTCACAATAGTCACTGAGTTCTCATGAGATCTGGTTGTTTAAAAGTGTGTAGCATCTTCCCCCTACTTGCTCTTTCTCCCACCATGTGAGATGCCTTGCTCTCCCTTTGCCTTCCACCATGATTTTAAGTTTCCTGAGGCCTCCCCAAAAACTGGGCAGATGCCAGCATCATGCTTCCTGTACAGCCTGCAAAACCTTGAGTAGAGTAAACCTCTTTTCTTTATTAATTACCCAGCCTCAGGTATTTCTGTGTAGCAATGTGAGAACGGTCTAATACACCATTCATTTTCTCCCACCTCCACATCTTACTCCCCTGAAACTACTCTTGCAGGCCAGACGTGGTGGCTCACGCCTGTAATCACAGCACTTTGGGAGGCCAAGGCGGGTGGATCACAAGGTCAGGAGTTTGAGACCAGCCTGGCCAACATGGTGAAACCCCGTCTCTACTAAAAATACAAAAAATTAGCTGCACGTGGTGGCAGGCAACTGTAATTCCAGCTACTCAAGAGGCTGAGGCAGGAGAATCACTTGAACCCTGGAGGTGGAGGTTACAGTGAGCTGAGACTGTGCCATTGCACTCCAGCCTGAGCAAGAGAGTGAGACTCCATCTTGAAGAAAAAGAAAGAAACTACTCTTGTGGAGGTTATCAATGGCCTCTAGGTTGCTAAGTTCAACAGACACTTGAAAATGATAGTTTTGTTTGATCTCAGTTGCATTTGACATCATTGATCACCTCTATTCTTAAACATTCTCTTCCTGGATTTCCAATACCAAACTCGGCTTCTATAGTCTCTGACTGCTTCTTCCCAGATTTTATTTGCTTAACATTTATCTGTCCCCTAAATGTTGAAGCTCCCTAGGGATCCATCCTGGGTTTCTTCTTTTATGCTACACCATTCTTAATTGAAATTATCCATTCCATGTCTCTATATGACATCAGTTTGATCATACACACACATGCGTGCGCACACACACACATATATACACATCTGCCAACTTCACATTTTGTTTAGATGTCTCATAGACATCTCAAACTTAACATGGTCAAAATTTCTTCCTCAAATGGAATTCTCCTATTATCTCCCCATCTCAGTAAATGGAACCTTCATCCACTCAGTTACTTGTAAATCTGGGTATCGTCTTATCTTCTTCTTCTCTTTCATCCCCCACATCCAATCTATTACCAAGTATTATTTATTAAAACATCAAGATATATCTCATATGAACCTTCCTCTTCATGTCTGTTTAGTTTAAACCACCATTCCTTCTTGCCTACCCTACAGCCATAGCCTTCTAACCAGTGTCCTTTAACTTTTTATTTTCTCAAAATCCCTTTAACAAATGAGTTTAAAGTGATAGTTTAGGATTATAAACCAGATCATGTTGTTCCTCAGTATAAGACTCTTCAATGATCTTTCACTGCACTAGGAGTAAAATCCCAAACCTTAGCATGGCCTACGAGAACCTTCCTGCTATGACTTCTTCCTTTTCTGCCAGCTTTACCTGTGCTGCTCATCTCCTCACTCGCTGTCCTCTAGTCACTTGGGCCTTCTTACAGTCCTCTGAGAGGTCCAGTTTTTCCTGCCTAATATCTTTGCACTTATAAACTCCAAGAGGGCAGGGACTGTATCTTCTTGCACTCAATTATGTACCCATGTTCAGGCATGTGTAAGTACTCAATAAATACATGCTACGTAAATGAATGATGTTTTTTAAGTTTAAAATGTTCTTCCCCAACCTGGCTAAATCCTGTTGTTCTTTTAGGTCTCATGTTATTTTAAATGTCACTTCCTCAAAAAAGTATTTTGCCTCCCCTCACCTCATCCTACCCTTCCTTCTTTAGGGAACCACCATTCCTAGCTATGGGGATAGGAACTGATTTGGGGTGGGCCAAGTTCAAGTATCCTATTCCTATGATTCATCTAATTCTTCTCTGATTTTCCTACCAGAAGATGAAAAGGAAGACACTTTTGTCCTTGGACCAGAGAGCCACTCAGCTGTGAAACATGTTCTCTGATGTGTGGAGAAAGTTTGTCTGGAGTAGGAGAGAATGAGGCCAACTCAGAGAGTCATGGAGGTGAGAAACGGGGAGAGAGAGAGAGTTCTGACAGTATGTCAGTCTCTGAATCTTATCCATTTTTTTCCTCTCTCTCTCTTTTTTTCTTTTTTTTCGTTTTTTTTTTTTTAATTTGAGACAGTCTGTTGCCTAGGCTGGAGTGCAGTGGCGCAATCTCTACTCACTGCAACCTCTGCCTCCCGGGTTCAAGCAATTCTCCTACCTCAGCCTCCTGAGTAGCTGGGATTACAGTAGTGCACCACCACACCCGGTTAATTTTTGTGTTTTTAGTGGAGATGAGGTTTCACCATGTTGGCCAGGCTGGTCTAGGCTCCTGACCTCAAGCAATCCGCCCACGTTGGCCTCCCAAAGTGTTGGGATTACAAGCGTGAGCGCCTGCCCCTGGCCTTATCATCCACTCTTGCCGCCTTCTCAAAGCTGGGATTGCCACCTCTTCTTTGCTTCTATGAACCACAGCAATATCTTTTCAATACATTCTTTCTTTTTGCTTAAGCTTGTTCAGATTGGGTTTCTGTTATTTGTAATTGAAAGATTTCCTGACTAATATACATTCCTTGACCTCCCACTATAAATCAGGTCCTCTTGTCATAGTCCTTAAAATGCTCTATGCTTTTCCTTCATAACACTTATCAGAACTTATGTTGGTATATTCATTCATTGAACATCTATCTCCTCATAGATGTTAGACACCATGTGTATTTTGTTCACTACTCTTTATCGGGCTACAGTGTAGTGCTTTACCCATGGCAAGCACTCAATATATATTTGCTGAATTGATGAGTAAATAAATGACTCTGTAGTTGACTAGATATGAAGAGGGGGCAAAAAAGGGAGGAGGCTTAGGATGACTTCACATTTTTCTGGCTTTGCCAAGAGAAGTGGGGATGATATCATTGGCTTGTATTGGGAACATATGCGGAGAAGCCAGTGTTGGAGAGAAAGAACATGAGCTAAGTTTTAGAGGTGAGTTTAGGGTGCTTATGGTATATAAAATGTAGCTTTCCAGCAAATAGGGGGTCCATCTGTATCCAGCTTAGAAGACAGGACTAGGCTGGAGATCTGATTTGGGAGGCCTTAGATAATAAGGAGTGTTGGAAGCCTTAGGGGCTAGTGAGATCCTCCAGGGAGCATTAAATATGGGAAAGAACTGATGACTGAGGAGAGGGACTTGAGAAAAAAATCCCTCAGGCTGGTCCAAATGAAGAGCTGTCCAGTGGTCCTCAGGGTCTGCTTAATTCCTGTCTTCCAGCTGGGCCTGAAAAGCCACTGGCCAAGAAGGCTAGTCTTGATTTTGGAGGAGTCTGGAAGAAGACAGCGTGAGGCTCAGTCCAGCATCCTTGACTCTTGGGCAGACAAGTGCCCTCTTGGGCAGGGCGGAGGTTCCCACCTAGACACAGCTTCTGTCTATCTTCTCAGAACCATGCATCCCCACTTGGGGACTGTCTTAGGGTATCTAATATGTCAGGAACTTTAAAACCTTTTCTATATATGATCTCAATCTTTAACCTGGGTATAAACTATTATGCCCATTTTACAGAAGAAGGATCAGAGACTTGGGAAGGTAAAAAACTTGTCCTGGATCCAACATCTGGGATGTGTCCTGGCTGGGACTCCAGTGCTGTGATTGTTTGATTATAGGCTTTCTCTTTATCACAGTTTTGTGCCTTGTAGAGGGAGAGTGGGTCCATCCCATGGGAGCTGTAGGAACAAAAGGTCCCAGAGGGCAAAGTCAGCAGCCTGAACACTAACAGATTGCCAACTCTTGCCAAACCCACTTCGAGGAGTGAAGTCTAGGCCTGCAAACCCACCTCATGCTGGACTCTCTCCTTAGTTGCTGCCACCTAGAGCTGCCACCATCTACTTTGTTCAGGCTGGGGCCCTGACAACGCCTACCTTCTCTGTGACTTTCCAGGCTCCTTTTGTTTCCTGTATGAGCTGCTCCTCCATGGGTCTCCTTAGTTTCCCCCGGAAGATCATAGAAAACAGAGATCTAGCACTCTGTACTGAACAGCACTTGGGTCCTAATTCTGGGAGTAGAACATTAGGAGAAACAGTTTCTGGGAATTTAAAAGCAACAGATAAAAAAAAAAATCCTGTTAAAAGAAAAAAAAAATTTTGGAAAAACAAGCATGCCTTCAAGTACTTTTTGGATGCCATTGTTGATCTCAAGCCATTTTATTAGTTTAGAGCCATAGAACACATTATAACTCAGTTTGCTCCAAAAATTATCACATTTGGCATATTTCGAGACAAGCAAGCCTGGGGAAGAAAAGGATAAAATGCAGGAGAGAAAAGGGGATTCCTATATTTCCCCTTGAGTTTTCTAAGAAAACAAAAATTATTCTCAGAAAAAAAAAAAAATCTTTCCAACTCCCAGATTCTTCCAATTCTTATTGTGACCAGAAAAGTGTACTCACAAAAGCCGCCACTCCTAGTCAATAGCTACCATATATTTCCACACTGGAGGGAATAGTATATTATCCACATGTGTCTCCACCCCAAGACCAGGGCCCACCAGGCTGAGGGGGACCTCACTGTCTCGAGAAGCCACACCCAAACCAGTGCCCCTTGCAGAAGAGAAGAGGGTGTGAGTTCTGGGCAGGAGCCACAACCTAAGTTTCTAGCTAAGATACGCGAACAGATAAGTGTCTAGGGGAAAATTCTTATTCCTATTTTATAGATTGACAATTCAACAAACATTTCCTGGGTTTCTTCCATGCTAGGAGTAAAACTAAGGAATGGAGTCGTAAAAGTGAATATGCCACAGTGTTTTTCCTGAAGGATCTCACAGAGAAACAAATAAGCAAGCAATCACTTTTGGCAGTGTGGTGAGTGCAATGATTGAGATGTGTGCAGGAGGCTTCATGGGCAAGTGAACCTGGTTGGGGGTGGGGACAGAGACAGGGAAGAATTCCTGGAGAAGGGTCTGCCTGAGTTGTGTCCTGTTGGACCAGAAGGAATTAGTCAAGCACAGTGGGGAGGAAAGCATTCCAGGTACAGGGAACAGCATGTGATAAAAGAAACATGTATAAGGAAGAGCATGTGGCACTTTTCTGGAACTATAAATAGATTAGTATGCCTCATGCCACCAGAGTGAAGAAGGGAAGAGTGGAGATGAGGCTGGAGAGGAAGGCAGCCCACTCACGATGAAGGGATTAGATTGTTGGAGTCAGCAAATGTTTTCTGTAAAGGGGCAAATAATACATATTTTAGGTCTCTTGAGTCATATCCTCTCTGTCGCAACTACTCAACTCTGCTACTATAGCACAAAAGTAACCATAGCCAATATGTAAATCAGTGAGCATGTCTACATTCCAGTAAAACTTTATTTACAAAAACAGGTGTAGAGCTGGATTGGCCCGTGGGCTGTAGTCTGCAGACTCCTGCTGTAAATCACAACTATCCAGAAACAAGCTAACCAACTCATTCCATTTGGCCCAGGACTTCTCCAGTTTTAGCACTGAAAGCCCCAAGTCCTGGAAAACACTTCAGTCCCAGGTAAACTGGGACACTTGGTCGCCTAGGAAGCTTGTTAAAAATACGAATTCCTGAGCGGACTCCTGGCTCAATTAATCAAAATCCACTGGAGTCGGGAGAGCTACAGGTGATGGGGCGCCATCTATGGGCAAGAGAGTGATAAAATCAGATTTGTACCTCAAGTGGTTTGCTCTTGAGGAAGGAACACATTCCCCAATACCCCTACTCTTGATGGCAGGAGAAAATGGTCAATGTGTCTCTTTAAGAGGACAGAGTCAGCTGGCTAGCAGCACCGGGGCTGAGGCTGGGCATTAACTGGTTTGTGCAAATGGTTTTTCTCTAAGTAATCACTGCCCACTAAGGACAGAGGACAGTCCACAGAATCCAACGGTCAGGGCCCTTGGATAGACCATAGGAGGGGAGAAACCAGACGAGCCTCTCCCTCTGTCCCCCTAGAGACCAGGGCTCATCATGCCAGTGGGAGCCTCACTGTTTGTCTAGAGCAGCTGCACCGAAACCAGTGCCCCTTCCAGAAGTGAAGAGGGGAGTGAGTCCTGGATGAGTGTTGCAAGCCACATTTCCAGCTAAGGTACATGGACAGATAAAGAAAAATAAACAGAGGGGAAGATAAACTTTTGGCCCCAGATGTCCATTTTTGGAAGGTTTTCATGGTCAGCTCTTATCAGCAATAACTCTAAAAAGCCAGGTCTGAAATTTTCCTTTCTGAAGCAACAGGTGTTTTATTTCTGTTCAGAAATGGCAACTGTTTGGCCTGGGCAAACAAAGAGTTTGTACTAAAAGGACTAATAGTACTTTCTTTACTTTTCTTAATCAGCCCCTTTTGAATTTAACTTCACAGCCATGGGGGAATTTTCCACTTTAATTACAAATAGTGCTTCCTATCTTCTGGACTGCTCCTTTCTAAAACAGGTGGCTCTTATGCTAAGAACGTCGATATATGAAAGCCTATTGCAGATAATTTGAATTACATAAAAATTCTTAACATCTGAAATAGGTTCTCTCTTATACATTGCAGAGCTTGTTTGTGGACCATTAAGCCCATTAGCAATTTGGCCAGCATTCTTCAGCTATTGCCAAATGAAGAACAATCAGAGATGAAGATAAAATATATTTTAAGTCAATGGAAAAATAAGTAGCTTTTTTGTGGTATTAGGCAGCAGAGCTTGGTGGTTAAATGAAATGGCTCTTGAGTCAAACTCCCTCAGTTGGAAGCCTTGATTTACTTCTTACTTGATGTGTGACTTTGGGCACATTAATTCATTTCTCCAAGCTTAATTTTCCTCGTCTGTGAAATAGGAATACTAGTAATACTTCCCTATTGGGCTGTCATGCAGATTAAATAAGGTAACATATGTAAAGTATGTAGCACAGAAAGCACATAATAAATGTTAGTTGTTAATATGACTCATATTAGGCAAATCATTTTAATTGTGTGGGCTATGCTTTCTCATGAATGAAATGACAGAATTGACCTCTAAAGTCTCTCTGTTAGTTACCAATTATCCACTTCATGTAGAAAAATAAAAAAGAAGGCAGAGAAGAGCTATGTGGATATAGAAACATCACTCCCCAGGACAGCCCTATGAAAAGTGGCCTGGGGCAGAGGGTGGGGATGGGGGGCGCCGACTGACACAGGGATAGAATATTTATTTGATAATAAAGTGAGGCGAAAACAGGAGAGATGTTGTGGGAATAGTCTATATGCTGCCCAGACAGAAGGAGGACATAGATGATATTTTCCTGGTCTATACATAGAAGCTAGCTCCAAGGCTAAGACACTGGGCATAATTGGGAGGTATGTGTTCTAAATTCTTTGCTGGACATTTCATTCTGCTAAAAGGAGAGCATCTGATAAGTTTTCAACCTCCTTCACTGGCATTTTTCTTGTGTAGTATGTGAATGCATTAACAAATTTGATAATACACTGGACTTCATTTTCACCGTCAAAGAGGAACAAGTTTGGTGATGTAAAAATGGGAGAAGCACTGGGAGAAAATGACTGTGTCATTTTCCAATTTATAAGCACAAGAGAGAGAAATAATGTGCCTATCAGTACTCTGAATAGTGGTGATTTTCAAAATGAAACTTTACAATCACAAATTATACCCATAAAGGAGAAAAAAGTAAAAATTTTTTGGTGATACTAGTTTACTCCAGATATTATTGTGCACTTACAACCTTCCAAGTTCTATGCTACAGGGGAAACACATTTCTTTTAAAAGGCCCTTGTCCTAAAAGAGCTTACAGTGTATAATTTATGGGGACGACCATCAAGTATCCAATCTCAGTATAGTTTCATTACTGCTAAGAGAGAAGTGTGCACAGGCTGCTATTAAAACGTATGAGAGGCACCTAGTCAGATTAGGAAGAGTCACAGAAAGCTCCCCAGTGGAGATGAGAGCTGAGCTGAGTTTTAAAGAATGCATAGAAATTACAAGGTAAGAAGGAGATTCTATTTCGAATAAATAGAATGTCTGAAAGACATCACAGTGGAACCTTGAAACAATTTAACATTACTGTAAGACTTAGTTCAAATTAAGGAATAAAGGAAAATGAGCTTGGAGAGGTACAGAGAGGGCCAGGTGATGGTGGGCCTTGTGTAAAGAGAGCTTTGTATAAAGGTCTTGCTACTAATGAGCTTGGATGTTATTCTGTAGGCAGTGAACACCATGGAAAAGTTTAAATTGATTGAGTGCCATGGTCCAATTTATATCTTAGATCTGTGGCATCATGTGGGATGAATTTTAGAGGGTCAAAACTGAAAGTAGAAAGAGCAGTGCTGAAGGTGCGTCAGAAGTCTAAAAGAGACCAGGCATAAATTACGAAGTGGCAAGAGGGTGAACAAGAGGGATGGTTTGGGGGGGATTTTAGGAGGTAGAATTGACATGATTTTGCTATGAATTGGATACAGGAGATAAGCAAAAAGGCCTGATGCTACTGCTGATGATAACGTAAAAGATAATATTAGTGACTGAAGACATGGATGAGATGGCCCAGGGAGAGTGCTGGGATAAAATGAAAAGAAGATGGAGCGTTGGCTGGGGCTCAAACTGAGAAGTTGAGAAGCAGCAGCCAAAGAAGGAGGAAAGAAACCAGCAGAGAGTTGGCATGAAAAATTAAGAAATGCATGAGTCGTAAGTAAAAAGCCATCAGTGTTCAAGTATTGAACTTCACAGTACCAGAGCAGTTTCGATCCAGTCAAGAGCAGGTCAATGGAGTGGTGAGAACACAAGCCAGACTGCAGGGAGCTGAGGGGGAGTGGGGGGAGAGGAAGTAGAGACAGAACATGGGCTGGTCTCTCAAGACTCTTGGCTGTGAAGAAAGGACAGATTTATAAAGAGGTGCCAGTTGAGGGAGGAATTTTTTTAAGAACATTGAGAGACCTGAGCACATTTATGTGGAGAGGGGAAGAGCCATCAGAGGAAGTGAGGTTGAAGATAGAGGTCGACTATAAGGGAGTCCCCTCTGGCAATGGCCCATGCTGCCCCTCACAAGAGTGAGCTCTCCATCACAAATGCTAGAGGAAGACTTCCCTGATCAGCCTAGCTCAATCCAGTAGCACCTTCTAACTAAGATTTTTCAATGTAACAGTGATTTATTGGAGCTTTCAGTATTTGCATTGCCTTACACTAAACCAGTGGAGCACGCAGATAAATTGAAGCTATAGCATGGATTGAATCATCCAGTTCTGAAGCAAGAGCTGTTGACCACTTGGCCACCCCTAGGCCCCTCTGATTCAGAGATTACAACGACTTAACTCAGGAGTCCTTCAGAGGTGATGGTCAGGCCAGCCATCTCCTTAGTCACCTTCCCATGTCTCCTTTGGGGGGAAAGCCAGGAAAGGCCACTGCTTTCCAACTTCTAAAGCAATATTTGTCTTTGAACCCTATTATTATAATTCAACTCAACTTCATTAGCGAGGCAAACACCCTTTGAATGCACTGTCCCCCTGGCTGCCTTGTGATAGGAAACACAGCTCCTGCCCCCAAGAAACTCAGTCCTTCCCCAGGCATTTATCTTTTCTGGAAACTGGAGATAAATAGAAGAAGAACTGATATGACAACAAAGGTGGTGCTTAAAAAACATGTTTACAGAGCCCTCGGATTCTAAGGGGGAGCTTCCCTAACCAACCGGGGGATGGAGGTAGGAGCAGTATAGACTCCAGGCCTTCCCACCCAGCTTCAAATCAAGTAGCTCTACTTTTATTCATTTTATATATTTGGGTTGTCATAGGTTTTTTTTTTTTTTATACTTTAAGTTTTAGGGTACATGTGCACAATGTGCATGTTAGTTACATATGTATACATGTGCCATGCTGGTGTGCTGCACCCATTAACTCGCCATTTAGCGTTAGGTATATCTCCTAATGCTATCCCTCCCCGCTCCCCCCACCCCAAACAGTCCCCAGAGTGTGATGTTCCCCTTCCTGTGTCCATGTGTTCTCATTGTTCAATTCCCATCTATGAGTGAGAACATGCGGTGTTTGGTTTTTTGTCCTTGCGATAGTTTACTGAGAATGATTATTTCCAATTTCATCCATGTCCCTACAAAGGACATGAACTCATCATTTTTTATGGCTGCATAGTATCCCATGGTGTATATGTGCCACATTTTCTTAATCCAGTCTATCATTGTTGGACATTTGGGTTGGTTCCAAGTCTTTGCTATTGTGAATAGTGATGCAATAAACATACGTGGCACAAGACAGGGATGCCCTCTCTCACCCCTCCTATTCAACATAGTGTTGGAAGTTCCGGCCAGGGAAATTAGGCAGGAGAAGGAAATAAAGGGTATTCAATTAGGAAAAGAGGAAGTCAAATTGTCCCTGTTTGCAGATGACATGATTGTATATCTAGAAAACCCCATTGTCTCAGCTCAAAATCTCCTTAAGCTGATAAGCAACTTCAGCAAAGTGTCAGGATACAAAATCAATGTACAAAAATCACAAGCATTCTTATACACCAATAACAGACAAACAGAGAGCCAAATCATGAGTGAACTCCCATTCACAATTGCTTCAAAGAGAATAAAATACTTAGGAATCCAACTTACAAGAGACCTGAAGGATCTCTTCAAGGAGAAATACAAACCACTGCTCAATGAAATAAAAGAGGATACAAACAAATGGAAGAACATTCCATGCTCATGGGTAGGAAGAATGAATATCGTGAAAATGGCCATACTGCCCAAGGTAATTTATAGATTCAATGCCATCCCCATCAAGCTACCAATGACTTTCTTCACAGAATTGGAAAAAACTACCTTAAAGTTCATATGGAACCAAAAAAGAGCCCACATCGCCAAGTCAATCCTAAGCCAAAAGAACAAAGCTGGAGGCATCATGCTACCTGACTTCAAACTATACTACAAGGCTACAGTAACCAAAACAGCATGGTACTGGTACCAAAACAGAGATATAGATCAATGGAACAGAACAGAGCCCTCAGAAATAATGCCACATATCTACAACTATCTGATCTTTGACAAACCTGAGAAAAACAAGCAATGGGGAAAGGATTCCCTATTTAATAAATGGTGCTGGGAAAACTGGCTAGCCATATGTCGAAAGCTGAAACTGGATCCCTTCCTTACACCTTATACAAAAATTAATTCAAGATGGGTTAAAGACTTAAACGTTAGACCTAAAACCATAAAAACCCTAGAAGAAAACCTAGGCATTACCATTCAGGACATAGGCATGGGCAAGGACCTCACGTCTAAAACACCAAAAGCAATGGCAACAAAAGCCAAAATTGACAAATGGGATCTAATTAAACTCAAGAGCTTCTGCACAGCAAAAGAAACTACCATCAGAGTGAACAGGCAACCTACAAAATGGGAGAAAATTTTCGCAACCTACTCATCTGACAAAGGGTTGTCATAGGTTTTTGTTTGAACCAAGAGACTCACAGCTAAGAGATGCTTAAAACCCCACGGAAGTAATATTTGCTGATCAAAATCAAGAAAAGCATAACTCAATACTGAGTTACCAAAAAAAAGGAGATCGAAAGTCATTGTAAAGGGGTTAATTTGATCTTCTCAGGCTCTATTCATGAACTTATTCATCCGGAAGACAAATACATAGCAGCAGGCACTGTGCCAGTCCCATGTCGGGCACTGGGGAGACAGAGGTGAAGAAAACTTGATGTCTGCTCTCCAGAACCACACAGGGAGACAGACAGGGGAATGATGGCTCTCTAGAGTGGTGTCCTGATCAAGGTGTGGATTAAGGACGGCGGGGAGACAGAGGTGACAAGGATTCACCCTGGGAAGTTGGGAGAGAGGCTTTGTCAGGGAGAGCTTCACCAGAGTCCTAAGGGATGCCTACGGTCAGCCGGAGAGGGAGGAGGAGGGGCGTGCACCGATTCCCACGGCTACAGCTGAAGGGTAAATGCATTTACTGGGCGAGGGAAGTCGCGGCTTTCTCCTCAGGCTGAACCTGGGCATCGGTCTCTGAGGCTAAAGCGCTTCAGAGCCCTCGTGTCTGTCAGGGGCTCCCGCACCGTGTCTTTCTGAGTACTGCCACCTAGTGGCCACTCTCAATTCCCACATTTCCCTGGAGAGCCTGGAGTCATTTGTCTTCCCACTGATTTGAGGGTTAAGGAAACAGTGGGCACATAGAGTGGAGAAGTGACTTCTCCGGTAGCACACAGTTTGTGAGGCTGGGGCTGGAACAGAACCTAGCTCTTGTGATTCCAGGACCAGGTCTGGTATGGTCCAGTTTGCCCCCGTCCACACTCGCTCTGGCAGGTTGAGGCTGAAGGTCAAGTCAATTGATGTCTACTCCGGAGCGCACTTCAAATCCTCATGCCAGGCTTCAGAGTGGTAGGGACACTTTAAGAGAGAAGGAATGTGGGAGTAAGTGGATGAGCTAGAGAGAAAAGAAGATATATATTGCTTTCCCCACCTCATTCTCACCAGTCCAGCCTTCAAACCTATCTCAGCAATGAGAAAATGGGGCTAATGATGTTCTGGGACTGGATAGAGACCATCACTTCAGGCATTAGGTCGCCACCATGTCGAGAGGAGAGGGGAGGGGCTCTCAGTCATCTTTTTTTCTGAGGAATGGCTGGGGGTGGGGGAGTCCCATGGCCGCAGTCAAGAATAATAGCAGGGTCCCAGGGACAGGACTAGAAGTTTCTGAAAACACCTGTCGGTTGCTGAAGGTTAAAAAAAAAAAAAAAAAAAAAAAAAAACTGGACCATACCAGACATAGTCCTATTTGAATCCTATTTGAATATGATTCTCTGTTCAAGATGACAATTTGCATGCAACATGTTTCAGAAGCCCATCTGGTGTTACAAAATCCACTGTGGTTTCAACCTGTCCTTTCAATCAACCATCCTGGTTGGATTATAAGGACTTTACAATAAAAATCATAGGAATAATAAGGATAATAGAATTGACACAGTAGAAAAAACAAAACGAGGAACCAGACAGTAAAGGAGGTGGCAGAAAAATCTATATATTGAACAACACAACTTTTGGCCGAGGAGGACTATAAAACTGAGCCTAATCTTTGGTCTTAGCATCCCATCAGCCTGGGAGAGAAAATAATGCCCTGAATGAGCACCAGGCATCCCATTCAGGTCCCATCAGGTAGGTATCTTCATCTTCATTTTGTAGAGGAGGATCCTAAACCTCATGATGGTTATCTGCCTTTCCTGAGTTCATGCAGTTCTTATATGATAGAGGCACTCTGTGAAATGATAGATGCCTAACTTATTTCATTGGCAACCTGATCTGTTTACCTCCTGAACCCCAAGCTGTCTCTAATCCCACTTGCTTTTTTTTAAAAAAAGTATTCCCAGCATGAAGCCTTTTGTCACAAAGGAAAAAAAAGTTTTCTGGCTGGGTGTAGGGAGAGCTGGGCTAGTTTGGTTCATGATGGGCGGGGGCATGGCCAGGGTGAGCTTACATGGGAACTTCCCTTCCCTCCTCCCAATAAAAAAAATCCCTGAGTTGTTTCTGAATGTCCCATGCTTGAGGCTGGGTAGTGTGGCTAGGGGTCAAAGTGCTGGAGCCTTTCCTTGTATCTATCAAGCTGAATTCACAAAGGAAGGGAGAGAAGAAGGGAGGAGAGGCTGGGGGCTGCTTCTGATTAGCCTGTCCTCTGCCAAAGTGAGATGTCCCCTCTCTGTGGGCAATTAAATGGTTCTCATGAATCCACCATCTGGGCTCAGCAATGCGTGGTGTGGCTGCTTTCTCTCTCCACCCAACCCCACCCCACCTCTGGCTCAGGAGCCAGGCCAATGAGATTCAGAAAATCTAGCCCTTCCCCCACCTCACCGTTTCTCCCTTCCTACAAGGGCTGCTGCAAATGGCTACAGAGGGCTACGCAGTTCTCCAGGCCTCCACCTCTCAGCAGATAAAGCCAGCCCAGGGGCATGGAAAAGTTCTTGAAGAAAATTAAAAGTGCTATTCCAGTGAACACATAGATGATAAGAAAGTGAAACAGCCTTACTGCTGATGTAGAAAAAGTTCTAGTGTTCTGGATAGAAGATCAAACCAACTGCAACATTTCCCTTAATCCAAGCTTAATCCAGAACAAGATCGTAACTCTCTTCAATTCTATGAAGGCTGAGAGAGGTGAGGAAGCTGCAGAAGAAAAGTTTGAAGCTA
Organism: Pongo pygmaeus; assembly: GCF_028885625.2. NCBI lineage: Eukaryota > Metazoa > Chordata > Mammalia > Primates > Hominidae > Pongo > Pongo pygmaeus. The sequence continues at coordinate 111,961,441 of NC_072373.2, read as the reverse complement.
GCAGAGGTTGGTTAATGAGGCTTAAGGAAAGAAGCCATCTCCATAACATAAAAGTACAAGATGAAGCAGTAAATGCTTATGTAGAAGCTACAGCAAGTGATCCAGAAGCTCTAGCTAGGATAATTAATGAAAGCGGCTGTACCAAATAATAGATTTTCAATTTAGACAATACAGCCTTCCATCAGAATTGTAGGAAGATGTCATCTAGGACTTACATAGCTAGAGAGGAGAAATCAATGCCTGGCTTCAAAGCTTTGAAGGACAGGGCAACTCTCTCGTTAGGGCCTAATGCAGCTGGTGACTAAGTTGAAACCAATGCCCATTTGCCATTCTGAAAATCTGGTGATCATTGAGAATTATGCTAAATTTACCCTGCCTGTGCTGTATAAGTGGAACAACAAAGCCCGGATGACAGCACATCTGTTTATAGCATGGTTTATTTAATATTTTAAGCCCACTGTTGAGATCTACTACTCGGTAAAAAAGATTCACTTATTGGGTCTGTTCAGGTTTTTTAATTCTTCATGATTCAGTCTTGGTAGGTTGTATGTTTCCAGGAATTTATTCATTTCTTCTGTGTTATCTAATTTGTTGATGTGTAATTATTCATAGTGGTCTCTTATGATCCTTTATATTAGTTCTAATGTCTCCTCTTTCATTTCTGATTTTATTTATTTTAGTTTCTTCATTTTTGTAGTCTGGTTAAAGGTTTACCAATTTTGTTTATCTTTTAAAACAACCAACTTAGTTTCATTGATATTTTCTATGTTTTCTCTTTATTTGATTTATTTCTGTCCTACTCTATTATTTCCTTTCTTCTGCTAACTTTGGGCTTAGTTTACTTTTGTTTTTCAAGTTCCTGGATGTATAAAGTTAGGTTGTTTATTTATGATCTTTATTTTCTTCACATAGGCGTTTATCACCATACACTTCCCTCTTAAAATTGCCTTTGCTGCATCCCATAAATTTTGATATGTTGTGTTTGCGTATTTATTTGTCTCAATGTATTTTTTGATTTCCCTTTTGATTTCTTCTTTGACCCATACTTGTTCAGGAATATATTGTTTAATTTCCCCATATTGTAAATTTTTCAATTTTTCTTCTGTTATTGATTTCTAGTTCCATACCATTATTGTTGGGAAAGATACTTGATATATTTCAACCTTCCTAAATTTGTTAAGCCTTGTTTTGTGGGCTAACAAATGATCTATCCTGGAGGATGTTCTGCATGTGCTTGAAAAGAATGTATATTCTGTTGCTATTGAATAAAATTTTCTGTATATGTTTCTTAGGTCCATTTGGTCTATAGTGTTGTTCAACTTTGCTATTTTCTTATTGATTTTCTGTCTAGATGATCTATCCATTGTTGAAAATCAAGTATTGAAATACCCCACTACTATTGTATTGCTATCTACTTTTCCCTTCATTTATGTTAATATTTGTTTTCATATTTAGGTGTTCCATTGTTGGATGCACATATATTTATGATTAGTATATCCTCTTGATGAATTGATGCCTTTATCAGCATATAATGACCTTCTTTGTCTTTTGTGACAGCTTTTGCCTTAAAGTCTATTATGTCTGATATAAGTTTAGTCACCTTTCAGTTACCATTTCTATATTTTTCCAACTTTTCCCTTTCAGCTTTTGTATGTTTTTAAATCTAAAGTTAATCCCTTGTAAATAGCATATAGTTGATCTTATTCTTTAAAAAACTCTTTTGACTGGGTGCAGTGGCTCATGCCTGTAATCCCAGCACTTTGAGAGGCTGAGGCGAGCAGATCACTGAGGTCAGGAGTTCAAGAACAGCCTGGCCAACATGGTGAAACTTCATCTCTACTAAAAATACAAAAATTAGCCAGGCATGGTGGCACATGCCTATGGTCCCAGCTACTCAGGAGGCTGAGGCAGGAGAATCACTTGAACCCAGGAGGCAGAGCTTACAGTGAGTCGAGATTGTGCCATTGCACTCCAGCCTGGGCAGCAGAGCAAGAATCCATCTCAAAAACAAAATTTTTTTTTTTTTTCTAGAGGCAAGGTCTTTTTGGGTCACCCAGGCTGGAGTGCAGTCACATGATTTTGGCTCACTATAGCCTCAACCTCCCGGGCTCAAGCGATCCTGTCACCTCAGCCTCCTGAGTAATTGAAACCACAGATATGCATCATCACTTCTGGCTAATTTTTAAATTTTTTATGGAGACAGGATCTTGCTATGTTGCCAGGACTGGTCTTAAACTCCTGGGCTCAAGCAATCCTCCTGCCTTGGCCTTCCAAAGTGCTGGGATTATAGGCATGAGCCATTGCACCTAGATGATCTTATTCTTTTTAGCTATTCATTCTCTATATATTTTTTAGTTACAATTCATCAAATATTTATTTATTTATTTTAGATTCAGGGGGTATATGTGCATGTTTGTTACATGGATATATTGTCTAATTATGGGGATTGGGTTTTTAGTGTACTCGTCACCCAAATATTGAACATTGTATCCAATAGGTAATCTTTTAACCCTCACTCTCCTCACTTCCTCCCCTCTTTTGGAGTCCCCCATATCTATCATTTCCATCTTTATGTCCATGTGTACTCAATGTTAAGCTCACACTTATAAGCGAGAATATGTGATACTCAATTTTCTGCTTCTGGGATAGTTCACCTAGGATAATGGCATCCTGCTCCATCCATGTTGCTGCAAAGATATGATTTCATTCTTTTTTTAATAGCCCATGGTGTATATGTACCACATTTTCTTTATCCAGTCAACCCGCTGATGGACACTTAGGTTGGTTCTATGATGTTGCTATTGTGAATAGTGCTGTCATAAACATATGAGGGCAGGTGTCACTCTACATCTTTTTTAAAATTATTATCATACTTTAAGTTCTAGGGTACCTGTGCACAACATGCAGGTTTGTTACATAGGTATACATGTGCCATATTGGTTTGCTGCAACCATCAACTCCTCATTTACATTAGGTATTTCTCCTAATGCTATCCCTCCCCCAACCCCCACCCCACGACAGGCCCTGGTGTGTGATGTTCCCTGCCCTGTGTCCATGTGTTCTCATTGTTCAATTCCCACCTATGAGTGAGAACATGTGGTGTTATTTTTCTGTCCTTGTGATAGTTTGCTAAGAATGATGGTTTCCAGCTTCATCCATGTCCCTGCAAAGGACATGAACTCATCCTTTTTTATGGATGCATAGTATTCCATGGTGTATATGTGCCACATTTGCTTAATCCAGTCTATCATTGATGGACGTTTGGGTTGGTTCCAAGTCTTTGCCATTGTGAATAGTGCCGCAACAAACACATGTGTGCATGTGTCGTTATAGTAGCATGATTTATAATCCTTTGGGAATATACCCAGTAATGGGATTGCTGGGTCAAATGGTATTTCTAGTTCTAGATCCTTGAGGAATCACCACACTGTCTTCCACAATGGTTGCACTAATTTACACTCCCACCAACAGTTTAAAAGCGTTCCTATTTCTCCATGTCCTCTCCAGCACCTGTTGTTTCCTGACTTTTTAATGATTGACATTCTAACTGGCATGAGATTGTATCTCATTGTGGTTTTGATTTACATTTCTCTGATGACCAGTGATGATGAGCATTTTTTCATGTGTCTGTTGGCTGCATAAATGTCTTCTTTTGAGAAGTGTCTGTTCATATCCTTTGCCCACTTTTTGATGGGGTTGTTTGTTTCTTGTAAATTTGTTTAAGTTCTTTGTAGATTCTGGATATTAGTCCTTTGTCAGATGAGTAGATTGCAAAAGTTTTCTCCCATTCTGTAGGTTGCATGGTCACCCTGATGGTAGTTTCTTTTGCTGTGCAGAAGCTGTTTAGTCTAATTAGATCTCATTTGTCTATTTTGGCTTTTGTTGCCATTGCTTTTGGTATTTTAGTCATGAAGTACTTGCCCATGCCTATGTCCTGAATGGTATTGCCTAGGTTTTCTTCCAGGGTTTTTATGGTTTTAGGTCTAACATTTAAGTCTTTAGTCCATCTTGAAATAATTTTTGTCTAAGGTGTAAGGAAGGGATCCAGTTTTAGCTTTCTGCATATGGCTAGCCAGTTTTCCCAGCACCATTTATTAAATATGGAATCCTTTCCCCATTTCTTGTTTTTGTCAGGTTTGTCAAAGATCAGATGGTTGTAGATGTGTGGTGTTATTTCTGAGGCCTTTGTTCTGTTCCATTGGTCTCTGTATCTGTTTTGGGACCAGTACCATGCTGTTTTGGTTACTGTAGACTTGTAGTATAGTTTGAAGTCAGGTAGCATGATGCCTCCAGCTTTGTTCTTTTTTCTTAGGATTGTCTTGGCAATGCGGGCTCTTTCTTGGTTCCATATGAACTTTAAAGTAGTTTTTTCCAATTCTGTGAAGAAAGTCATTGGTAGCTTGATGGGGATGGCATTGAATCTATAAATTACTTTGGGCAGTATGGCCATTTTCACAATATTGATTCTTCCTATCCATGAGCATGGAATATTCCTCTATTTGTTTGTGTCCTCTTTTACTTCATTGAGCAGTGGTTTGTATTTCTCCTTGAAGAGGTCTTTCACATCCCTTGTAAGTTGGATGCCTAGGAATTTTATTCTCTTTGTAGCAATTATGAATGGGAGTTCACTCATGAGTTGGCTCTCTGTTCCTCTGTTTTTGGTGTATAGGAATGCTTGTGATTTTTGCATATTGATTTTGTATCCTGAGACTTTGCTGAAGTTGCTTATCAGCTTAAGGAGATTTTGGGCTGAGACAATGGGGTTTTCTAAATATACAATCATGTCATCTGCAAACAGGGATAATTTGACTTCCTCGTTTCCTAGTTAAATACCCTTTATTTCTTTCTCTCGCCTGATTGCCCTGGCCAGAACTTCCAACACTATGTTGAATAGGAGTGGTGAGAGAGGTCATCCTTGTCTTGTGCTGGTTGTCAAAGGAAATGCTTCCAGTTTTTGCCCATTCAGTATGATATTGGCTGTGGGATTGTCATAAATAGCTCTTATTATTTTGAGACACATTCCATCAATACCTAGTTTATTGAGAGTTTTATCATGAAGGACTGTTGAATTTTGTTGAAGGCCTTTTCTGCATCTATCGAGATAATCATGTGGTTTTTGTCATTGCTTCTGTTTATGTGATGGATTGTTTATTGATTTGCATATATCGAACCAGCCCTGCATCCCAGGGATGAAGCTGACTTGATCATGGTGGATAAGCTTTTTGATGTGCTGCTGGCTTTGGTTTGCCCGTATTTTATTGAGGATTTTTGCATCAATGTTCATCAGGGGTATTGGTCTAAAATTCTCCTTTTTGTGTGAGTGTGTCTCTGCCATGCTTTGGTATCAGGATGATGCCGGCCTCATGAAATGAGTTAGGGAGGATTCTCTCTTTTTCTATTGATTGGAATAGTTTCAGAAGGAATGGTACCGGCAACTTTTTGTACCCCTGGTAGAATTCGGCTGTGAATCCGTCAGGTCCTGGACTTTTTTTGGTTGGTAGGCTCTTAATTATTGCCTCAATTTCAGAGCCTGTTATTGGTCTATTCAGAGATTCAATTTCTTCCTGGTTTAGTCTCAGGAGGGTGTATGTGTCCAGGAATTTATCAATTTCTTCTAGATTTTCTACTTTATGTTTGTAGAGGTGTTTATAGTATTCTTGGATGGTAGTTTGTATTTCTGTGGAGTCAGTGGTGATATCCCCTTTATCATTTTTTATTGCATCTATTTTTTTGTGTCTCTATCTCCTTCAGTTCTGCTCTGATCTTAGTTATTTCTTGCCTTCTGCTAGCTTTTGAATTTGTTTGCTCTTGCTTCTTTAGTTCTTTTAATTGTGATGTTATGGTGTCGATTTTAGATCTTTTCTGCTTTCTCTTATGGGCATTTAGTGCTATAAATTTCCCTCTACACACCGCTTTAAATGTATCCCAGAGATTCTGGTACGTTGTGTCTTTGTTCTCATTGGTTTCAAAGGACATCTTTATTTCTGCCTTCATTTTATAATTTTCCTAGTAGACATTCAGGAGCGGGTTGTTCAGTTTCCATGTAGTTGTGTGGTTTTGAGTGAGTTTCTTAATCTTGAGGTCTAATTTGATGGCACTGTGGTCTGAGAGACAGTTTGTTGTGATTTCTGTTCTTTTACATTTGCTGAGGAGTGCTTTACTTCCAATTATGTGGTCAATTTTAGAATATATGCAATGTGGTGCTGAGAAGAATGTATATTCTGTTGATTTTGGTTGGAGAGTTCTGTAGATGTCTATTAGGTCCGCTTGGTGCAGAGCTGAGTTCAAGTCCTGGATGTCCTTGTTAACCTTCTGTCTCGTTGATCTAATATTGACAGTGGGATGTTTAAGTCTCCCATTATTATTGTGTGGGAGTCTAAGTCTCTTTGTAGGTCTCTAAGGATTTGCTTTATGAAACTGGGTGCTCCTGTATTGGGTGCATATATATTTAGGATAGTTAGCTCTTCTTGTTGAATTGATCCCTTTACCATTATGTAATGGCCTTCTCTGTCTCTTTTGATCTTTGTTGGTTTAAAGTCTGTTTTATCAGAGACTAGGATTGCAACCCCTGCTTTTTTGCTTTCCATTTGCTTGGTAGATCTTCCTCCATCCCTTTATTTTGAGCCTATGTGTATCTCTGCAGATGAGATGGGTCTCATGAATACAGCACACTGATGGGTCTTGAGTCTTTATCCAATTTGCCAGTCTGTGTCTTTTAATTGGAGCATTTAGCCCATTTACATTTAAGGTTAATATTGTTATGTGTGAATTTGATCCTGTCATTATATTAGCTGGTTATTTTGCCCATTAATTGATGCAGTTTCTTCATAGCATCGATGGTCTTGACAATTTGGCATGTTTTTTGCAGTGACCGGTACCTGTTGTTCCTTTCCATGTTTTGTGCTTCCTTCAGGAGCTCTTGTAAGGCAGGCCTGGTGGTGACAAAATCTCTCAGCATTCACTTGTCTGTAAGGGATTTTATTTCTCCTTCACTTATGAAGCTTAGTTTGGCTGGATATGAAATTCTGGGTTGAAAATTCTTTTCTTTAAGGATGTGGAATATTCGTCCCGACTCTCTTCTGGCTTGTAGGGTTTCTGCCTAGAGATCCACTGTTAGTCTGATGGGCTTCCCTCTGTGGGTAACCCGACCTTTCTCTCTGGCTGCCCTTCACATTTTTTCCTTCATTTCTACCTTAGTGAATCTGATAACTATGTGTCTTGGAGTTGCCCTTCTCGAGGAGTATCTTTGTGGTGTTCTCTGTATTTCTTGAATCTGAATGTTGGCCTGCCCTGCTACATTGGGGAAGTGCTCCCGGATAATATCCTGAAGAGTGTTTTCCAACTTGGTTCCATTCTCCCCGTCACTTTCAGGTACACCAATCAATCGTAGATTTGGTCTTTTCACATAGTCCCATATTTCTTGGAGGCTTTGTTCATTTCCTTTTACTCTTTTTTCTTTAAACTTGTCTTCTCACTTTATTTCATTAATTTGATCTTCAATCAATGATATCCTTTCTTCCACTTGATTGAATTGGCTACTGAAGCTTGTGCATGTGTCCCGAAATTCTCATGCCACGGTTTTCAGCTCCGTCAGGTCATTTAAGGTCTTCTCTACACTGTTTATTCCAGTTAGCCATTCCTCTAACCTTTTTTCAAGGTTTTTATCTTCCTTGTAACGGGTTAGAACATGCTCCTTTAGCTCAGAGAAGTTTGTTATTACCGACCTTCTGAAGCCTACTTCTGTCAACTCATCGAAGTCATTCTCTGTCCAGCTTTGTTCTGTTGCTGGCGAGGAGCTGTGATTCTTTGGAGAAGAAGAGGTGCTCTGATTTTTAGAATTTTCATCTTCTCTGCTCTGGTTTCTCCCCATCTTTGTGGTTTTATGTACCTTTGGTCTTTGATGTTGGTAACCTACAGATGGGGTTTCGGTGTGGGTGTCCTTTTTGTTGATGTTGATGCTATTCCTTTCTGTTTGTTAGTTTTCCTTCTAACAGGTCCCTCAGCTGCAGGTCTGTTAGAGTTTCCTGGAGGTCCACTCCAGGCCCTGTTTTCCTGGGTATCACCAGCGGAGGCTGCAGAACAGCAAATATTGCTGCCTGATCCTTCCTCTGGAAGCTTCATCCCAAAGGGGCACCCACCTGTATGAGGTGTCTGTCGGCCCCTACTGGGAGGTGTCTCCCAGTTACACTACACGGGGTCAGGCACCCACTTGAGTAGGCAGCCTTGAGTAGGCAGCCTGTCCATTCTCAGAGCTCAAATGCTGTGCTGGGAGAACCACTGCTCTCTTCAGAGCTGTCAGACAGGGACGTTTAAGTCTGCAGAAGTTTCTTCTGCCTTTTGTTCAGCTATGCCCTGCCCACAGAGGTGGAGTCTATAGAAGCAGTAGGCCTTGCAGAGCTGCAGTGGGCTCCACCCAGTTCAAACTTCCCATCTACTTTGTTTACCTACTCAAGCCTCAGCAATGGCAGATGCCCCTCCCCCCACCTGGCTGCAGCCTGGCAGATTGATCTCAGGCTGCTGCACTAGCCATGAGCAAGGCTCCATGGGTGTGGGACCCACTGAGCCAGGCATGAGAGAGAATCTCCTGGTCTGCTGGTTGCTAAGATTGTAGGAAAAGGGCAGTATTTGGGTGGGAGTGTCCTGTTTTTCCTGATACAGTCTGTCACAGCTTCCCTTGGCTAGGAAAGGGAAATCCCCTGATCCCTTGCACTTCCCGGGTGAGGCAATGCCCTGCCCTGCTTCAGCTCACCCTCTGTGGGCTGCACCCACTGTCCAACCAGTCCCAATGAGATGAACCAGGTACCTCAGTTGGAAATGCAGAAATCACCTGTCTTCTGCGTTTATCATGCTGGAAGCTGCAGACTGGAGCTGTCCCTATTCAGCCATCTTGGAATGGAGTCCTACATCTTTTGAATGAAGAATTTAATCTACTCACTTTTAAAGTAATTATTAAGCAAGGACTTACCATTGCCATTTTGTTAATTGTTTTCTGACTGTTTTGCTGTTCTTTTGTTCCTTTTTTTCTTTCTTGCTGTCTTCCTTTGAGATTTGATAATGTATATCTAGTGGTGCACTTTGATTCTTTCCTCTTTATCCTTTGTGTATTGACTACAGATTTTTTTCCTTGTGATTACCATGAGACTTACATAAAACATCTCATAGTTACAATAGTATATTTTAACTGGATAACAACTTAATTTCAATTGAATACAAAAACTCTACACTTTTACTCCCCACAAACATTTTATGTTATTGAAGTAACAGATTCCATCTTATTATATTATGTGTTCATTAACAAATCATTGTAGACATAGTGATTTTGATACTTTTTTCATTTAACTTTTATACTAGAGTTAATGGTGTGCTACTATTACAATATTACAATATTCTGAATGTGACTATATACTTCCCTTTACCAGTGAATTGTATACTTTCATGTTGATAATGTCCTTTCATTTAAACTTGAAGAACTCCCTTTAGGATTTCTTGTAAGTCATGTCTAGTGGTGATTAATTCCCTCAGCTTTTGTTTGTCTGGGAAAGTCTTTATCTCTCATTTCTTAAGGATAGCTTTGCTACATATGATATTCTTGATTGGCAGTATTTTTTTCTTTCAGCACTTACAATATATTATCCCAATATTTTCTGGCCTGCAAGGATTCTGCTAGGAAATCTTCTGATAGTTTTATGCTGGTTCCCTTATGGTTGATAAGTCATTTCCAATTAATTAGTCCCTCTCTCCCTCCCTCCCTCCTTCCTTCCCTTCTTCCTTCTTTCCTTCCTTCCTTCCTTCCTCTTGACTTTTGACTTTTGTGGCTCAGTAAAGACCTCTTGATGTTCAGTCTATTTGAGGTTCTCTAGGCATCATGATCTGGATATTCATTTCCCCAAGCATGGAAAGTTTTCTGTCGTTATGTCTAAATATTTTTCTTCCACTTTCTCTTTCTCTAATCCTTCTGGGACTCACATAATGTGTATATTGGTTTGCCTGATGGTGTCCCAGAGGTCGTGTAGACATTCCTCACTCCTTTTTATTCTTTTTTCTTTTCATTCTTCTAATTGAATAATTTCAAATGACCTGTATTTAAGGTACTGATTCTTTCTTTTGCATGAGAGAGTCTACTGTTAAGTTTTCTATTGAACTTTTTAGTTCAGTCATTGTACTCTTCAGCTCCAGCATTTCTGTTTGGTTCTTTTTTATGGTTTCTATTTCTTTGTTAAGCTTCTAATTTTGCTCACGTATTGTTTTTTTATTTTTGTTTAGTCATCTGTGTTCTCTTGCAGCCCTTTCAGCTTCTTTAAGATTACTTTTAATTTTTTGTCAACAATTTCATGGATCTCCATTTCTTTATGGTTTATTACTGGCACTTTATTAGTTTCCTTTGCTGCAGTCATGTTTGCCTAATTCATCATGATCTGTGTAGTCTTGCATTGGTGTCTATGCATTTGAAGAAGACACTTATTCCTGTCTTCATAAACTGATTTCAGTAGGTAAAGATTTTTTCCTGCCATGTTCCTGGATGAACTAACTCCAGGTTTGTGGTTAGGTGGGGCTAGAGCCAGGTCTCATGGCTGTTTCCAGATTCACTGTCAGGTCTGTGGTTGGCAAGCCTGGTTACCAGGAACATGTTGAGGTATGGCTTCTTTGAGTCTCTAAGTATGCTCCTGTTAGGTAGCTGGGCTGGTCTCTGGGTGATCAGGACTGTCTCTGAACTTCAGTAGAATGGAATTGAAGCCAGGTCACAGGACTGCTTTAGTAACCATAGTTGGATCCAAAGTTGTCAGGTCTGTTACCTGGCTGTTTTTTGGTGTGGCTTCCATTAGGTTCCTGAGCAGGTCTCTGGGTGGGCAAGACTGCCATGGACAATGATAGAATGGGGCTGAAGCCAGGTCATTTAACTGCTCCAGGGACTACAATCAGGTTCAAGCTTGGCAGGCTTGTTATGGGGAGCATGAATGGATGTGACTTCTCCTAGGTCCCTTGGTGGAAGGGGCTGGTGTCAGGACTGTGAACAAGGGGGGCTGGAGCTGAGTTCATAGAGGGATGGAGCTCCTTCAGCCCACAGCTGGAACTATGGCCAGTGGAATTGTCACCAATGTGCTGGCTTGCCTTCTCAAAGCAGCCCTCCCGAGTCTTGGGCGCCACCAGGGCTTTGCAACCTTCTGCCCAGATCCCCAAACTCCCACAAAGACACTTTTTCTATAAATAGCTGCCAAATATTTAAGTGGTTGTGTGTGTGTGTGTGTGTGTGTAGGGTGTGTGTGTAGGCTGGTGACCTCTATTTTGTCATCTTGCTGATGTCATCTAGTTTGTCTTTTAAGATTACTCTGGCTACTACGTGGAAAATGGATTGGGAGGCCAGTTAGGATGCTATTGTAAAATTCAGGCAAAATGAACTTACCATCATGTTTATGAAGCTTATTTCCAGGGCCCTTCACTAGCACAAAGCCTTTATATGGCCCTGAGAGAGAGACCAACAATGAGTTCTTATGCTCAAATGTTTTTGCAGAATTTGTGAGAGTAAGATAAAACTGCAGTTTCTTTCTACTGTAATTCAACCTCCATCACACTTGCCCTTATGACAGATGACATTGGTATGGCTGTGAGTATTTTGTGATCTAGCTAGGTGGAAGTTGAATTGGGGGAAACATTTAGTATGCATTTGACGGGATATATTTTATGGTTCTATGAAGTCCTGCCAGCAAAGGTATAAGCAATGAGAGATCCCCTAAACAGTCCTCTTTCCTGTATTTACCTTCACTCTATACTTAATGAATAGCCCGCTGCTAATCAGTTTTGATCCAGGTTTGAGTCATACAAATATCCTCCTAAATAGTCTTTCTTTTCCCGTCCTGGACCCTTTCAGCCGCTTCTCCACACTATCCCCAGAGAGGACTTCCTGAAAATATAGGTTGGAGATTATCATTTCCCTGATTAGAAACCTTGATGACAACTGTTCATTACACACAGGATAATGAACAGCTTCTATAACCTATCTTTATTCTTTTTCCATCTTTTCTTGGCTTACAGTGTGAAGAATTGCCCACTATTCCTACTTAACAACTTGCAGTCTTACACAATAATAGGTTACAAAAATTATAAGTAAAGGGCAATGTTGATTCCTCTTCAATTTATCCACTCCTGGGCCTGGCACTCTTGCTTCTCTGTGGCCACAGCTCTGGGAAATGTTTCTTCTACACCTCACACCCCATTCACCTCTAGTTGCTTTGGTCAAGTAGTAGGGAGAAATGGTATTGATTTGTGAGGGCGGAAGTATAACAGATTGCTTTTAACCAACACTATGCTAGGTAGCAGTGCTATTTTATTGGTTGAACAGAGAATTATCACTGAAAAAGTCTGTGAAGGTTCTGCTAGCAAAGGTTTAAAACCTGTTTGAATTGCTGTACCTGGATTTGGGCAAGGAGTAGAGGAATAGATTGGGTCTGGCAGAGAAAGGGTGGGAAAGCATGGCCATAAAATAGTAGCCAACTTAGTCTGATTGATACTTCAACAGGTTCAAAGCTTTCTATTTGTTTGTTTAATAAAAATGTTGATCCTCCCCATAGTACCAAAGTCTAAGAAACAAAACTACTCAATAAGAGTGATAAAATTCTGGCCAGACTCATCAGGAAATTAAGAAGACATAAATTACCAATGTCAGTAATGAGAAAGGGTATATCACTATTGATTCTACAGATATTGAAAAGACAATAAGGAAGTATTTTGAACAACTTTATGCCAATAAATCTGACAACTTAGATGAAATGAACAAATTTCTTGAAAGACACAAATGACCAAAGATTATTCAAGAAGAAATTGGTATTCAATAGTCCAATATCTATTGAAGAAATTGAAGTTATGGTTGAAAACCTTCCCGCAAAGAAAACTCAATGCCAAAATGACTTCTGAGGGCATTCTATCAAATGTATAATGAAGAAGTAATATCAATTCCATGCAAACTCTCCCAGAAAATTGAAGTAAAAGGAATACTTTCCAAATGACTCTATAAGCCTGGCATTCGATACCTCAACCAGACAAAGATATTTCAAGAAAAAAACACTATAGACTGATACCCATCATGAACAGAAATGCAAAAATTTTTAACAAATTTTTAGCAAAGTGAATCTAACAATACATTAAAAGAATAATACAACATTACCAAGTAGTGCTTATCCCTAGAATGCAGGGTTTGATTTAACATTTGAAAATCAATCAGTGTAATTTATCTTACTAAAGACTAACAAAGAAAATCCAATAAAATATTATCTCAATAAATGAAGAGGAAACATCTGATAAAATCTAACACCTTTTTCTGATAAAAAGTCTCAAAAACAGCAAAGAACTTCCCCAACCTGACAGAGAACATCTATGTAAGCCAATGGCTAACATCAAACTCAATGGTGGAAGACTTAATGCTTTCCCTTTAAGACCAAGAACAAGGCAAAGATTGCCTGTTTTCATTGCTTTTATTCAATATTGTGCTAGAGGTTCCAGTCAGTGCAATAAGGCAAGACAAGGAAATAAAAGACACTCAGATTGGAAAGGAAGAAGCAAAACTGTCTTTATTTGCAGATGACATGATTGTCTATGTATAATATCCAGTAGGGTCTACAAAAACACTACATAGTATACAATATTATTAATACTTTTGGTTTACAGGTTTATAGAAGGTTGTTAACCATACTCACTTCTTGGTGCATTATTTTCATGTTCCTACAAGGTCCCTCTTTTGTTTTTCCTTCATCCCAAATTCTGACTTCCATTCCCTCCCTTTCCATACCACAAAGTCATTCATTCTAATGTACTTTTTCCTGTCTTCAAATATTTGTGCAAAATATTTGTGAAAAATATAATTTTAAGGGTTATATGTTCATCTTAAATTTTTAGACATGTTATTGTGCCATACATCTCATCATTTTGTACTTTTTTCAATGAACACTATGTTTTCAAAATATATGTTTATATTTTCCTTTTCAGGGCCATGGATGGAGTTGGAAGCCATTATCCTTAGCAAACTAACACAGGAACAGAAAACCAAATGCTGCATCTTCTCACTTATAAGTGGGAGCCAAACAATGAGAACACATGGACACAGGGAGGAGAACAACACACACTGGAGCCTGCTGGTGGGGGAAGGGGGAGGGAGAGATCATCAGGATAAATAGCTAATGCATGCAGGGCTTAATTACTAGGTGATGGGTTGATAGGTGCAGCAAACCACCATGGCACACATTTACCTATGTAGCAAACCTATATGTCCTGCACATGAATTCCAGAACTTAAATTAAATTTAAAAATGTGTGTGTGTGTATTTTTGAATGAACCTCCAACTTGTGATTTCTAGCCTGCATCTACCATACCTAATCATCATTGCTGAGAGAAATTAAGAAGATCTAAATAAATGCAGAGAGATACTGTTTACGGATCAGAAGATGAAATATTCTTAAAATGTCAATTTTCCCTAAATTAATCTATAGAATCAAAGAAAGCCCAATCAAAATCCCAGCAGGCCTTTTTTGGTAGTAATTGATAAGATGATTCTAAAATTTATTCGGAAATTCATAACATCTGGAATAGCTAAAAACATCTTCAAGAAAGAAGGACACAGTTGGAGGATTAACACTGCCTGACTTGCAGACTTAATATAAAGTTATAGTAATCAGGCTGAGCATGCTGCCTCACACCTGTAATCCTAGCATTTTGGGAGGCCAAGGCGGGTGGATCACCTGAGGTCAGGCGTTTGAGACCAGCCTGGCCAGCATGGCGAAACCCCGTCTCTACTAAAAATACAAAAAAATTAGCCAGGCCTGGTGGCAGGCACCTGTAATCCCAGCTACTCAGGAGGCTGAGGTAGGTGAATCACTAGAGCCCTGGGGGCAGAGGTTGTAGTGAGCTGAGATTGTGCCATTGCACTCCAGCGTGGGCGACAGAGTGAGACTCTGCCTCAAAAAAAAAAAAAGTTATAGTAATCAAAATAGTATGATATTGATGTCAAGATAGATAAGTGAAAAGAAGAATAAAGAGTGCAGAAATAGACTCACATGCATATCATCAATTGAGTTTCAACAAAGATAGGGATTCAGTAGAGAAAGGACAGTCTTTTCAACCGATGATGTTGGAATAGTTGGATATTTATATGCCAAAAAAATGAACATTAATACTTAATATTGTGTACAAAAATTAAGAAAACAGAAGAGAAAGTCTTTGTGATCTTGAGTTAGGCAAAGATTTCTTAGAATGCTAAAAGAAAAGAAATAATTGATTAATTGGGCTTCATCAAAATTAGAAATTCACTTTTTGAAAGACACTTTCAAGAGAATGAGAAGATAATCATCAAGTGGGAGAAAATATCTGTAAGTCTTCTATCTGAGAAAACACTTGATCCAGGATGTAATGAAGCACTCTGAAAACTCAGTAATAACAAGAAAAAAAAATGGGTGGAAGATTTGAGCAGACACATTATTGAAGAAGATATTCAGATGGCATATAAGTATATGAAAATATGCTTAATATCATTAATAATTAGAGAAATTCAATTAAAACCACAATAAAAGATAATTACTCTTCTATTAGAATGGCTAAAATTTACACATCTGGCCATATCAAGTGTTAATGAAAATGTGGAGGAACTGGAACTTTCATATATTTCTGGTTGGAATGTAAAATGTTACACTTTGGAAAACATTTTGTCAGTTTCTTAAAGATTTAAATAGATGCCTACAGAACTAGCCTTTCTACTCTTAGGTATTTACCCAAGAGAAATCAAAACATATAGCTGTACAAAAACTTACACACAAATGTATAACAGCATTATTTGTAACAGTCAAAAACTAGAAACAACTAAAATCTCCATTAACAAGTGAATGGGCGAACAAATTGTATACTACTCAGCAATAAAAAACATGAACTATTGATGTTTGCAAAAATATGGATGAATTTAAAATAATTATGCTGAGTAAGAGAAGCCAGGCAAATAAAATCGTTGCATACTACATGATTCCATTTATATACAATTCTAGAAAATGCAAACAAATGTATTATAACAGAAAACACTGGCATTACCTGGGAATTTGTTAGAAATTCAGAGTCTCCCTGCCCAGGAGATTTTATGCACTTTAAAGTTTAAGAAGCCCTACTCTAGACAGTCTAGAGGCACAGTGGATTTTGAGGTACAGGGGGATTCAGTGGTGTTGCATTTGGTGATGGTGGGACAAAAGGCTTGGGTCTCTCCTCTGAGCTGCCAACTCAGAGTTAAGGAAAATAAAGATACCATTCATGAATCCAAGCAGGGTCCTAGATAGAGCCAGAATATTGTGGAGCAGGTACAGAACACAAGACAGTAATGTTTGATCATAGGTGACTAGTCACTTAGGCAAGGCCAGGAGCACGGGTGGCAGAACCAGAGGGGTTGCAGACACACCACAATTCCATTTTCACAGGCAGAGATGGGGCAGGTAGGGCCCCAGAGCAGAAGCTGGGGCGGTTATCACTATTTGCTTAAACACCTAGTGGCTCCTGGCTCTTTTTCTTCTAATCACAGAGACCCCCAAATCTCAAGGATGCAAGAACCCTTGGCTGCAACGCTCATTCCATTATCACTCGATGATCACAGATATACTTCCTGCATTTCTCTCACAATCAGTGAGCACCTACTATGTGTTAGGTACTGTGCTAGGTGATGGGACTTCAAACATTCTAGAAGTCTGACACAGGAGTGCACAGATGCACACCCTTTGGTCTGAATGTTCAGGTTAAACGTCAAAAATCCAATCTGAACACTCCTACCATTTTTTCTTCTCCCTCTGACCCTGAATAAATGGGACAGTTATCATTTCACATTTATTGAACCACAGCCACGTACTTACAAAACTGGACCTCTGTTCTGTTGGACTTCCTCATTACCATGCTATGCTGTTAAACATTATTTGTCCCTGGGGCAGCTCTTGGCCACCCTTATTTCCTATTCTTCCCCTCCAGCTATCACCCCTTCTCCACACAACCTTGAAGAGTGACTGTTTTTTAATTTAATATTGTGTCTTAGTTCACTTGCTGTTGTCATAACAGAATACCGCAGACTAGATAATTTATAAAGAAAAGAGATTTATTTGGCTCATGGATCTGGAGGCTGGGAAGTCCCAGATTGAGGGGCTGCATTTGGTGAGGACCTTCTTGCTACATCATAACATGGTGGAGGGCATCACATGATGAGGAGCTGTGCATGCAAGACAGAGTAAAAGGTGGCCGAATGCCTGGAATAAAAAACCCACTCCCACAGTAATGGCATAAACCCATTCAAGAAGGAAAAGCCCTCATGACCTCATCATTTCTTAAAAGTCCCACCTCTTAATACTGTCACAATGGCAATTAAATTTCAACATGAGTTTTGGGAGGAACATTCAAACCATGGCAGATTATTCTCCTAGGCTGTTTTGACCTAGGTTATTTCCAGCTCCCTTTCATAACTGCCTCAGTCCTGTTGGGTAACATTCCTAGTTGATGTGTGCCTTGTCTCTAGTTGATGTGCTTTGTGCATTTTCTTGACATTTGTTTGTTCCTGCTTTCAAATCATTAGCAAAGATGTTAAATGAAACCAGACCTGACCCCGCTCTCTGGGGAAGTGCACTTAGCCCCCTCCCCCCACTCCACTCACTGGAGCTGTTTCTGGGTACGTATATCATTATTCTTTATTTATGATCTTCCCAGCCAGTTGTTGAGTCCATGTGACCACATTCTCATCCAAGGCAATTTGAGCTGGCCTTAGAGGAGAAATGGCGTGGCAGGGTGAGCAAAATTTTTTACCCAAGTTCCAAACCATTTACTAAAAACCTGGCCTCGCTCTGTTTTTCTCCTCTGCCGAGTTGCTTGAACTCACTTCTTTCCATAAATCCTCTGTGACGTTACCCTCTCCAGATGGTGATGGATTTTCACTGTTAACATCTGTTTTATTACTGTGACTATCTAATTTACTAGCCAGTAAGTTCCACAATTAGCTTTCTTTTGCTTTCTTTTTTGAACATTAACACCATATTTATGGCATCTTCTTCCTCTCTAACCTTGATTTTCAACTCTGTTTTAAATTCTCCAATAATTTTTCAAATGCTTTATACTTTCTCCCAGGGTGGTAATGCTCAAGGCCCCACCTTCTTGGTGGCAGATCCGAGCATAACAAAGGTGCTGCTTAACCTAAATCTGGAGGTGTTGTTGCTTAAATCCATGTCCCCAGTTAATTAGCTAGGTTGCTTTTTTGTAATTTTTTAACCTCACTCAGATAAAAAGAAAAAGGATAATTTTAATGATGATATTAATAGTAACTCTAGTTATCTAGAAGACATTTATATAGTCACTCAGATATCTAGAATATAGTAAAAAACAAACAAAAAAACCCCAAAATCCCTGCCACCACTCCCCAAAAATAGAAATAAGCAGAAAAGCCATAGAGAGATCAAAAAAGACGTCATGTGTCATGAAGTCCACATATCACACGACATCAATCTTCCACATTGTCTGAGTTCCTGGTGTAATCTCAGTAGTGTCCTTGTGCCCTCCACGGAGAGTAGGGTGAGGGTTTTCTTTAGTTTTCTAAGCCATTGCCTCTAGCGGCACTCTGGTAACCAGGTAACTACTTTGGTGTTTATCAGGCCTGCCTAGCACAAGGACCATGTGATTTTGAGCCAGAGGATAAACCGGGGGGCATATTCAGCCCAATCTGCTCTAGCCCACATAGCTGGTAGCATTTAAAAACAAACAAACAAAAAACCAAACTCCTAGAATTCTCTTCTTCTCGTCTCTATTTAATATATCTTATTTATCATCTGAAATCATTTGACTTTCAAGTTACATCAGAACAAAAGAAGCAAATCAGAAGTAGGGTGGTGGTTGCTATTAGCAGTCACTCTGATAACCACAAAAAGTGATAGCTGCCAGGGAAGAGAGAGAAAACCTAAAAAGTAAACAAAACCCAAAGCCTCTGGAGGCTTAGCAGATTGGGAGCTATTTAGTGTAGAAGCAAATAACTCTACATTATTTTAATATCCTTTTTTGGAATCACGCTATTTAGTAGCAAGACAATAATATTTATAATAATGACCTTGATTCAGAAAGGAAAGTTAGGTTTAGCAACTATATTTAAGGAAGTAAGGAAGTGTGTCATTAATTTTAAATTAACACATAATTGATGAGCATGATCCAAAATTCACAATTACATAGTGAGAAATCCATTTCCTTCCCACCCTGATTCCCTAATCTCCCAGTTATCCTCTATGGATACAACTATAACCAATCTCTTTTGGAATTTTCCAGAGATATTTCAAGTGCTTTTAGAAAAGTGTGTTTTGTAAATCACTTAAAATTTTTTTTAGATTCTAATAGGTAAGCTCCAGTGATCCGGAAAATTCAGTTAGGTAGAACTGCTTATTGCCCAACAATTCAGGATGAATTAGGCATTATTTAGTGCGAGTTGAGTTTCCTAATTTTTCAGATTTTTGGGACAGAGAGGCCCTCATAGACCTCAGAGAGACTGTAGAAGAGACCTGATCTTGTCATTTGCAGGAGTGGGAAGGTTCTAATTTTTACCCCTGATTGCTATGAGGATTGTTTTCTCATCTCCATTCCCCAAAGTTTTTCTTAATCCTACCATGTGCAAAGGCAACGTGGTTGGAAGAAAACACAAGGGCTTTAGGGGCTAAATGAGATATAAAGAAGAAGAAGATAGGATCCCCAGTACTTGGGGATCTAATTTTTTTAAAAGTTAAGGGGGAAAAAAGGGTAAGGTGTGTAAAATTGCTATAATAAAAGGTATAATATTTGCTATAGGAGAATTTAGAATGCTATGAGAAGAGATTATTTGGAGCTGAAGGAATTCAGGAAAGTAGCATTGGAGATAACTGCGGAATGAAAAGTAGGGATTCAACAGGAGAGAAGACAGAAAACATCCCAGGAAGAAGACAAAGCATGAACAAAGATATGGAGCACTTTGGGCAAAACTGTTAATGGGATGATAATTTGCCATCCATTCACGTTCTTTTCTGAAATACTTCAAGCTTGCTCCCGAGTCTGATATTGGAGCTGGGACAGGACATTGGCCCACAGACCAAGGGGTGTCTTTGGGAAGGAGCCAAGGGGATCATGTCCAATAAGGTGAGGAGAATCAAACTGATTAGTTTGCAAGGAGAGCCAGCTGCCTTCTCTACCCTGACTCCAGCAAGTCTGCTCTTGGGGACAGATGCCTCTTTGCTGGCCTAGTGTGGCTAAGCCATCAGTCTAGGAACAATTCCTTGTTTTCCTGGAACTCTCTCTCATTTTTGTGGTAGTTCTTGGAGTAATATTCCTAGAATGTTTCCAGAATGCCAGGCCATCTGCTCACTCTAGTTTGGGTTGGCTCACAGCTGCCTCACTTTCCTGAAGCAGAGAGTCTCTAAAGCAGCATCTAGAGCCATGCTTCCCAAAATGCCAAAAGGTGAACTTTCCTGGAAATGGGTTTGCATTTTCTGACATAGTGTCTTCCACGCTTTCCTGAGGGTAAGCATGGCCTGAGAGAGAGCATGTGTTTGACATTTCCCTCTGGCAGAGGCCCACAGGAGCTCTCATGGACAAGATGGATTTGATTAATGAGGGAGATAGGCAAATTCTTTTGCTTTAAGCTGGAGGGGGGATTTTGTAGGTGTTGGGGTTCTTTTTCCTTCTGCACTCAGTCTACCAGTGTCAAGCTCCAGACAGAGAGGGCACAAAAGGAGTGTTTGTCTTATTAGAAGACAAAGGTGTTTTGTTTGTTTGTGTTTTTGTTTTTCGGGAATCCTACATATATAGACCTTCAGAAGAAAACTCTGGGGTCACCTAGTTCAAATCTCTACTCTGTGTGGAAATCCCAGTATCCTGGACATGCTGCTATTAATAGATCTCATGACTCGTGAGAATGGAGACCATATCTGACTTATTTATTGCTATATTCTCAGTGTGTGGTTGTCTGGTTCATGGTAGGTGTTCGGTGAATAAGGGTTGAATGAAGATAGTCCAGAGACTAAGAAATCAGTCCCTTTCAAGTCAGCCCATTCTATGTTTTCATACATTCTTTTTCATAGTGAACATATTTTGAAACTAATAAACTATGTCTTTGTCATTTTCACTCATACATAATCATGTTTCTTTGCAACAAACATTACGGCTCGAAGGAAAAAAAGGAGGCCAAATGCTGTCTAGTGAAAGGATATTATGATGCAGTATTCCTAGTCTACAGAGGTGAAAATGAAAATGAAAGGAAAACTAAAAACAACAACAAAACTTGTGATCCAAGTTAGGGGTGAGGGTGTGAAGGAGAAAAATGTTGCATATCAATTTTTAATCAGTTTGTCAATTTTTACTAGTCCTGTTAGAATTTTGTTTGTGATGGTGTTGAATTTTATAGATCAGTTTGGAGAGAAGTGACATCATAATATCGAGTCTTTCAATTCATGAGCATTGTATATCTCTCCATTTATTTATGTCTTTAATTTTGCTCAGCAATGATTCATAGTTTTAAGTGTACAGATCTGAACATCTTTTGTCAAATTTATTTCTAAGTATTTCATATTTTGATGCTATTATAAATAGCATTTTATCTCAATTTCTGATCTTTGTCAATAGTATATGGAAATAAAACTAATTTTTGTAAATTAACCTTGTATCATGCAAACTTGCTAAACTCACTTATAGTTCCAGTAACTATTTTTTTATAGATTCTTTAGGATTTTAAACATGGATAATCATGTAATTTGTGAAGAAAAATAGCTTTACATCTTTCTTTCCAACTCTATGCTTTTTAGTTCTTTTTCTTTTCTTATAAAACTGGCTAGCACTTCCACTATAATGTTGAAGAGAAGAAGTAAAAGTGGACTTTTGTTTTGAGACAGAGTATTGCTCTGTTACTCAGGCTGGAGTGCAGTGGTGTGATCTGAGCTCACTGCAACGTCTGCCTCCCACGTTCAAGTGATTCTTGTGCCTCAGTCTCCCAAGAAGCTGGGATTACAGTTGCATGCCACCACACCTGGCTAATTTTTGTATTTTTAGTAAAGACAGAGTTTTGCCATGTTGGCCAGGATAGTCTCAAACCCCTGGCCTCAAGTGATCTGCCCATCTCAGCCTCCCAAAGTGCTGGGATTACAGGTGTGAGCTACCACACCTGGCCAAGAGTGGACATTTTAACCTGTTTCCTGAATTCAGGAGAGAAGCATTTAATCTTTCACCATTAAGTATGATGTTTTGTTGTATGATACTGTAGATACCCCTTATTAGGAGAAGAAAGTTCCCTTTTATTTCTAGTTTGCTAGAGTTTTTATCATAGATGTGTCTTAAATTTTTTCAAATCCATATTTCATATCTGTTGAGATAAATGTATGAATTTTAGTCTGTTAATATAGTAAATTGCATTGATTGACTTTTTAAATGCTATGCCAACCCTGCAATCCTGGGATAAATCCCACCTGTTCATGTTATATGATCATTTCTGAATGTTGTTGCTAAAATTTGGTTAAGAATTTTCCATCTGTGTTTATAAGGGATTTTTGTATGTAGTTTTCTTATATTTTATTGATTTTGTACCAGGGTAATGCTGGCCTTATAACATGAGTTGGGAGGTACGCCT
Source organism: Pongo pygmaeus (assembly GCF_028885625.2). Taxonomy (NCBI): domain Eukaryota; kingdom Metazoa; phylum Chordata; class Mammalia; order Primates; family Hominidae; genus Pongo; species Pongo pygmaeus. Next base: position 111,938,826 of record NC_072373.2, on the reverse strand, counting down.
TCCTTTTCTATTTTCTGGAAGAGTTTTCATAGAATTGGTATGATTTTTCCCTTCACTGTTTTATAGCATTCACCAATAGAGCCATCTGAGCCTGTAGAGTGTGTGTGTGTGTTTGTGTGTGTGTGTGTGTGTGTGTGTTTTCTGGCTGTTTTTAATATTTTCTTTTTAACTTTTGACTACAGATGTTTGACTATGCAGTGTTTTAGGTGTAGACTTATTTGTATTTATGCTACTTAAAGTTCTACTAAGCTTTTTCATATCTGGGTATTGATGAGTTTTATCAATTTTGGGAAATTCTCAGCTATTTTCTCTTCAAATATTTCTTCTGCCTTCTTATTGTTCTCTGTTTCTGTCTCTGAATCTGTCTTTTTCTTTCTCCTTTCTCTTACTATGACTTTGTACTTTTTTCTCTGTCCTTTTTAGTTCAGATGATTTACAATGACCTGTCTTTGGTTTCACTAAATCCTTTTCCTGCTTTTCCCAGCAAATGAATTCTTCATTTCAGACATTGTATACCTCAGTTTTACAATTTTCGTTGTTTCTTTTTGGGATTTCTATTTATCTCAATCAATCCACCATTTTTTCATTCATTTTGTATATCTCTTGCTCTTTGTTTTAAATATACTTGTAAAAGTTATTTTATTGTCCATACCTAATAATTCCAACATCTAGGTCATTTGTACATCTGGTTTATTTGACTTATTCTCTTGATTGTATGTCACATCTCCCGATTCTTTGCTTGCCTGGTGACTTTTTTATTGCATGGCAGAAGTTATAAATATGAGAACAGTAGAGGCAGAATTAGATATTTACCCCCAGAAAAGCCTTGCCCTTTCCTCTTTCAGGTGGGTGGTATGTAAGGCTTACCTCTTCTATCTAGTCAAGGATTGATAGATTGGGTCGGGGTTAAACTTCACCCTTTAGTTCACCTCTTATTTTAAATGTTAGGGCTTTGAGATATAAGTATCACAAAACTATGAAATCTTTCCTGTATTTCATTTCTAGACCAGCCTCATCGCTGCTCACTCAACAGAAGTCTGATGAGGAAAACCTGGTGGGTAACAAGACCTAGCTGTGTGTTTGGGACTCCACCAGATTCCAAGCTACCATGCCAGCCCATGTTCACTGACAAGAGCTCAGGTAGCTTGTCCTTGACCTAACCAAGTATCTTCACCAATGGTAGTTCACTGCTTAGCCCACCTGTGCCCCCAGGTAGAGGTAATGCCCTCAGGGATGATAGCAGCTGCCACCTCTGCTCATCTAGGAAAGCCCCATTTCTCTCTGAAATTTATTTGTACTTCTTTGCATCCACAGCTCTTCAGTGGCTTTCAATAATGTATGATTTTTTTTTCATGCAGCTGGTATTTTTCTCTAGTTACAGCAGTAGTGATACAACCATCTTCATCCCAACAATAAGTAAATCTCTGCTGTTGCATTTTTAATTTTCTCACATCTATTTTTTATTTTAACCAACTCTCTTCCAGTCTCCTCCTTCATTTAGCCTATTTTTCCTTTGGGTTTCTGGCTTTTAGTTCATAGAAGCCACATCCTCTTTTGTCTTTTGGAGGACTCTTAGGATTTTTTTTTTTTTTCTTGAGAAAAATGAACTTCCTCTGAACTTTTGGGACTATGCTCTATTTTTCCTTATGATACAGTAATTTTTCATAACACATATTTTGTTTTCCTCACTGTCTTCTTGGTAGCCTACAGCTTCCTTCTTTCAAATTTAAACCTGAAATTGAGGTTGATGTTCTTCACGCCCAGTTCAGTTTGCACTGCTTAGCAGTAATTCATCTAGTAAGGTCTGCAGAACTGAAGGGAGATCTCCTCCAGCTCCCGCTCTCTTAGTTTTGGGCTAGTGTCAGATGCAGTTTGCTGTTGGAAAGATTTTATAGAATGCGTGGTTTAGTTCACAAGCATATTTTTTCTAGTTACTAAGTGTGTCAAACGATGATTCAGTCTTTGCTTATCTCTTTCCTTACTGCCAGGTTGTTTGCCAGGAGTGAGCGGAAGATAACACGGTTTGAAGGCTGAGTAGGAAAAAGAAGAATGCTTCCAAGATGCTGACTATAATGTGACGTGGACATGGGAATAGAGTTTACAGCCTGATGTGTCTCTTGTCAACTTCCTGTTGAAATACAACCATGAAGAAACATCCAAGGCAAAAACAATAAATAAGCATTGTCAAAAATGACAATAAATGAACTACAGACTAAAGAAGACTGGATACAATGTCTAGGAAAGTTTCTTTTAGCCAAATTAACAATGGGAAAGAGATTAGAAGAACAAGGCCCAAAGAAGCTGGGGAAGATTCACCTTTGCCATATATAGCTAATTGATCTTCTAGCTTGTTACTAGACTGAAACCACTCTTACAGACACAGATCACTTGCTCACCAACTTCAGAGGCACTTTGAAATCCTTATTTTATTTGACTTCCTAATGCTCTTAGATATTGTTACCCACTCCCTCCTACTTGAAATTCTCTTCTCTCTTGGCTTCTAGGACAAACACTCTGTGACCACTTCTTGCCAGTCTTACCTTTGCAGGCTTTTCTCCCTCCAATAATCCTTACCTATTTCTTTTCTTTATTTTCACTGTTACTCTATACAATCTCACTCTCACACGTGCATAGATTATTTGTTATATTCTGCTCCCCAAACTCATATCTCTAGACCCAATTGCTTTCTCAGATATCAGATCCAGATTTCCAGGTAACCACTGATTATGTCCATTGGGATTCTCACTGGCACTTCATATTATACATGTCCCAAACTGAACTCATATTTTCTGCTCTTCCAAAGCAACTTCTCTATTTCCCCTCCTACTTTGGTGAATATCACCATCTACTTAGTTCAGCGAGCCATATCCTCCCTTGAATCTTCTTAAAACTCTCACTTTTCATCATCTCACAAATTCAACTGAGTCTGATCAACATTTTCCAAATGTTTCTCAAATATATCCCTTCTCTTCATTCCCTTCTACTGATTTATTTTCAGTTCTAATAATCTCCTAATTGGTTTCTCTGTCCGAAGGCTTTTCTCTCTCCCTGCTATTCTCCCCACAACAATCAGAATACTTTTCAAAAAATGCTACTTGGGAGCCAGGCGCAGTGGCTCACGCCTGTAATCCCAGCACTTTGTGAGGCTGAGGCAGGCGGATCACGAAGTCAGGAGACTGAGACTATCCTGGCTAACATGGTGAAATCCCATCTCTACTAAAAATACAAAAAATTAGCCAGTCGTGGTGGCGGGTGCCTGTATCCCAGCTACCCAGGAGGCTGAGTCAGGAGAATCGCTTGAACTCGGGAGGCAGAGGTTGCAGTGAGCTGAGATCGTGCCACTGAACTCCAGCCTGGGCAACAGAGCAAGACTCCTTAAACAAACAAACAAACAAACAAACAAAAAACTACTTGACCTCAGGGACCCATAGAAGAAAGTATACAGTCCTTGTATGACTTATAGGCCCCTTCATTACCTGGCTTCTGCCTTCCTTTCCAGCCTTCTCTTTTACTGTTTCCCCAGTGATTCTGCTCCCAGCCAGCGCTGGACTCCGGCTATGCTGAATAGCTTGCAACTCTAAAATATGCCACACTGATTCTTTGCATACAATGAATAAAATTCTGTTTCTTGTCTGGCTGGAGAAGTCCTCCAAAATTTTTACATTGACCTAACAGACTGTACATGATCTTTACACCCCTTCCCACCAACTCCTTACCCCTCTGGTCTTATTTCCTATTAATCTTTCACTCACTCACTCTGCTTCAACCACATTAGCTTCTTTGCCTTCTTCAAATATACCAGGCGTGCTTCTGTCTCAGGGCCTTTGCACTTACTGTTCTCTTTGCCTAGAACATGTCCCTTCCTCAGATATTCATGGGACTTGCTTCCTCACCTCCTTCAAGGCTTTGCTCATTTTTTTTCAATTGCAGTGAAGCCTTCTCTGACCACCCTATCTAAAATTTGAACATACATATGTGCACACACATGCACATACAATATTCCCCATTGTACTTCCCCATTTTCCTTTCCTCCTCATTACTCATCATCTAATATATTGTGTATTTTACTTATTTATCTTATTTATTGTCTATCTCTCACTACTGAAATATAAGCTCCATGAGGGCAGATTGTAGAGTGAGAGACTGAAATATAGACATCACATCGTTATTTCAGTATCTGCTCAATAAAATTGTTTTCCGTATATGGAAATGAATTGATTCCCTGCAGACTCTTTTTATTGTGATAAAATACACATAACATAAAAGTTACCATTTGAACCATTTTTAAATGCACAGTTCAGTGGCGTTTGTTACATTGTTGTGAAACCATACCACTGTCCATCTCCAGAATTCCTTTTACTTTGCAAAACTGAAACTTTGTACCCATTAAATAATAACTCTTTATTCTCCCCTCCCATCAGCCCCTGGAAACCACCATTATACTGTCTGTCTCTGAATTTGACTACTCTAAGTACCTCATAGGTGGAGTTATACAATATTTGTCTTTTTGTGTCTGGCTTATTTCACTTGGCATGCTGCCTTCAAGGTAATCCATGTTGTAGCATGTTTCAGAATTTCCATCTTTTTAAAGGCTGAATAATATTGAATTGTATATATATCTCACCTTTTATTTATCTATTCATTCATCAGTGAACACTTGGGTTTCTTCCACCTTTTGGCTATTGTGAATAATGGTGTTGTAAACATAGATGTTTTTGTTTTTGAGTCCCTGCTTTCAATTCTTTTGGGTGTATACCCACAAGTGGAATTGCCAGATTATATGGTAATTCCATGTTTAATTTTTTGAGAAACCACCATACTATTTTCCACATAGCTGCACCATTTTTGTATTCCGTACATACCAGCAATGAACAAGGGTTTCGATTTCTCCACATCCTCACCAACACTTGTTATTTTATCTTTTTTACATAATAGCCATCCATCCTAATGAGTGTGAAGTGGTAGCTTATGGTGGTTTTGATTAGCATTTCCTTAATGACTAGAGATGTTGAGCATCTTTTCATGTGCTATTTGGTCATTGCTATATCTTCTTTAGAGAAATATCTATTCATGTCTGTGATGGTTAATTTTATATGTTAACTTAACTGAGCTAAAGGATGGCCCAGATATCTGGTAACACATCATTTCTGGGTGTGTCTGTGAGGATGTTTCCAGAAGAGATTAGCATTTGAATTTGTAGACTGAGTAAAGAAGATCACCCTCACCAATGTGGGTGAACATCATCCAATGTCTTGAGGGCCTGAATAGAACAAAAAGGTGGAGGAAGGGTGAATTTGCTCTCTCTTCTTGAGCTGGTACGTCCATCTTCTCCTGTCCTCAGACAATGGTGCTCCTGGTTTTTGGGCCTTTGGATTCCTACTGGGACTACATCAGTGGCTCCCCTGGGTCTCAGGCCTTCAGGTGTAGACTGGAACTGGGAACATGGGATTTCTCAGCCTCCACAACTATATGAGGTAATAATAATAAACCTCTTTCTATACATCTGTGTATGTCTTACTGTTTCTGTTTCTCTGGAGAACCCCACTAATACAAAGTCCTTTGCCCATTTTTTAATTGGGTTTTTTGTTGTTTGTTGTTGTAGTGGTAGAAGAGTTCTTTATATATTTTGGATATTTATCCCTTATCAGATATATGACTTACAAATATTTTCTTCTATTCTCTGAGTTCCCTTCTCACTCTGTTGGTAGTATCTGTTAGTGTACAGAAGCTGTTAATTTTGATGAAGTTCAATTTATCTGTTTTTTTTTTTTATTTTGTTGCCTGTGCTTTTGATGTTACATCCCAGAAATCATTGCCAAATCCAATGTCACAAAAGTTTTTCCATATGTTTTCTTCTAAGAGTTTTATAATTTTAGTTCTGACATTTAGGTCTTTGATGTATTTGGACGTAATTTTTGAATATGATGTAAGGTAAGGGTTCAACTTCATTCTTTTGTGTGTAGATATCCAGTTTTTTCAGCACCATTTTCTGAGACACTAAAATTTTATATTGCATTTTTTACTTCATTAGGAGCATAAGATACTTCATTAAGGGTACAATGTGTTTATATCATAGTTTGTTTCCTTTGTGTGTAAATTTGGCAAAACTACCAAATCTAAGAATTGCTCAGTTCTGGGAATAGTAAATTTCATTTTTTTCTACAAGATTAGCTTCATCTAGAAAAGACAAAGAACCATATAGGAATTCAAAATAATAAGGGATGAAGGCATTAGAAGAAAGATGTAGTGGTGAAGATGTGGTCTGCTTGGCTTAAAGGTGCAGGGTCTGAATGGAAAGACAAGATATCATGAGCTTTAGGTGGACTTTGAATCAGGTCTGGAGGAACACCGGGTTAGAAGGGCCTGTCTGGAGGTGGGAAAATGCCGGTTCTGATTCACAGCTCTGGGAGCCTGGAAGTGGGAGGATGAGCCCCTCCCTAAAGGTTGTTGAGGGATTGGGAGTAGGACAGAGAACTATTAGAGGAGTGTCAAGAAGAGATTTAAAATGATGAAAGAAAGTGCTGAAAGAGTGTAATGGAAAGAATTCCTGCCATAAGAATGGAGGCCGTAATGGCAAGAAGCCCAAAAAAAAGGAGTGAGAAGAACGAAGCTGAACGTAAATGGAGAATAGAGCTCCTGTATCAGTCCATTTTCACACTAGTATAAAGAAATACTGGAAACTGGGTAATTTACGAAGAGAAGAGATTTAATTGGCTCACAGTTCCACAGGCTGTACAGGAAGCATGGCTGGGGAGGCCTCAGGAAACTTACAATCATGGCCAAAGGCAAAGGAGAAGCAGGCACATCTTACATGGATGGAGCAGGCGGAAGGTGGGGGTGGTGCCACACACTTTTAAACAACCAAATCTCTTGAGTACTCACTCACTATCACAAAAATAGCAAAGGGGAAATCTGCCCCCATGATCCAGTCACCTCCTACTAGGCCCCTCCTCCAACATTGGGGATTGCAATTTAACAAGAGATTTGGGCAGGGATGCAAAACCAAACCATATCAGGGCCCAGTTACTGCATTTGGTCAGTAACTAGCATGAGGAAAAGAGTAAAAGAGGGGACCAAAAGTATTAAGATGGAATTAACCATCTTTAGGATTCTGGAAATAGCTTTAGTGTTTCTTAGGGTCTGGATGTTATAAAGGTGACAAGATGAGTACAGGAAAAAGTTAAATAATAATAAAACAATTATTCATCCAATATAAGTTGGTCCCTGCTCAAGTCAATGTGTTCTGTCATTGTTCAACAAAAACGAAATGATAGGAAAACAACAGTAGAGTTCTGTCTGCAGCTTGAGTGCTAACAAGGGCCTCCAGCGCTTCAGGAATCGAGGGGTAAATGGAGCGCTCAAAAGTCCATCCATCTGGTGCTGTGTGCTTGCTGGCACATTCTTTATAGGCACTGGGAAGCTATAGTAGGGTGGCCACAGATGGCTCTAATAATTACACCCTTTTCTCCCTCGGGATGAGACAGATTTATGCACCTGGTCACTGACAGAGGCCTTGCTTTGTAGGGACAAAACTCTTGTTACACAGCTGAAGAATGCATCACAGTGTTATCTTCTTGCCATGCTGCAGATCTGAAGAGGGGTCTTAGAAGAAGCAGAATCACCCACACTCAAGACCATTTCTCAAATTCATCTATGAGATAAGTCCATTCTCCTCCTTAGGGGAAAAGGCAGGAGTATGACCCTAATGGAAATCCCTCTGCATTAAAACTTGAGCAGTGGGGAACCTTCTCACAAGGGCAAACCAGGAAAATAAATGCCTTATACTGGAATAATAACTTTAGAAGTTCCCTAGGGACTAGTTATCTCCCAATTTAAATATGTAAAGCAGAGCCTAGAAATCTAATAAAGGCATAGCAATGTGGAAGAAGGTTGTTGCCCTATAAGTGGCATTTACCAATCTGAGGTAAGAACGGTTACTGAAAGAGTCGAGAGAAAGCACAGAATCTAGAAAAAGAGGAGACAAAAACTGTCTGTTGTTGCATCTCCAGCACTCAGTCTCCTGGGGCAATGGAGATGCATTAAGAGCTCAGCTCACTCCTAGCTAAATTCCTTGCTCATGAAGTAACTTTCTGATAATAATTTGGCTTTCCATGTAGACTTTCAAACAGAGGAGAGATGGTGCTGACCAGCCAACATGGATATTCACATTTCCTCAGAGACTATATATATTGGGAGCTAGTTTCTCGTGAGTTGTTTGATATAATCAGTCCACCTGAGCCCAGTCATTTCCGTGTGAGCTAAAAAGCTTGGGTTGTGGACATTGCAAAGCTGAGGATGAGACCTAGATTACAGTTCCCACAGCAAGATGGCAGGTTTTCTTTGGGAAATTTTAGAGTCTTCATTCTAAATTGGACTTCTCTATGTGTCCTCATCCAGAAAGGGATTCAATACTTGCTGGGTTTGTGCCAAGCTTTTGTATTAAATTCAGCTACATCACAGTAAATTATAAAAGTTAATGACCTATAATTATATTTTCTATGGTAAGGCACCTAGAACCAAGTAATTACCACATACAAGTGAAATAAAAGCCAGCAGTGGCTAGAATTTTCACCCAGTTCTTCTATATTTCTAGGCCTTTCTAAGCTCATAGCAGCAACTTCCTTCTCCCTTTCTCTAGTCTTCTTGCTTCTTTTCCATCTTCTTTTCTCTCAGCTACAATGAACCGCTCCACAACATTAAATGTCTTTAAACTCTTCCATATGAGATTCGATTTGGCTCTGAGGAGTTAAACCAAAGTGCAAGTTATAAATGTCCTAAGTGTTCTTCCACAGGGAGTATTTTAGTTGATGTCTTCAAACATACCACCCTCAGAAAAGTAAATATTTCAAAGACAGAAATGCAACTGCTGAATGTGGCAATAATTCTGAGTGCAGTAGTAAGACAAATTTATGAATAAAAATGCACATTTCTAATCATATAAACTTTTTAAAAAGTTGTTTAATTGACCATATATTGAGAAACTTGCTTCAGAATCTGATTCCAGGTCAGGGGCTATAGCTTGTTCATACCACTCTGTGAGAGGACTGCTTCACTCTCACCACCAGGCTGACTAGTGCTCTGTGGTCACAATCAATTGTCCCAGCAGGATTGGTGCATGGGAAAGCCTTTCTTGGCCTTATCAGGAGCTCAGCCTGGGAGGTTGGCCTGGGGGCTGACCAAGCACAAAATAGAAAAGCCACTAATAAGATCCAGCTGGAACAAATAGCCTCTATTTATTTTAGGAAACTAATTATATGTCATCATGACACATATCTAACCTTAGTATTTCCGATTGGACAGGCCAGTTATGTGGGCTATAATTCAAGCCGTGGTTACGGCTCTTCTGCTGGAAGAAGGATTCATCTGGTTTTGTGGTCTCGCTCTTCAGGTATTCCTTGCATTAAGTAATCATGTTATACAAAATTTCATGTCTCAAGTACTGGAAATTTAGGGAGGTGCTTATTTTACATTAAAAAAAGATCCCAATCAAGGAATTTTTAAGAAGTGACAAGTGATTAGTTTAATGGCAATATTATCTACTGACATTGTTCTGTTGTTATTTTAGAAATTGTAATCATTATCTACCCTAAGGATGGAGGAATCAACGTTTCAGTAGAGAAGAATTAGGTGCAACCTAGACAAGTGAGACATTTCTGTGGTCTGGGTCTGAGAAAACATGACAGGAAAGAAAGAGAAGGGCTGCAAGGCCACGGGCTCAAAGCAGAGGCTGCTGAAGGACAAACATGTTACAAAGTGTTATGAAATGAATTGACTTACTAGGAAGGCACAACATCCAGCATTACAGAAGGACTGCTCTGCCCTAGCCAAGTCCAGCTGAATAACTGGCCACTGCATGACCCTCCACACCTCCAGGGTGGAGGCAGAGCTTGTAAGCTTGTGGCCTGCAGACCTAAAGTGGCCCAAAGATGTATTCTTTTTGAGCCCTCTCCCCACAAGTGATTTGAAAAATTAAGCCACACTAAAACAACAGGAGATTTCATACACACACAAATTGAGATTTCCAGCGTCTCTTAAAAGAAAACAAAGAAATAAGCACTTAAAACTAAACTCATATTCCACATGGCAGCACCAACTGGCCAAGATTCAGTGGCTGCTGCTCCTTTACAGAGCAACAGCGATGCTTCTGTGCCAGTGTGTGGCGGTGAAAGCAGGACCCTGGGGCCGGCCTCTCTAGCTGCCCTCCAACTCCACCCCTTACTAGCTGTGGGAACTTGTTAACTATTCTGTTCCTCCGTTTACTCATCAGTAAAATGTGATTCATTGTGCTTATCTCATAGGTTGTTGTAAAGATTAAGTAAATTAACAAGTATACTGCGCTTCAACTAGTGCCATGTAAATACAGTAGTATTACAAAAGCCTTTGGTATTATTACTAATATAGTATTAATACCTTGTCTTCTAAATTATTTAGTTATGTTAATCCTCCTAAGAATCCTATAAGGTAGGTGAAGAAACTGAGGCATGGAGAGGTTAGAAAACCTGCCTAAACTTGTCACATGGTCACATTGACACATTACTAGTAAGCAGTGAAACCTCCTCAGGGGTCTGTGATCTAAACTACCATGCTATAGAATGACTTTCCTTTAGGTGGGACCCACACTCTCCAGTTTTCCATAGTACTCACCATTTCCACAGCATATGCATATAAATGTGCACATTCCTTTTCTATCTTCCCATCCACTGCCCTGTCCTCCTTTGGGTTATCTCCCTGGCCCCTGCATGCATTTGAGTTTGGAACCCCTAGTCTAGAAAAGTGGATATGCTGAATAGCTGACTGTGTCCTCCAGGTAGATTACCTCTTCCAATAAGGCTTTTATGAAGAGCCAAAGAGAAGACAAATGGTGTCCAGTGAGGGTCTATTTTAGTGTGTGTAGTCTGTGATAGCAGACAAGCAGCATCCCATCACCTGAAACATATAAGTAACGAAAATTATCTGGCTCCCACTCCAGACCTACTGAATCCAAATATCAGGTGTAGAGCCCAGAATTCTGTGGTTTACTAAGCCCTCCAGGTGATTCTGATGCTGGCTAAAATTTGGGAACCACTGCCTTAGAAGGTCATTTTTCTTTTTTTTTTTTTGAGACATAGTTTCGCTCTTGTTGCCCAGGCTGGAGTGCAATGGCACTATCTCAGCTCACGGCAACCTCCGCCTCCCAGGTTCGAGCAATTCTCCTGCCTCAGCCTCCCGAGTAGCTGGGGTTACAGGCATGTGCCACCACGCCCAGCTAATTTTGTATTTTTAGTAGAGACGGGGTTTCTCCATGTTGGTTAGGCTGGTCTCGAACTCCCATCAGGTGGTCCGCCTGCCTCAGCCTCCCAAAGTGCTGGGATCACAGGCGTGAGCCACTGCGCCTAGCCAGAAGGTAATTTTTTTAATGCAAATAAAAATAAGACTTCCATGGGTAGGAACTGTTATCTGCTCCTACGGAGCTGGCCCAGAGGTATGCAGAATAAACCCAAAAACACTCTAATGGGAGGATTAGTTGGGAACAACATAGCTTTACAGTGAAACCATCAGGATAAAATAGCAAATTGTGTGCTTAAGTGATTGATTAAATTGCAGTTCTCTTTGTTATCATGTAAATGACATGCTACTTATAGGATGACCAATTAACACTTGGAGACCAACTGCTCAAAACAATGATCTTAATTTTAAAATAGTTCTTATTTTCTGCAAAACTTAGATAAATGGTCCAATTATCTGCAGTGGTCAGTATAAAAGAGAACACATATCTGTTAACTCTCTATGGCAGACAACCTACATCAAAGTCATCCTACAGGTGCCTTGAATAATTGCAGTTTGTCAGGACTGTGGTTGTAATTGACAGAAACACAACTCACTCTAGCCTAAGGAAAACAGGAAAAATGCTTTAAAAGTCATTTTGACCACATTTAGGTTCAGAAAATGAAGATGTTTTGGTATATGCAACAAGAAATAATTTTATATGGGTTAAGACCTAGTCTGAAGAATATTTGCAATTACTAAGTCTGACTTTCTCATGTTTGAGTCAATCCTAATTAGATCCCTACTGGCATGGCTAGATCTTAGAAGGAAATAAGCCAGTGAAAGATAAAATGTACTTGTGAGGTTACAGCCTTAGCAGAGAAGATCCAGGAAATACCTAGTCTGGCTGAAGGACAGTGGAGACAGGAGGGGCTACATAATGTGAACCTGAGGCCTGGTTATTAACCAGGCACTTGCTGTTTGGTGTAACATACATGCTATTTGGATTATGCCCTGACTCAACTCCACTCCTCTTTCTCTCCTAACATGGACTTTTGGGGACCTTGCCGCTGGTCCATTGTCTAGGAGGAGCCATTAATACAGGATCTGCTGTTAGCCTAATTCATCTGGATGGAAAGAATGCCTAAACCTTGAAAGTATTCCATTAAGGAGTTTGGATTTTATCCCAAGGACAGTAGAAAACATTGAATGGTCTTAAGAAGAGGAATGACACCCTCAGACTCGAGTATCAGAAAAATGAACTCTGGCTGCCGTGTGGAGATTAGAATTATTGGAGTGTTCAAGGCAATAGTAGATAGTGGCCTGTAAACAGTCTTATATTCCAGGCATAACTTAGAGATATTGCAGGTTCCGTTCCAGACTATAGCAATAAAATGTATATTGCAATAACACGAGGAATCATACAACTTTTTTGTTTCCCAGTGTATATAAAAGTTATGGTTTTACTATACTGTATTATATTAAGTGTACAATAGCCTTATGTTGAAAAAACCAATGTACAATGTAATTTTAAAAATATTTTATTGCAAAAAAAATGCTAACAATCATCAGAGCCTTCAGCTAGTTGTAATCTTGTAATCTTTTTGCTGGTGGAAGGTCTTGTGTTGATGTTGATGGCTGCTGACTGATCAGGGTGGTGGTTGCTGAAGGCTGGAGTGACTGAGGTAATTAAAAAAAAAGACCATAACAAAGTTTGCCCCAACAGTTGACTTTCTTTCGTGAAAGATTTCTCTGTAGCATGCAATGCTGTTTGATAGCATTTTGCCCAGAGTAGAACTTCTTTTACAATTAGAGTCCATCCTCTCAAACCCTGCTACTGCTTTACCAACTAGGTTTGTGTAATATTCTAAATCCTTGTCATCTCAACAATGTTCACAGCATCTTCACCCATAGATTACACTCAAAAACCACTTTCTTTGCTCATCCATAAGAAGCAGCTCCTTATGCATTAAAGTTTTGCCATGAGATTGCAGCAATTCAGTCACATCTTCAGTCTCCACTTCTAATTCAAGTTCTCTTGCTATTTCTATCACATCTGCAGTAAATTTCTCCACTGAAGTCTTGAACCCCTCAAAGTCATCCATGAGGATTGGAATCCACTTCCAAACTCCTGTTAATGTTGATATATTGACATCTTCTCATGAATCATAAATGTTCTTTTTGGCATCTAGAATGGTGAATTATTTCCAGAAGGTTTTCAATGGACTTTGCCCAGATTCATCAGAGGAATCACTATGTATGGCAGCTATAGCCTTATAAAATGCATTTCATAAATAGTAAGACTTGAAAGTCAAAATTACTCCTTGATCCATGGACTGCAGAATGGATGTTGTGTTAGCCAGCATGAAAACAACATTCATCCCCTTGTACATCTCCATCAGAGATCCTGGGTAACAGGTGCATTGCCAATAAGCAGTAATATTTTTAAAAAATCTTTTTTTCTGAGCAGCAGGTCTCAACAGTGGGCTTAAAATATTCAGTAAACCATGCTATAAACAGATGCACTGTCATCCAGGCTTTGTTCTTCCATTTATATAGCCAGCAGGGTATATTTAGCATAATTCTCAAAGGCCATGGGATTTTCAGAATGGTAAATGAGTGTTGGCTTCAACTTAAAGTCACCAGCTGCATTAGCCCCTAATAAGAGAGTCAGTCTGTCCTTTGAAACTTTTAAGGCATTGACTTCTCTCTAGCTATGAAAGTCCTAGATGGCATCCTCTTCCCATCGAAGGCTGTCTTGTCTACACTGATAATCTGTTGTTTAGTGTAGCCACCTTCATTATTTATCTTAACTAGATCTTCTGGATTGCTTACTGCAGTTTCTACATCAGCACTTACTGCTTTACCTTGTACTTTTATGTTATGGAGGTGGCTTCTTTCCTTAAACCTCATGAACCAACCTCTACTGGCTTCAAACTTTTCTTCTGCAGCTTTCTCACTTCTCTCAGCCTTCATAGTATTGAAGAGAGTTAGGGTCTTTCTCTGGATTAAGCTTTGGCTTTAAGGGAATGTTGAGGTTGGTTTGATCTTCTATCCAGACCACTAAAACGTTTTCAATATCAGCAGTAAGGCTGTTTCACTTTCTTATCATTTGTGTGTTCCCTGGAGTAGCACTTTAATTCTCTTCAAGAACTCATGGGCATTTACAACTTGGCTAACTGTTTGCCTTTGGGCAAGAAGTCTAGCTTTTGGCCCATCTCAGCTTTTGACATGCTTTTCTCCCTAAGCTTAATCATTTCTAGCTTTTGATTTAAAATAAGAGATGTATGACTCTTCCTTTCACTTGAGCACTTAGAGGCCATTGTTGAGTTATTAACTAGCCTAATTTCAATATTGCTGTGTCTGAGGGAATAGTGAGGCCTGAAGAAAGGGAGAGAGATGGGGGAGCAGCTGGTCAGTGGAGCAGTCAGAAGGCACACAATATTTATCCATTAAGTTTGCCGTCTTATATGGGTGCAGTTCATGGCTCCCCAAACAATGACAAAGTAACTTCAAAGACCACTGATCACAGGTCACCATAACAGATACAATAATAATGAAAAAAGTTTTAAATATTGCAAGAATTACCAAAGTGTGACACAGAGACACAAAATGAGCACAGCCTGTTGAAAAAAATGATACCGATAGACTTGCTCAATACAAGGTGGCTACAAACCTTCAATTCATTTAAAAAAAAAACAAAACAAAACCCAGCTGGGTGCAGTGACTCATGCCTGTAGTCTCAGCACTTTGGGAGGCCAAGGTGGGTGGATCACTTGAGGTCAGGAGTTTGATACCAGCCTGGCCAACATAGAGAAACCCTGTCTCTACTAAGAATACAAAAATTAGTTGGGTGAGGTGGTGTGCCTGTAATCTCAGCTACTGGAAAGGCTGAGGTGGGAGAATCACTTGAACCTGGGAGGAGGAAATTGCAGTGAGCCAATATTGTGCCACTGCACTCCAGCCTAGGCGACAGAGTGGGACTGTGTCTTTAAAAAAAAAACCCCATCAAACCATAATATCTGCAGGTACAATAAAGTGAAGTGCAATAAAATTACATATGCCTGTATTCTTAGCAGATTCTGCTCCTCTTGTAAAATATTAGATTGATACACCAAGACCTATAATGTGTTAGAATAAATGTGCATGAAGCTTAGCTGAAATACCAGAAAAGCTAATAATCTACAGTAGAAGATTATCCATTTTTAAAAAGTATGATAGATTATGGCCTTTGTTCCATAGAGGTGGGTTCAAGCTTGTGGAGTTAAGTAATTCAAATGATAAAAATCAGAGCTCATCAGTTAATACAAGTTTTGGGTGGTGCTACTGGAAAAATACATTCTGATCATTTAATTTCATATTTTAATCAAATAGCCTACATAAAGATATGCTAATGGGTCAAGATAATGACCTTAGAACTTTAGAGCTGAATAAATCAGGCCTCTCTGGCATAGACTTAAATCTATATTTCAATGAACTCTTTCAACCAGAACTATGCCTTGGACTATGACCCTAAGTATATTCTCACTACTGCTTGACAAAACCGGGCCCGTGACCTTCTCCAAGTATCTATTATGCATAGGTATTTCAGAGGCAGTAAGTTTACGATAATATTTAAATTTCATCAGTTCTTGGGGCATGAAGGGGGAACATTCTACCTCATTCTCTGTTACTATTCAGCATGTCTTCTAGGTAGAGTTTTTTTATTTGTTTGTTTTTCCTTTGGTGTCCTAATATTCTTGTCAAATCAGAGACTGAGGGATTAAGACACACATACCCAAGAATGGAACAGACAAGGCTGGAACCAGTTTATCAATAGATCCTTTGTAAGAGGAAAAAGAAAATGACTCTCTTCTGAGGTCAGAGAATGAAAATCAAATGATTAAGCATTGAGGAAGACTATGGTTCACTCTACAAATATTGGAAATTATATTAAGATGGTATATGTATAGGCAACTTTTATGTCCTTAGAAATGTGAGTATTTTGCCTGTGACATCCAAGCCAGCTGCAGTGGTGGGCAAAGCAGCCTCACTACATTCTTTGTATGTCAGATCCCTCTTGAATTGAGGTCTTGGCCCCAATTAAATCAGTTCTGAGCTTTTTATAAATCAAGTCCTTCATAAATCTTGCAGTAACATTTCATTCTCTTTGCTCTCCTGCCTCTGAGTGAGGGTAGCTTCAGGCATTTCCAGACCTTCCTGTTCAGCTGAGCCCTCTTGAGGAGATGTGTACAATTCTTCCTTTTGTTTCCCTCTATTTATGAAAAATCCTCGCTTCCTCCAGGACATCTGTGTACCATCTCTACCCGAGGGGAAACTCTTGTCCTCCACCCACACTCAGGGCTGCAAGGGATAGGTTCACAGCAGGACAACTGGTTGATTAGTCATGTAATTCAAAATTACTAGGTACTCAAACTTAGACCAGTGAAATACAAAATGTGCTCTCGTGTTTGGTAGTATTATATAAACTTATATTATCATAGAATTTAGATTCTTGTAGAATGGCATAAGCCACAGAGAAGCAGGGGACTTAGAAATCAAAAGCCACTTGCCCTATTTGAAATGATCATGTGACACTAATAAAGCCCACCAGTGCAGAAAGGAGTAGCTGGCAGGGTTCTGCAGGGATGAGCTTGTGCGTACTCTCACCTAGTGGCATCAAATGCTGCTCCTCACACAAAGGCTAAACTGGATAGATGTTTATTTCAAAGCCAAGAGCCCTCAAATAGACCATCCAAATGGCAAACCTGTGATTTCCTCTCCTGGAATACGAAGTGGCTTCTTTTCAAACATTTATGAGCAACATAAAATTTTAGTTTGCTTTCTCAAGTGAATAATAATTACTCTGGGTGGGAAGGATTCATCCAGAGACATAAAAACATCCCCAGTCACTATTAATTAAAAGAAATCTACTAAGACAGATATCACTTTGGCTAGAAAGCAATAGCATTCTTTATTCTAACTATATCACAGGGCTTGCCAAGTCTCAGTGAAAAGGGGAATTAATTTGACCCAGAAAGGCTTACTCAGAGAGGCATCCACCAGTCCTAAGCTGTTGTCAGACTAACAAAAATAGTGTGGAAGAACAAGAGTTAGGATAAGAATGATCTAAGAGAGGTTTTCTGAAGCCAGCACTATCAGGCTGAAGACAGTGAGATTCATCCAACAAGAGAGTTCAAGATTTTGAAAACTGGCACACACAGAAGCCTAAGCAGTGACACAGAAGTAGGAAACAGGGGATGACCACAATATTTTGGTCAATTCATATAAAGGGTCCATTGGATGATATGTGATATGTCTTATTGACAAAGTTCAGGCTGGACTAAGGTATAGAGTAAATATGTCCTTACTCAAACCTCTTCAGAAGTAGAAACAAGGCTGGGCATGGTGGCTCATGCCTGTAATCCCAGCACTTTGGGAAGCCAAGGCGGTTGGATCTCCTGAGCTCAGGAGTTTGAGACCAGCCTGGGCAACATGGCGAAACCCTGTCTCTACCAAAAATACAAAAATTAGCCAGATGTGGTGGCACAGGCCTGTAGTCCCAGCTGCTCAGGAGGCTGAGGTGGGAGGATTGCTTAAGCCCAGGAGGTCAAGGCTGTAGTGAGCTGTGTTTGCACCACTGCACTCCAACCTGGGCAACAGAGTGAGATCCTTTCTCAAAAAAAAAAAAAAGAAAGGAAGAAAGAAAGAAAGGAAGAAAGAAAGAAAGAAAAGAAAGAAAGGAACAGAAAGAAAGAAAGAAAAAGGAAGGAAGGAAGAAAGAAAGAAGAAACAACACAAGTACCCAAGTGTCCATCAAGACAAATGAATAAACAAAATGTGGTGTGTACACACGATGAAATATTTTTCAGCTTTAATAAGGAAAAAAATTCTGACATATGCTATGACATAGATGATCTTTGAAGACATTACACTAAGTGAAATGAGCTAATCACAAAAAAACAAATACTGCATAATTCCACTTATATGGGTTATATAGAATAGTCAAATTCATAGAAACAGATAGTAGAATGGCGGTTGCCAGGGTGTGGGGGAGGGGGAAATGAGGAGCTGCTGTATGGTGAGTATAGAGTTTTAGTTTTGTAAGATGAAATTGCTCTGGAGATTGGTTGTACAGCAATGTAAATACATTTAATGTTGAACTACACACTTAAAATTGTTAAGATGGTAAATTTTATGTTAGGTGCATTTTACCACACTTAAGAAATTTTTTAACTTACAAAATTATACAATATATATGTACAGTTTATTATAAGTCAGTTGTACCTCAATAAAACTATTTTTTTAAATAAAATAAAACAAAACAAAAATCAACTCCAAGTGGCCCATGTGAGGTCAGCAGGGATGAGCCCGTTTTTTCTGCATAGTCAGAAAAGGCTGCAGTGCCGATCCACCTGGGTTGCCTATGCTATCTGGGTGTAACTGGACTCATGGGGTTAACTCTGAAGTACTTAACACTAATCATTCTAATTTCCTGAGTTTGATTCCTCATTTTTTCTTAACTATATGTTTTCAAGATCTTCCTAAATTGCTTCTGTAAGTATGCAAGCTAATGGATTTGGTGAATAGTGACCTCTGAAAGAGTAGGTTCAGTAGGGGAGGTAAAATGTAGATTTTAAGACATAATCATCATCACTGAAATTTACTGAACTGGTTTTACTTGTCTCTTTTCACTTAAACCTCACAAGAATTGTATAAGATTATATACATGCACATTTTACAGGTTAAGTTGGAGGTCAGAGTGGTTAAGTAACTCATCAAAGGTCCCTGACTATTGTGTCAGATAGAGTCTGTCTCAATCCATTTCGCATTGCTATAAAAGAATACCTGAGGCTAGGTAATTTTGAAAGAAAAGAGGCTTATTTGGCTGACATTTCTGGAGACTATACAAGAAGCACGGTGCCAGCATCTGCTTCTGGTGAGGGCCCCAGAAAGCTTCCACTCACGGAAGAAGGGGAAGGGGAGCTGGTATGTCTCATGGTAAGAGAAGGAGCAAGATAGAGAAGGGGCAGACTCTTTTTGACAGCCAGTTATCGAGGAAACGAATAGAGCAAGAACTCACTCACTGCCACAAGGAGGGCACCAAGCCATTCATGAGTGATGAATGACCCAAAAACATCTCACCAGGCCCCACCTTCAATATTGGGGATCAAATTTCAACATGAGACTTGAAGGGACAAATATCCAAATTATATCAACGTCTTAGAAGAAGGCTGATTTTTACTTAGATGTTCAAATTAAAGAAATATTAATGAATGGGCTGCTTCCCAAGGTGTGTAAGTTGAAAGTGGGCAAGTTTAAGGAAACCAGAAAGGAATGTCAAAGCACCCAGGGTCTAATACAAATGAAAATCCATTACTAGCTCTCTATGTGAAGGAGCAAGGGGAGGTCAAAGTTGGATAGTTATAAAATTAACATACATGAGAATGTTTGTAAACTGAGGGGAAGAAAATATTAGAAAGAGAGAAGTGGTAGCTCATGCCTGTAATCCCAGCACTTTGGGAGGCTGAGGCGGGTGGATCACTTGAGGCCAGGAGTTAGAGACCAGCCTGGCCAACATGGCAAAACCCCATCTGTACTAAAAATATGAAAATCAGCTGGGCATGGTGGCACACATCTGTAATCCAAGTTACTCTGGAGACTGAGGCACAGGAATCACTTGAACCTAGGAGGCGGAGGTTGCAGAGAGCCGAGATCGCGCCACTGACCGCAGCCTGGGCAAAACAGCGAAACGAGAGAGAGAGAGAGAGAGAGAGAGATTAAAGAGGGAATAACTAAGAAGGCATAGGCTGGAGAAAACAGGAATGGGTGATATCAAGATCACAATGAAAGAGTTTGCATTGGAAAAGAAAAAGAATACATCTTCCCATGAGACAGGAAAAAAAATTGGGAAAAGAATGAAAGGAAAATTGTTACTTATAAAGCAGATGGTGAGATTTTGATCTGAGAGAAAGGAGCCTGGGGTGATGTAGGAAAGAGAAGAGCTGACACAGAGCTGTTTTGGTAATTTGAGAGTAGCTTAACTGGGGGATAATTAGTGCATGGTACTACGGGCCACACAAATGCCCAAGTAACCCAAATTTGCAACATATTCAGTCAGCATTGTTACAAGCAAACACAACAGATCACCCATTTTTTCTAATCTCAATTTTTCCTTAAGAAAATGCTCTAAATAACAGGGTTGAAATGGTTAAGAAGTCATTTAAGTTATTTTTACTTCTGGAATTATGACTACTAGTTTTCCAAGATACCCTTTTATCTTAGAATAACTAGATCCTGAATAGAATGCATATTTAGAGATATTGCTGATCTGTTAGGAAAGAATCTTCTATGGCCCTCCATTCATTGACAGAGAGAGAGAGAAAGAGAAAGAGAGAGACAGAGAAAGAGAGAATATGAACTATAGTGCTTTGGCAGCCATGTGGTGTGGGGCTGCCTTGAGGACAAATGACAATAGCTGCGCTTATCTCAAAATATTGAGCTTAGACTGATGCTAAAACAAAGGAAGCATATAAAACAATGTATACAACAAACACTGATACAATTTAAACAAGGAATTGACATATTTTTCATCAAAGTATGTTTTAACACATCTCTTTGAAATATTATAGGTTACACATGCCAAAAGAACATAGTAATGTAGATGATTTGAGTAAATAATCTTGATCTAATATGTAGATCACACATAGAACTCTGCTCCCTCAAATTGGAGAATTACCTTCTTCTCAACATTCACAAAAGTTGATCATAATCTTGTTAAGCAAGTTGCAACAAATGCAAAACTTGGCACATAAAGACCACGTTCTCTGACAAGAGTGCAATTTGGTGAAAGTCTAACAAAATGATGAAAAATCCTCATACATTTGAAAATTTTAAAACACTCTTCTAAACAAATTGTGGGTCAAAGAACAAATTGTATTGCATATTTAATTACTCAGATCAGCATAATAATGAAAATAATACATATCAAAACATGACATGCAGCTAAAACAGAATTTGCAGAGTAATTTATAATCTTAAATGTTTATTTTGGAAAAGAAGAAGGCTTAAATGTAATGAGCTTAAGAAATTAGAAACAGAACAAGAGAATACACTCAAAGAAAGGAAAGAGATAATGAAGATAAAAGTAGAAATCAATGAAATAGAAAACAAAGATACACTCAAGAGGATCAAGAAAGCCACAACTTAAATCTTTGAAAAGGTTAATAAAATTGCTTAATGTCTGTCAATATTGATAAGGAATAAAAAAGAAAATGCATAATTAAATAATATTAAATATAATTACATATAGTAGTGATTAGAAAGAAAAGCTATTATGAACCACTTTATGCCAATAAATTTGAAAACAGAGATATAAAATGGATAAATTCCTAGAACTTTAAAACTGAGTCTAGAAGAAATAGAAAGCCTGAATTGTTCTATCCTTATACAATAAGTTGAAGCAGTATTTAAAACTTTTCTCATAAAGAAAGCAACATAGCCTATGATTGTATAGGTGAATTCTACCAAATTTTCAAGGGACAGATCATTCCCATTTTATAGAAGCTCTTCTACGAAATATAAGGAAAAGGAATATTCCCCAATGTATTTTATGTGGCCAGAATAATGTCAATACCAAAATCAGAGAAATATGGTACAAGAAGTAAAACTACAAGACAAAACCACTAATGCATGTATACACAAAACTTCTTAATAAAATATTAACGAACTAAATCTTTCATTACAAAATAGAATACAAGGGGATTGACTGCAAAGAGGCATGAGGACATTTTTGGGGTGATGGTAATGATCTATGTGTTGATTGTAGTGGTGGTATATAACTGCATATATTTGTGAAAATTTATTGAACTGTACATCTAAAATGTGAATTTAATTTTTTGTAAATTATATCTCACTGAACCTTTTTTTAAAAAAAGAGATTTTTCTAGAATTCCACACCCATTCCATGATTCTTAGTAAATTATATGAATAAAAGAAAATATTCTTATCCTAATAAAGACCATCTAGCAAAAATTTACATCAAATATTATTGTTAATGAGGGATGCCAGAAGCATTAGAAAAAAGACAAGGATGTCCACCATTATGGCTTCTATTCAACATTGTACTAAAGATTCTAGCTGCATGATAAGACAACAAAAAGCAAATAGAAGCATAAGAATAGAAAAGAAAGCAAAATTGATAATTTCAGATAATAGATTTGTTTACACTGAAAATCCCAAACAATAGAATTAGAAATAATAGAATTTAGCAAGGTGACTGACTTAAAAAGCAAACTAAAAGGTAAATTTATATATCTATGTGCCAGCAAGAAACAAAAGGATTTTTAGAAAGGAAATAATTTGTAAGAGCAATAAAAAATAAGGTACTTAAGAATAAATATAACAAAAGAAGTACAAGAGTTGTAGTTAGAAATTTTAAAAATTACGAAGAAAGGAAACCTAAATGGAGAGATTGTTTAGTTTATAAATAGAAGGATTCATTGTCATAAGTATGTTAAGTATCTCCAAGTTGATTGATTCATGCAGCTTCAATCACACTTCCAACAGGTTTGCAACTCAACAGGCTGATTCTAAAATGTACACGTAAGAGCAAAGAGACATGAAAGAGGGAGTACATTGGGATCTTTGCCTTATCAGTTGTTAAGACTTATAAAGCTATAGAAATAGACAAGTAGATTACTAGATAAAAATAGAGAACCCAGAAAAAAGCCTACACATATATGGAATTTTGATAAAATTTTGATAAATGATATAGATGATGCCACAAATTTGCTGGGGGAAGAAAGAACTGTTCAATGAATGGTGCTGGGACAATTGATTATTTATATAGAAAAATATTAAGTTGGTTCCCTAGAATTCTCCATACATAAAATCAATTCTAGATGTATTATAAAATAAAACATAAAAGATGAAACTTTAAAAATGCGAAGTGAAATGTGGAGAATGTCTTTCTGACCTTGGGATAAGAAAGAATGTCTTAAGACAAAACACACTATAAAAGAAAAGATTAACATTAAAAATTTCTCTTCATCCAAAGATACTACAAAGAAAGAGAAAATACAAATCACACTGTAGGAGTGGAGAATGATACAAGCACTTTGAAAAACAATTTGGGTATTCTTATTAGATAAACATTTGTTTATCCTGTGGTCTATCAGTTCCACATCTAGTTACGGATACTCTTGCTTCTGTGCACTAGGAGGCAAGGACAAGAACATTCAAGCAGCACTGTTGGTAAAAGCAAATAGCTGGCAACCTACTACCATAATAAGGATTAGACTTATTTAGAGTTGCTCCACAGAGCCTAACATGGTTCGGTAAAAGGAATCTTCAGGAAAGCAGATTTTCTTTTAGTGAAAAGAACTTTTTAACATTTAAAACCATCCAAAGGCTTAGTAGACTGCTTCCCACGGAAAGAGTTCCCTGAACTGGAAGTGATCAAGTAGTTCTGGGTGTTGCAGAGAGAATTCCACCACTGGGTAGAAGGTTTTACTAAATGAATAGCAAGATTTTTACCAGCTGTTAAGGTTCAGGGATTCTACACATAATCCTTACAAAAACTCAGCCATGCTACTGAGCTGATATTAGAAATACATTATTTGTACATCAGTTGTTTCCAGAAATTCACCTTAAAAGCACGGTTCTTTCTGGGAGTGGTGGGCTTTAAGCAATTAGCACATAACACTGACCAAATCTATCAAAGATTGGCAACATAGTGGACTTAAAAATCTGGAAAGAAAGAGAACAAAATAAAAACAGTATTACTTTTATTAACAAAATATGATCATAATAACTGTAAAAGAATTTTTATGACAGGAAAAGTCACCCTTACCCTATTGTCTTAAAACTTTAACATAACCCTTTCCTGCATTTTTTCTCTGCCCACTGGGGCTTTTAAAAAAATGTATTGGTAGAAATATTTTGATCAGAGAAGACTGGGGGAGTCAGTTTAGGGTCAGCAGCCTGGCTTAGAGTGTGGGTAGACTATTGCTGAGGGATATTTGGGGAGAGTCCTAAAGCCTAGAAGTGAAAGGTGAGGAGGCTGCAAGAGGAGAGGGACTGGCTGGGTTAAAGCCCAGAACCTTGTAAAGCACCTGCTTTTGGGTGGTGGTTCCCTACTTCCTGGGTCCTGCCTTAACCAGATCAAATGGCTGCTTTCTCCTTAGGCAGAAACCACATGCTTTCTGCCCGCTCGCTGCCTCTGGTGGCCTTGCACCCTCTCTGCTGCTTTCCCTCCTGGAGTTCTTCCTGCAGGGAAACCTAGCCAAGTAAGCCTCTTTTTATTGCAATATGACCAGCCATGCTTTCAGTTCCAGATGTTGCTGGCGTCAGTTGAACAAACCTCACAAAAGTCATAAAGCCAAGCACAAACCACAGATGAACTGTTTTAGATGTTTTCTCTTTCTGAGAATTGGGGCAGGGCCCTCAATCTTCTTCATGCCTCTCTTAGTTCAATCAATGTGGGGACAAGTAAAAGTCACAGTTTTCAACCAGTTGTTAATCATAATTATGTAAGAATAGTGTAGGGCCCAGTAGAGTCTAGTGAACATTACCAAGGATCCAGACATGGTGCTGGAGGAACTGGATCATTGCCATTCCATGAGATGGTGGTCTAATTTGCCGAGAGGCCACAGAGCATCTAGAAAGGTGACAGATAGGAATTTTGAGGCTTGTTTTTTTACCTTAAGGACATAACCTTAAACATTAGCATGATATAGACAAATATCTCTCAGCTAATAGAAGATCAAGTCAGGCCAGGGTTAGGTGGACCCATAGCCCATGTCAGGAGCATTAGGAAGAGAAAAGAATGATTCCACAGTGAAGCAACACCAGGAATGTACCTTCCCAGGCAGAGTCTGAGTTCTCATGGAGGGCAGCTATCACCTGTGCTGCTAGGCTTCTGGTAGGGCCTGAAGTCTTGGGCACCATAGGTACATCTGCATGTGCCACAAGTCAAAAAAGACAGAGACATACTTTCTTCCAACCCCATAACTCTCTCTTAAGCCTCTAGGCCAGTGTATACGTAGCTCCTCTGCCTACAACTCCTTCCCTGTCCTAGATCTTTTTTCCTGGCTCCTACTTGTCTTTTAAAATTCATCTTGATGTTACTTCTCCAGGAAGCTTTCCTAAACCATCACTTCCAAATCCAAGTTCCCACAGCACCCTGAGCTCTATGACTATGTTATGTGTTATTTTTGTCTCTCTCCTACCTAGCCTGAAGCCTCCTCTAAAGTCAAGACACTTTCTTGTTCACTCTGTCCACATAGGAGCTGCTCAACATGCTCTTTGAATAATTGAATAAATGAATGGCATCCTGGGATTATCTGAGAAGCATCAGCAATAGTAGCAGACATGTTCTAAAGATAGTATGTCATCAAAGAGGAGCAGTAAGCTTTCTCCCTGGGACTCCAAGACCAACAGTTTTCATCCAGGTCAAGGATGAGAAAGAGACTGGAGCCCCACGATGGCTCAGAGAGCATCATGATATTAGAATGAATCGCAGAGTGCTGTAGCAGTTCAGAGGCAACTTCCAGAGCAATGACGATGAAGAACATGTTTTAAGTCATGATCTGGCCTCCACAGAGCACTGGGAGGGGACCCTTGAGACATCTGAGTACTACAGCGCCTCAGAGATGTTTCCAGAGCAAGACCAATAGGAGCGCCAGTTAATCTGTGTTCTGTTGCCAGGTACGGGGCAGCGTCCAACCAACCATGGGGACAGTCGTGGTGGTGGTGGTGGTAGTTGGGGGGGCACGGGGTTGAAGTAAAGAAGAAATGGGCAGAATCTGGCACTATTTTGAGTCTGTCAAATTGCCATACATGAGGTAAAACACATAATTCTTGGAAGTGTAAGTAATATATTATGTCTTAATATATGACAGACTAGTAGTAGTAGATATTGCATCATTATTATGTTATTATTAATAATATTATTAATTAATAATCTTCAAATTAATTAATCCTCAAATTAAAATGATCCTAACATTACATGGCCAATTATTTGTGGGTGGAAGGGTTGACTACTCATGACTCAAGTAGCTTTATTGTTAGATGAAAAGGATGCACAGCGAGTGGAAGCCATGAACTCTATCCTGGGTTTGATCAGCAAAGGGCTGCAGGAAACTTGCATTTAACCTATATGTTTCCCTTTAGAGAAAAGCTAGAGAGATTTGTATTAATGGATTCCTAGTCAGTTTCCATTACACTTTTGTTTCTGTTCCTATATCACCAAGAAGCTCTCGCTGAGCTGAGTGGTGAGAAAATTAAAGGGCTTTTGTATAGGGAATTATTGTCCTGCTTCAACCAGCAGATAAGTGCTCCACCCCTTGCTCTCTCTCCTGAAGCAGGAATACCCTCTTCACTATGGGGGAGACTGATCTGCTTTGTGGGTGCAAGATAGCAGTCATGTCTCCTTTTGTTACTGTTCTCTCCTTTGTATGGCCCTCACAATTGTCTTTCAAAGGCTCAAGAAACTTCTGAAGAAAACACCCAAGAACCACTTCTGCATACCAGAACCATGGCAGCCTGGTCTGGGTGACAGCCAAAAAACTTTTTCTGTAAACAGCTGGAGAGTGAATATTTTATGCTTTTTGCAGGCCATGAGGTTTCTATCACAGTTACTCAACTCTGGCTTGTAGCAGAAAAGCAGCCATAGATACTATGTAAATGAACGGAAGTGACTGTGTTTCAATAAAAGTTTACTGGGCCATAGTTTGCTGACCCCTGAGTTAGATCAAGAAAAGGCTGTCTTTACTGGAAGGTACTTCCACATTACAGCAGGTTACCAGAGTGTTCTGGGCTCCTCTGGTGAACTATGTTGAGGATGGTTGACCTGGAAGGAAGTAGGTCAGCAGCAGGTCAACAGCCATACCCTGACTGCTGCTGTCAAGGCCACTCTGCTGCAGGGAGCAGAGAGGAGGGACTGATCAGGGTAGTGAGGGGAAGGGGGGAAGGAAAGTAAAAATGCATGGTAAGAAAAGGGACTCTGAGTTCCCTGGATCTGAGGGATTGGGACAGAGGAGGGAATTGGGGAGAAGTAGGGGAGGTAGGAGTAGGACAGGCTAGTGGGTAGGGACCTCTGCTTTAGCCAGCTCCCTTTCCCTGGGTCAGAAACTGTAAAAAACAAAACAAACAAACAAAAATTATCTGTGACAAAGATGCCTACTCCCAGCAGCTCCTGGACAAAGCCTCTAGCAACTGCAACTGGACCAACCCTCAAATGATCCATGACCTTACAGATTAAAGACCTGGTCTATTATTTATGTTGCCTCATTTTTGTATCACCCCAAAACTCACTAAAGCAGATTTACTTTCAACTGCACTCAATCAAATAGATGGTGTGCTTAGAGGTATCACAGGGCAGATCCTCTTCACAGCCCTGCCCTCACTCTCCACTGTTGTAGAGTTAATCTTTAGAAATATTGAGTCCCCAGGCTTGTCATGTTCTCCTGGTAGGGTGGGAGGAAATACTCAGTGATTGTTTCTTTCCTATGCTTCTGCTTCTCTTCCTATGCTGAGAATTCTGTTCTGTTTGCTACTGATAGCTCCCAAATAATGAATGGTCAGGCCGTGGGATGACTTCAGAAATGGCAACCACTGAATGGCAAAGGAAGTCCTTCCGAGTGTGTTTGTACCATCCAGAGCCTGTATCATGCCTATATAAGGAATTCAGATAGAGGATTACATAGGGCATGTAGCTCCACAGTTAGAAATTCTGAGCAAATACTGCACCAGAAGGAAGCATATAGATGGCTGAATTGTTTTCAGAAAGCTTTCTCTTCCTTTTTCTGGTTGCTATGGTCTAAATATTGGTGTCTCCCCAAAATTCATGTTGAAAACCTAATCACCAATGTGATGATACTAGGAGGTGGGGCCTTTGGAATGTGATTAGATCATGAGGGCACATTCCTGCTAAATGCAGCTAGTGTCTTTAGAGACTTCAGAGAACTGCCTTGCCCCTTCTACCATGTAAGGATACAATGATAAGGAACCAAAAAATGAGCCCTTATCAGACACTGAATGTGCCAGCACCTTGATCTTGTACTTTCCAGTCCCCAGAACAGTGAGAAATAACTTTACGTTATTTATAAGCTACTCAGTCTAAGGTATTTTGTTACTGTAACCCAAATGGACTAAGACACTGGTTAAGGTGGTTTTTACACAGACACAGTCGAGAATGGCAGTGTGTTTAAGTAGGTGTGCTCTAGAGTCTGATGACTTGGGCCCTAAATTCCTGCCCTGACACATTCTAGCTGTCAATGACTTTGGGCAAATTACTGAACTCCTCTGATCTGTATCTGCCTCCTCTTTAAAGTGAGCAGACTAATACTATCTAATTTAGAGGACTAATATGAGAATTAAATGGAAATCATATGTGTGAATGGCTTAGGATAGTAAGTTTCTTTTTCTTCTCCTTCCTATTATTATTACATGGACATGAATGAAAGGATGCAGAAAAAGTCCCATGCAAACCCCAGACTTCCTCCTCTGAGCCTATTCCAGCTGCACAAATTCTACCCCTGGAGAATTCTTTGGAATAAATGTAAATCTGTTTGGAGATAGAACAAGGTACATTATCAGCTATTTATATTTCAGAGAGCATATATATGCTTCTCTATACGCATTACTCTTCACTTTCACATGTGTTAACATATTCAGGACTTGGACAGACCTGAAAAAGTAAAGCTCAGGAGGGATCTTCTCTTCATTTTACAAAGGGAAAAATATGAGTCACAGAATCTAAGTCATTCTGTGGGAGCCTGGAGAGAAACCAAGTGCTATTGCACTAGGGCAGTGTTTTTCAAAGTGTGGGCCAAGGTTGCCCTCTGCTCCAGAAGACTTTGTCAGGGTTTGTGTCAGGATCAAGCCCCAGCTGAGGTCTGAGGGGAGTGGGTGGACTGGGGGCAGGAAGCTGGAAGAACTCTCGCGAGACAGCAGGTAGATGAGATACGGCTTTATTCAGCAGCTCTTTCACAGTGTCAGTGTTACATTTATACACCTCAAAAACAGTAGTGGCTGAGAGCCAGGTCATGAGCATCTCTAAGTTATATCTTCATAGCTGTGATTATATAAGGCATGGGAATGTGCACCTGTGCTCCAATCCCGCTGAGCCATGCAGTATGTTTACCTCGGCCTATGACCGCTTGGCTGCAGTGCAGCCATGTTCCCTATGCTCCACCCCGTAGGCTGAGGGGATCCTCTTAGTGGGGACCTGAGCACACAGGGAAGCACCCTGGACTTATAGGCCACAACAATACCGAGAGCAACAACCTACTACTAATATTCCTGCTATGCTATCTATGATTATGAGAGCCCAACTTAGACCAGAGCTCAGAGATGCACACTATCTCTGCACGGGGTGGTCAGTAAGGTTCTCAATCACCTTAATCTCCCATGACACCACTTGTAAAGCTGTCGTTATGTTCTGGTAGTTGTCAGGAATGAATGTACAACATTGTGTCCCTACAAGGGCACAGATGCTACCTTAGGCAGCTGTAACTATGTCTAAGGCCATCCGGTTTTGCAGCACCACTTTTCTGATCTGATTAACTTCATCGGTTAGCAAAAGGAGGGCAATTCAGGTGTAATTTAGGGCCCAAGCTGCGTGCTCTGGAAAGGCTGTAACCTGCATTTCTACAGTGATGACACTTGCCCCAGGGATAGTTATTGCTAAGGGATAGAACCACCGGGGGCCCGCCACACTCGCAAAAAGCAGAAACACAGCACCTCCCAGTTATGCAGGCGACTAGGCAATGTGGGAGCACAGTGGCAGGCATATAAGGTCACCCCCAGGTAAAACGTCCAGTCCAGTTGGCTGGCATAATATGGCCATCCTGTGTTCTCACAGACCCATAAACTCCCAGGGGCTACAAAGTCCATGGGGGCCTGGTCTTGGAAAGGTGTGTGGCATGTGTTACATTTGCACAGGCCTCAGCCAGCAGCCATCCCAGAATGACTTTACCCCAGTGTTGCTGTATACATCGTGATACCTGCAATGGGGGCACCATGTGTTCTTCCATTAGCCAGCCCTCATGGACATTATGAGTCAGCCAGGGGGCAAGCTTGCCACGGGTTTTGCGACGCCCCCTATCCAAAGCCTCCGTGTTGCATCCCACCCATTGTCCGTGGGACCCCAAGTCTTTAGTCATGTCTGGTTCTGCACAGAAGCTGGATGCACATGCCAGGGCAAGCTGTCTGCAGCTGCTGCTGGAAGGGCAATGCAGATCCAACAGTTGGAGACATTGGTCACCTCGGTGTAGGTGTGGGCCCAGTCCATGATGCTGTTGGAGCATGCCAACCTACGGCCAAAATGACAAAGCAGGAACAGGTACCCATAGCAGTAAATCGCATCACTCAGGCAAAATATAGGCCAACTTTTTATCTCTGGATAACAATGCAACCATCAAGGGCTTCTGCCCTGGCTGATGATACCACACCTTCTTAGCTCCCCATGGTTCTTTTGGGTCTTGTAGCCATGCTAAAGTCACAGGGAAGATCATAATAGGCCACACAGACAGTACATATGTTCCTCAGAGGAGGGTCCCTTCCCTACTTTTCTCCTACCAATGGTCAATCATGAAGGCCACACATTAAATACCCAGGGAGTCACATGTAAGTCATACTGCATGCCCTCCCCCAAGGGGGCTACAATAGCCAATCATCTGTAATGGAGGGCTTGGAGGGTCCATGGCCAACACCAGGTTTTCTGTTCCCCTCCCTTCAGGGGCACCAGAGCAGGCAACAACAGATTACCATTTGTCCCCATACCTGGTCAGAGGAGGTCATTCTCGGTGTGTATCTGTAGCAGGATGGGGGCAGCGGGCTGGTGTAACAGCGCCTCCACCATGGCTGGGCTGCCTTTCTGTGGCCACTTATTCAAGATTTGAAGCACCAGGTCCAACCTGGAACTCCAGCCCCCAAAGATGGGGAAGTAACATGCAAACATAACCTGTTCTTTAGGAGTCTGTTATATTGCTCAATCATGCCAGCGGCTTGTGGGTTATAAGGAACATGGAATTCCCATTGTATGTCCATCTACCGTGCTCACTGTCATATTTGATGTCCAGTAAAATGTGTTCCCCTATCACTTTCAACGGCCAGAGGAAGGCCGTATAAGGCATCTAAGTGTTGCAGGGCTGGACTGCTGTGTTGCTGGTCAGCCAACCTGCAAGGGTAGATGAACAACAAGCCGGTGGCTACGTCTACAGCCATCAGTGCATATGTGTAGCCCTGCAATTTTGGCAGTGGCTCAGTGTAATCTATTTGCCACCTGGTCAAGGGCATCTGCCCTACTGTCACTTGTTGTGTCACATTGGGCAGTTGTCTTTGTCTCGGGTATGACTGAGCACATGCTGGGCACTTCTGGCAGGCCGCCAAAATGTCCTGTGAGGGCAAAGACAGATGCCAGCACCTATTGACCTGTTGCATCAGTTAACCCCCGCTTGTCCCAGTTTCCTGTGTAGCCACAAGGCTACATCTCATGTAGGTGCCAACTCTAACCACCCGACCTTGGCCTAGGCATCTGCCTCAACATTACCGGAGTGACCAAAGACATATGGCCTGACACATGATAGATGGTTACATCTTTCTGATGACCTATTTCCCAGAGGTCTTGCCACATAGTTTGGCTCCAAATGGGCTGGTGGCCTACAAGCCAATTCTGTAACTTCCAGGTAGTCAACCATAAGGTTAAACCTCAATAGACTCCCCAGCTATTGGTGCAAAGTATCATAGGTGACTCCTCTCTGGGAATCACCATCCTCACCACTCTGAGTTCAGCCAATTGGCTGCTTTGTCCACACCTAGTATCAAACTATATGGTGTCAGTGTAGGCTGGATTGCCACAGCAGTCCAGGCAGCAGTAGCACCCTGGCTGGACCCATCTGTATACCATGCCCCATCAGGAACGGGAGGATACCCTTTCTTTAACAGTGATGGCTCAGGGTCTAGGGGTGCCTCAGGCCCCATGGCCTTATCTTCCATTAGGACTATAGGCCCCAAGACTTCTTGTAACTCTGCTGCTAAGGGAGTTGTAGTCAGCATACTCTGCTGTTCCGAGTAGGCACTCCACTTCGCTAAAGTGGTTGTCTGTGCTGTCCCAGTCTAGAGGCTCATTATTCAGGAATGTACCCACCCGACTATTGGGTAAGTCATCTGCACGATGACTGTAGCCCAACCCATCACAGTCTCATAAGCCTGAAGAGCAGCATATGCAGCAGCTAATTGCTTCTGTATTAATGAGTACTGGAGCTCAGCTCCCTTCCACAGCTGGGACCAAAAACCTACTGGCGTTCTAAAGCACTCCGTGCGCTGCCATAGGACCCAGCCAAAACCATCTGTGGTTACATGTACATCAAGTTCAAATGGGCACCCCTGATCAATTACTTGTAAGGCCTGTGTTTGCTGAATAGCCCACTTGGTGGCCAGAAAGGCTGTTTCAGCTTCATTATCCCAATCCCAGGTAGCCCCCTTTTTTGATAACCCATACAATGGTTTTATCATTTGAGCCAAATGGGGCACAAATTGCCACCAATACTCCAAGAGGCCTACAAAAGTCTGCAGCTGCTTTATCGTGATGGGTTGGGGGTATGTCTGGATTTTATCAATGATGGCCTCTGGTATGGTCTTTGTCTTACTCAACCAAATAACTCCTAAGAATTTGGCAGATAATCCAGGCCACTGGACCTTGGATTTGTTGACGGCCCAACCACATGCTGCCAAATGTTGCCACAAGAGGGGCACTGCCACTTTTAAATCTGCAAGAGAATCAGAGGTTAACATAATATCATCAATGTAATGAAACAGGAGGACCCCTTTTGGATATTTCCAGGCAGCTAATTCCATGGCAACAAGACCATGACAAATGGTGGGGCTATGCACATAGCCCTGTGGCAGCATGGTAAAAGTCCATTGTTATCCTTCTCATGTGAAGGCAAACTATTCCTGGCTCTCTGGAGCAATGTCAATGAAGAAGACTGCATTAGCTAAGTCCACCACAAAGTGGTACTGTCCTAGTTCCATTGTCAAGTGGTCCATCAAATCCATGATGGAGGGTACAGCTGCATGCAGAGGAGGTGTCACCTTGTTCAGTTCCCGATCATCCACTGTCATAATCAGGCTTTCTGACTGGCCACACCAGGGAATTGTAGGGGCTATTGGTGCTACGCACTATTTACACCTCCTCTAACTTCTTAGTAGTCTTAGTTATCTCTGTATGCCCCCCTGGCAAATGGTATTGATGAGTGGAGGTAACCTGTCAGGGTTGTGGCAGAGCTTGGGACTGGTGATGTGTATGTCCACGCAGTACCAGCTTTACTATACAAACTTGGAGTCTGAATTCTTTGGCTGTGATGTGTAAATCCAGACCATGCAAAATGTCCACCCCCAGAAAATATTCACATATAGGAGAGACATACATAGCATATAGGTGGGGATCCAAGCGGCCAATGCCAAGATGCAGATAGGTTTCACCTTCACTGATTGGCTGCCTTAACTGTCAATGAATACAGTTTTGCCCAGAAACTTGCCCGGGTTCCCAAAAACTAGACTGCAGTCTGCACCAGTATCTACCAGTGCCAAGACCCGCTGTACATTAGTTAGGGAGCAGTGGATTGCCAGCTCCACATGTGGCCTCTGGTCATCCACTCCCCAACCCCCACAAAGCCAGGCACCTCGGCCATTTCCCTAATCAAACAAACAAGATAGGTTCCATATCTTCACCTGTCTGCAAATAGTCTTTGAATTGCAGTGTCTAGACAGGATTAGGTTGAACAACTGTTTTGCCCCTTCTTGGGCATTTTCCAGAATTGTTGCTCTGGGGAAAATTGCCTCCACAGAGCCAACAGCATTTCACTGGGTTGCCTGTCAATTGTCTCTTGAGCAACCCTAGCTGAAAGTAAATCAAACCACATTGGCTTGTGGGTCACCCACTGGGCCCCTTGTTATCTCCTGGGGTAGTTACCTGTGGACCTTCTTTATGGCATGGACTTCCCCTTCTTTATAGCATGGACTCCCTGGTCCTGCCAATGGCCTTCTGCCTCCCCAAGGGCTGCCATAGCAGTAGTCATTTCATGTATACGGTGCCCCATATATAGGGTGAGAACAGAGGCCAGAGAGCCAAAAGAGTCTGGGGATGCCGAGCCCAGCACAAGATCTCTCATGTGGAAGGCAAAGCATTCATCATCTGGCCCCCAGGTATTCAGATCAAACACAGCCTGCTGCATACCCGTCTCCTAGAGTATCTGCACCAAATCAGTATATGATTGCCATTTACTCACAGTTTCTGGTATTTCTCTGTCATCATTCCAAACAGTCCATGTGGCTCCATTAGCCACTCAATTAAAGTGTGGTCATCTTGTCCCTGTGCTGACCATTGGCACAGCTGCAGCCACTGATGAAGGGAGGGGTGAGTTGTGATAGAAGCCAGCTTCTCTATCTCAGAGGTGGAGCAGGGAATGTTGTCAGTTCCTTTGTCCCAAAGATAGAGTAACCAGGCAGGGAGGAGCTGCCGGCACTGTTTACCTAACTCCCCCAACTCAGTGGGGATATAAGCACTATAAGAGGTGTGTTCCACCACTGTGGGATTCCCTGGGCTCTCCCCTGGGGTTCCATTGGCTGCTTGTGTTCTACCTTCTGATGGATCACAGGGCGAGCCAGCAGCAGAAGAGCCTCCTCCTCCTCGGCATCAGACCCAATGAGAGTGTCCGGCTGGCAGGATGGGCTCAAGGTCGCACTAACAGCTGTTGCTAACTCCTGTTCCAGGCTGTTTATCTGGTCCTCTAAGCACCCTGCTTGAGCCTGGAAGTCCTTCATCCCCAGGCTGTACTACAAGCTGTGCATTTGGGCCCCCAGGCACTTAGCTTGTGTCTGAAGATCCCTTACCTGCACTGTGTCCCACAAGGACTGAGTATATACTTTACGCAGTGCAGTCAGAAATGCCCATCGACTCTGCCCGCAAAAGTGCATTCCTTATTGGAGCTGTGTGCTTCCAGCTGCTCCAGTGTCTTCTCCACACTCGTGGGAGACCAGTCCACTGCCTCCTACGTTTCCACTGGGGCCCATCCAAGCAGCACCTCTGCCACTGTGTACCACAGCCCGTGCTGTGGCCACAGAGCTGACCTGGAAGCCTCAGGGAATGAAGACCCACTCTCCTCATCCTGCTGACTATGCCAATTGTCAGGTTTGAGCCCCAGCTGAGGTCTGAGGGGAGTGGGTGGATAGGGGGCAGGGAGCTGGAAGAACACTCGAGAGACAGCAGGTAGATGAGACATGGCTTTATGTAGCAGCTCTTTCTCAGTGTCAGTGTTACATTTATTCACCTTACAAACAACAGTGGCTGAGAGCCAGGTCATGAGCTTTTCTATGTTATGTTTAGATAGCTGTGATTATATAAGGCATGGGAATGTGTGCCTGCATTCCAATCCTGCTGAGTCATGCAGGATGTTTACCTCAGCCTATGCCTGCTTGGCTGCAGCACAGCCATGTTTCTTACAGCTTGCTAAAAATACACATTCCTGGGTCACATCTGTCTGAGACCTGCTGAATTAGATTCACTCGAGGTGGGGCTTGGTAGTCTGTATTCTTAGCACCCTCTTCATGTAATTTAGGTATATGTAACAGTTTTAAAAATCATTGCACTTGGGTTGAGACCAATGGCTCTCAATCCCTATTAAACAACTCAATTACCTGCGGAGGATTTACTTAACAAAAACACATTCAAGCATGCCTGGGTCCCGCTTCCCAGAATTCTGATACAGTAGGTTGAGAGTGAATCTCTGGCAATCTCAGTGATTCTGATTTCAGGCCAAAGTTGAAAGTTACTGATCTAAATCAGTGGTTTAAAACTTTGCTGCACATTAAAATGACCTGCACTGGCTGCACCATAAACCAATGAAATCAGAATCCCTGGGAACAGAACCCAGCCATCGATATTTTTAAAATGTCTCCCAGGAATTCCTAAAGTGTAATCGTGATTGAGAACAAGTGGTCTAGATCAGATGTCAGCCAACCTTTTCCTTAAAGGTCCAGAAAATAAATATTTTAGACTTTGTGGGCTATGTGGTCTCTGTCACAACTACTCAATGCTGCCATTATAGCATGGAAGCAATCATACACCATATGTAAATAAGTGGCTGTGACTGTGTTTTAATAACATTTCATTTGCAAAATTAAGTGGTGGGCCAGACTTGGCCTCTATTTGCCATTTGTAGATCAGTGCTTCTCAAATTATTTGTGGTACAGGATTGTTTTTTAAAAGAATTTCCAATCTGTGGCAGACTGATTCTTTTGTAAAATACAATAAAAATAAATTACTAGAAAAATGAAATGAAAAAGACAAAATATGAGCCTGCTGATTATGCAGTTGGATGTTATAGCAATATTAAATTGCTATAATAGTTTCTAAATACTTACACTCAATTTCTTTACTTATCTTGCATGAACTGACAACAACCATCTCAGACTAGACTCATTCAAAACTACACTTTGAGTAGCATAGGTATAATCAAATCAATCATCTTCCTGTTTAAGGAATAAATGTGAACACAGTTGGGTGGAAAAAACTTCATAGAGAAAGGACCTTTGAATCCAACTTTGAAAAAGGAGATGGACCTCGACTAGTGAACAAGCAATGACTAGCCATCGTAGCCTAATACTTATCACTTAAAAAGCACTGCATAAAGTGAGCTGAATTGAGTCAGGCAGTGAAAAGCAAGGTTTGTTTGTTAAGAAGATAGAGAGAAGTGTGTTTGCCACTGTAAATAGAGGAGTGCTGATGGACTCCCAAAAGAAAGCATGTTGAAGGGCTTTGAAATCAGAAAGGATTTGAAATCAGCTACTGGCATTGCCACTTAGTAGCTGAGTTTGTGGCAATTATTGACTATTCCAAGCCTTGGTAACCTCATTTATAAAGTCAAGAATATTGTTAACTTCCCAGGATTGCTGAGGGAATTTGAGTTTTACAGTCAAAGTGCTCAGTATCTGGTGCTCAATACAGACAGTGATTATTGTTGGGGAGCCACAAGGGGCAGTGGAGAGAATGCCAGCCAGCTTCAGAGCCAGGCAGAGTTGGGTGTGAATTCTGGCTCTACCACTTGTGTGACATTGGGCCATTTAACCTCAGTGAATCTCAGTTTCTTCATCTATAAAACAGAGACATTCATACCTACCTTTCAAGTTAAACTAAGAATTTGAGATTATCAAAATGTATAAAGTACCTGGCACAAAAGAAGCATCCAGAAATGGTAGGTATCATTTTCTCATATCATTTTTTATTCATATATAATCCACATACCATAAAATTCATCCTTTAAAATGTATAATTTAGTAGTTTTTAGTATATTCACAAAGTTGTTCAACCACCACCACTATCTAATTTTAAAATAGCTATTGATTTTAAACTATTTAAATTCAATAACCCTAGGTTGTCCTCTGTCCTTCCATACCCCAAAACCTTCACTGGAGCTTGACAGGGGAGAAATCATACCATACAACACTTAGCAATAATTGTATGTAGTCTCTTTCTAAAGTCTCAAATCTTACAGCAGCTGCTCAAACCTTTTCTCTTTCTTCCAGAACTCCAACGTAGGTGGCTCTCATCATCTTTGTTCCTTCTCTTGGAGCTTTTGTAACTCTAGCTTCCCTATAGTTCCATGTCTTTTCTCACACTCACACCCAGTAATGTATCCCATTTCCTCAGTTTCTTTGGTTTACCACTGCCAGGCATCACTTCTCTGTGCTCTGAGGTCTGTGCTCCATTCTCATAATGAGGAGGTCTTGCAGAGGGTGCTCTGGCCAGGAGCTACGCTCTTTAACTCCCCTTGTGTCTGGGTAGAGCCACATGGACTAAGTAGACTAGT
This sequence comes from Pongo pygmaeus, assembly GCF_028885625.2. NCBI lineage: Eukaryota > Metazoa > Chordata > Mammalia > Primates > Hominidae > Pongo > Pongo pygmaeus. Next base: position 111,900,727 of record NC_072373.2, on the reverse strand, counting down.
CCCCATCTCAGGGAGGTAAGCAGAAATGATGAGTGTCACTTCCAGTCCAAACTGATTAAGAAGTGGGTATGTCTCCTCTACCTTCTCTCTTCTTGTCTTCCAGCTAAAGGCAAAGGACTCCAAGACTCAAGAAAATAGCTAAGCCTCCAACCAGGAGGAGGTTGGGCCCATGGTCCACAAATTATCACATGAGAGGCAACCCATTGACTACCTGACAGGGATTAACATGAGCAAGAAACAAATCTACTCTGTTTATGCTGCTGAGAGTCGGAAGATTGTTATAGAAGCTAGTTTTGCCTTAACTGAGAGCAACAACTTGTGGTGATGTCAGTGTCGAAGTCAGTGATAGCATTCCTCTGGCATTGTCCCAGGGAAGCCAGGGATTTGGTGGGACCTAAGAGCCAGAGGTCCTTGGATGCTATGGGGACTGTGGTTAAGAAAGACAAAGTCTTTGGCAGTGGCTGCTCTGTCTCCCAGCAGGACTAGGGTGGAGCCCATTGGCAAAGTATAAAAGCACAGTGAGAAGCAAATGCCAGAGTTCAGTTGGCTGCTCCAAGGCACTAGGGTGTGGGCTCTGGCTGACTCCAGATAGGGACAACACCTCTCTCCCTGAAGTTGGCTGAACAGCCCCAGTAGAATCCTTCCTTGGAGACAGGCACTCAGGCTAAATTTCAATAGTTAGATCTGGCTCTCTCCCTTTTCCACTTCTTTTTCCCTCAGTTCAGTGGCCTTGGTCCAGCAGGGCAGGTAAAACATTGGTCAGACCTTCCCAGAGCTGCTCTGTCAGAGAAAACCCCATGGTATCACACGAGAGGAGGCCAGCACACCTTTCTCTAGTGTTACAGAATGAAACTGTTGTATGCGTGTTAGGTACATGGGGAATTCTCCTGCCACTAAGTGGGAACCTCTGGTAGAGATGCTAGGTATTCAGGCCACTACTACTTCTCAGTTTTCTCCTCAGAAAGTAAATCAAGAGGGCCATGTTTCCCATAGCCCAGTGGGAAGAGAAAAACAGTTTGAAATACACCTAAGATCTAACGCTGGGGCAGCTCTGGGGCCAGGTAGCTCAAGGGTTTGGGTCAAAGCTCACAACCACACAGGGAAGACCTAGTGTTTCTTCCTTACAAAATGACGAGAGATAGAATGGGAAGATGGGGTGCAGGAACAAAATCCCAACTCCATCCAGTCTGCCCAGATGGTCTTGCAACAGGCTTGAAATACCTGGCCTGTTGCCCTGGCCAGTTCCAAACCCCTGAGGCAGGCTCTGTAGGAAGCAGCCTTTGTACCCTACAACCTTAGGAAAGTTACTTTTCCCATCTGAACTGACCCTCTGAGTATGCTTTCAGTGTTTCCCTTAGTCTGTCCCCAGGACCAGTGATTGCAGAGCATGCTACCTAAGTGTTGGTGCCACAGGGATTCAGCTATTCTCACAGGGAGCCAGCAAAAGCCTCACTGACCAGATGTCTGACTCTAAACTCCTTTTTATCCTGCTTAGATCTGGACAGATGAAGTTTTCAGGTACCCAGTGGCAAAACAGTGGTCTCCCCATGGGTAGTCCCTTCTGTGTGAGATGTTTCCTTTAGGGAACTCATTAAATGATGCTGCTGGGAAAGTAAATTGCCTAAGGTCACTATGAACCAGGAGTTGGCCCTCAGGTTTGCTGGGTTGGGAACTTAATTCTGTAAGTTCCTCAGAGATAAGCAGGCTTTGGGGAGCTGATTCTCTAAGTAAGAGCCTGATTGACAAATGAATACAGACTTATCAATGAGGGTATCAGGTAGGATCATAAGTGCCCAACCTTTTCTGAGAGTGCTCCTGAGGATAAATAATCTTACTTGGGAAGCTGAAATATAAAGGAGATTTTCTGGATGTAGACAAAAGCAGAGCAAAGTTTCAAGAGTGTTCTTGTTTATAAGGATATTTCATCATGCTAGACTAGCTGGATTCACTGCCTTTCTGCACTCTGGAGACATTTCTGAATGAAAAGTACTGGTTCTCAGAATTTGAGGGCTCTCACCCTGGCATAGTGCTTGAGGACACCCACCAGTTTAGAGAGTATTCATGCAGACCATCTGTGATGCCAGATATAATAGGGCACAATTGGGTAGATGACAACTTCTTTTATAAGCTAGGGCTTTCTAATTTTTTGTAAATAATGCACTCATGCAACAATATTTGTATGAACTGACAGAAGGACTCTAGCCATCCCAGGTCCTGTTCTGCCACCCTGAGATCTACAGGAAGTAAAAATCCCCATACATCTGTGACTCATTGTTGCTCATCAGTTGGCCCTGACAGATCTGTTGGAAAGCTCTGGCACATACCATCATCTTCTTTACTAGATTTTGGAGCATTTAGCAGAGATGATAAATATTCTAGTCTTATGAGCAACACATTTGCTCTTAGGATCAGATTCTTTTGATATCGTGTCTTGGGGTTTTCTGTCTGCTTTCAGCAGGTGAATTTTTCTGACTCTGCCCCCACCATCCCAAATCTGGAATGCCTTTTGTGGACAATACTTTCATATTCTGTCCAGATCCCCACTTCAGGGGTGAGGCACCAGCCTCCAGCTGCTGATGGCTCACAGCTGTGTCCCTTCCTAGGCAATGACCTTGGCAGAGAACTATCTGGCTCCAGACTAAGGCCCCTCCCAGGGATGGCTCAATAGCCAATGATTGCCTGATGCAGAGATACAATGGTTGGGCCCTTGGCTTTAGTAGGAGACAATTCTGAAGGCTCATCTCAGCTCCAGCACTCCCTGTAGCATTGGTAAGGCCTCAGTTACAACATATGAAGGATCAATTTCTCCCCCACTTATCCTTGTAAGTGCATCTCTGGAAACATACCCAATAAGCCTTCTGCATGCTAGTCTCTGTCACCAAGTCTGCTTTCAGGGAACCCAACCTAAGCCACATTCTCTTTGAGGTCTCTTGAGCATTTCAGTGTCATATACTTTCTACACTATAAAATGACCAGATTTATGTAAACACATGGAGTAAATTGTTAAAAGTTAATGGGCAAGTGAACAGCTAAAACGTTTGGGAAAAATATAATTCAAAAGAAAAATCTGAGTCTTCCTTTGGGAAGGGAGGGAGAACCCAGAGAGACCAAAAGGTGACCTGTCCTCTGTGTCTTCTAGGACAAGTCACCTCCCTCTCTTGGCCTTCCTTTCTCCATCCATCATGTGATCAGGTGCATACCTAATTCCTCTACTCAGACTTTCTGTGGCTCCACATTTCTCTGTTTCTCTAATGCAGTGGTTCTCAAACTTGAGTGTATATCAAAACCTCTTTAAAGGCATTTTAAAACACAGATTTCTGGGCCCCACCTTCAGAGTTTATCATTCAGTAGGTCAGGAATGCTGCCCTAGAATTTGTATCTCTAACAGGTACCAGGAGACGCAGATGGCAGTGCTGTTAGTCTGGGGTCCACACTTTGAAAACCATAGTTCTGGTGGTATCTAAGAGCTGTTTGTTCTCTCTGATGGAAGAAGGACCATTTCACAAGTTATAATAGCAGCGGTATTGTTACTCAGGAACTTTAAATAGTTAATTCAGCTTCTTTATTTGCTTAGCGAGAAACCCTCTGTTAAGAAAAGTTTTCCCAGCCCAGTTGAAACCTAACTATCTAAAGCTAAATCTTATATGAAAAAGAGGTCACTTTTTCCAGAGGAGGTTGTGAAGATTATAAACCACATAGATTTTGATTAACGGCAAACTCTTCAAAGCAGAAGAAAGGAGGGAGGGAAAAAAGTGTCTTTTGGAGAGTGTCTTTCGTGAAGACCCTTGCCACCTGAACATGATCTGGATGCTGACAGGGTCTGATATGAGCCTCACTTGTGTGAAAGATCTCAGCCTCCAGCCCCTGGGGACTCTGGGAGCTGTGCTATAGCCTTTAAGGCATGATCACCGCCAGCAAAAGTCATCCACACAGGGCTGCACTGCTGGAAGCACTTTCCCTTCTCTGGCCCCAGGCCTCACCACCCAGTGTGTTTTTACTGGACATAGCTGAGGTCTGAGAGCCCAGGCGTCAGGGCACTTCCCTCTTAGGAGTGTAGTGTCTGGGATGCTGAGCCCAGGCCTGCCAGTTCCCATGCTCGCCTCCAGGCCATGACGTAGCCCTGCTGGCTGGAGGAAGGCAGGCTTTGCCTGTTCTCACTGAGTGTGTGGTTGGATGATGCCCTGGACTGTCCTCTGAAAGCACTTGGACACTGCATGGGATCAAGAAAATCTTTAAATAATTCTTCCCCTTTGTACCAAAGGCAGTTTACCCATCTTTAAAGCATCAGAGGATTTCAGGACTCAGAGGGATCTTGAGAGACCATCCAGTCAAGCTCTTTCTCTTTAATGATCATGAAGCCCTGTTCTTCATAATGATGCTAACATTTCAAGTGTATGAAGTTTACAGAGTACTTTCATATATATCACATTTTTCTTACATGGTTCATTGAATCTGTTAGAAAGCCCTGTTGACTTTTCCTAAAAAATATGCCCTATAGATCTGTCCATTTCTCTTCATCCTTTCTGCTATACCCTAGCCACCATAATCTCTTGCCTGGACACAGAGCTGGCCTCCAGACATGTTTCTTCTCTTGTTCCCTGGCTCCCCCACTGTCTTAGTCCACTTAGGCTACTATAACAAAACACCATATACTGGGTGGCTTATAAATAGCAGAAATTTGTTTCTTACAGTTATGAAGGCTGGGAAGTCCAAGATTAAGATGCCAGCAGAAACAGTGCCCCACTTCCTGGTTCACAGAGAGCACCTTCTGTCTGTGTCCTTACATGGTGAAAGAACAAGGCAAGCTGGACATGGTGGCTCACACCTGCAATCCCAGCACTTTGGGATGCTGATGTGGGAGGATCACTTGAACCCAGAAGGTCCAGACCAGCCTGGGTAATATGATGACACCTCATCTTTATTAAAAAAGAAATAAAAAATGAGAGAGGAAGGCAGTCCTCTGGAGCCTCTTTTATAAGGGCACAAATTCCATTCATTAGGGTTCCTGACCTAATCACCTCCCAAAGGCTCTCCATCCTAACACCATCACATTGGACGTTAAGATTTTCATATGAACTTTGGGGGGATGCAGACATTCAGACCATAGGACCACCCCACTATCCCTTTTCCACATAGCAACCAGAAGCATGTTTTCAAAATATAAATCAGTGGCAGTTGCACAACATTATGAATGCACTAAATGTCACTGAAAATGTTTACTTCAAAATGGTTAATTTTATGTTATGTAAATTTCACTTCAATTTAAGATATCTATGTCTGAAATGGTTTAGTTATTTGTCCTACCTGTAGTCTAAATTACATGTTGAAATATAATCTCCAATGTTGGAAGTGGGGCCTAGTGGGAGGTAATTGGATCATGGGGGCAGATCCCTCATGCCTTGGTGCTGTCCTCACAATAGTGAGTACTTGTGAGATTTGATTTTTTAAGTGTGTGTCACCTCCTCCCTGCCCCTTGCTTCTGCTTTTGCCATGTAATGTGTGGGTTTCCACTTTGCCTTCTGCCATGAGTAAAAGCTCCCTGAAGCCTCCCCAGAAGCTGAGCAGAAACCAGCACCATGCTTCCTATAAAGTGGAACTGTAAGCCAAATGAAACCTCTTTTCTTTATACATTACCCAGTCTCAGGGGTTGTTTTTCTCTTTTTACTTAGAGTTCATTTTGCCTTGTACCAGTCTCAGGTATTTTTTTGTTTGTTTGTTTTGAGATGGAGTCTCACTCTGTCACCCAGGCTGGAGTGCAGTGGCATGATCTCAACTCACTGTAACCTCCACCTTCTGGGTTCAAGTGATTCTCCTGCCTCAGCCTCCCGAGTAGCTGGGATTATGGGCATGTGCCACCATGCCCAGCTACTTTTTGTATTTTTAGTAGAGATGAGGTTTCACCACATTGGCCAAACTGGTCTCAAACTCCTGACCTCAGGTGACCGCCTGACTTGGCCTCCCAAAGTGCTGGGATTTCAGGCGTAAGCCACTATGCCCAGCCACAGGTATTTCTTTATAGCAATGTAAGAACAGCCTAACATAGAAAATTTGTACCAGGAGTGGGGTCTTGCTATAAAGATAACTGATAATGTGGAAGTACCTTTGGAACTGGGCAATGGGCAGAGGTTGGAAGAGTGTGGAGGCTCAAAAGAATATAGGAAGATGAGGGAAAGTTTGGAACATCTTTGAGACTGGTTAAATGGTTGTGACCAAATTGCTGATAGTGATATGGACAGTGAAGTCCAGGCTGACAAGGTCTCAGATGGAAATGAGGAACTTACTGAGAACTGGAGCAAAAGTCACCTTTGTTATGCCTTAGCAAAGAACTCAGCTGTACTGTGTTCATGCCCTGGGGATCTGTGGAAATGTGAACTTAAGAGTAATGATTTAGGGTATCTGGTGGAAGAAATCTCTAAGCAGCAAAGCACTCAAGATTTGGTGTGGCTGCTTTTAACAGCCTAACTCAGATGCAGGAGCAAAGAAATGACCTAAAGTTGGAATTGATATTTAAAAGAGAAGCAGAGCATAAAAATTTGGAAAATTTGAAGCCTAGCCCATAGCAAAGAAAGAAAAGGCTTTTATAGGGGAAAAATCCAAGCAGGTTGTGGAGTGACTACTTGTTAGAAAGATTTTCTTTTTTTTTTTTTATTATATTTTAAGTTTTAGGGTACATGTGCATAACATGCAGGTTAGTTACATATGTATACATGTGCCATGTTGGTGTGCTGCACCCAGTAACTCGTCATTTAACATTAGGTATATCTCCAAATGTTATCCCTCCCCCCTCCCCCCACCCCACAACAGGCCCCGGTGTGTGATGTTCCCCTTCCTGTGTCCATGTGTTGTCATTGTTCAATTCCCACCTATGAGTGAGAACATGCGGTATTTGGTTTTTTGTCCTTGCGATAGTTTGCTGAGAATGATGGTTTCCAGCTTCATCCATGTCCCTACAAAGGACATGAACTCATCCTTTTTTATGGCTGCATAGTATTCTATGGTGTATATGTGCTACATTTTCTTAATCCAGTCTATCATTGTTGGACATTTGGGTTGGTTCCAAGTCTTTGCTATTGTGAATAGTGCCGCAATAAACATACGTGTGCATGTGTCTTTATAGCAGCATGATTTATAATCCTTTGGGTATATACCCAGTAATGGGATGGCTGGGTCAAATGGTATTTCTAGTTCCAGATCCCTGAGGAATCGCCACACTGACTTCCACAATGGTTGAACTAGTTTACAGTCCCACCAACAGTGTAAAAGTGTTCCTATTTCTCCATATCCTCTCCAGCACCTGTTGTTTCCTGACTTTTTAATGATCACCATTCTAACTGGTATGAGATGGTATCTCATTGTGGTTTTGATTTGCATTTCTCTGATGGCCAGTGATGGTGAGCATTTTTTCATGTGTCTTTTGGCTGCATAAATGTCTTCTTTTGAGAAGTGTCTGTTCATATCCTTTGCCCACTTTTTGATGGGGTTGTTTTTTTCTTGAAAATTTGTTGGAGTTCATTGTAGATTCTGGATATTAGCCCTTTGTCAGATGAGTAGATTGCAAAAATGTTCTCCCATCCTGTAGGTTGCCTGTTCACTCTGATGGTAGTTTCTTTTGCTGTGCAGAAGCTCTTTAATTAGGTCCCATTTGTCAATTTTGGCTTTTGTTGCCATTGCTTTTGGTGTTTTAGACATGAAGTCCTTGCCCACGCCTATGTCCTGAATGGTAATGCCTGGTGGGAGGTGACTGGATCATGGGGGCACATCCCTCATGGTTTGGTGCTGTCCTCACAATACTGAGTACTCGCAAGATCTGGTTGTTTAAAAGTTTGTGGCACCTCCTCCTTCCTCTTGTTTTCACCATGTGACATACAACCTCCTGCTTTGCCTTCTGCCATGAGTAAAAGGTCCCTGAGGCCTCCCCAGAAGCTGAGCAGATGCTGATCCCATGCTTGCTCAGCCTGTAGAACCACGAGCCAGCATGATTAAAAGAAGTTTAATTAAAAGAAAGTTAAATGAATTAAACTTCTTTTCTTTACAAATTACCCAGTCTCAGGTAGTTCTTCATAATAATGCAGGAACAACTTAACACAATATCTATCTATCTCAGAGAGAGAAAGAAAAGAGCATGACACCAAATCCTTCAGGGTTTCAATTGCACTTAGAATACAAATGTAAATTCTTTAACACAAGAATACTAGGCCTATCTGATGTAGCCCTTGCAACATTACCTCCCTCATCTCCTATCACACTTTCTTTCACCTGCGCTGTTCCCAGGCACACTGTCTTCCTCTCTGTTCAAGCACCTTGTACCTGGAGAAGCTGCAGGTGCTCAAGCTGGAAGCTGTTGAGCTTGTTCCTAAAAACTGTTACAATTCCGTCTTTAATATGCTTCATCCAAGCCCACCCAATCCAAAGAAGCTTCCCCACTCACTATTAGTACCTCATCTTATTTTATTCATATCACTACCTGATATTGCCTTATTTGCTTATTTATTGTTTGACTCCCTCTCCACAAAAATATCTGTTCCCTGAGAGACCTTGTCTGTCTCTTTCAGTGCATCCCCAGGGCCTAGAACAGTGCCTGACTCCTAGTAAGTGTATTAGTGAAGGTTCTCCAGAGAAACAGAACCAATAGGAATATAGCCTCCACTGTGTATGTGTGTGTGTGTATACATATACGTATATATACACACATATGTATATATATACATATACACATATATATAAACACACACATATATACACACACACACACACACATATATATAGTCATCCCTCGGTATCCATGGGGGTTTGGTTCTAGAACCTCCCTCAGAAATGAAAATCTGCAGCTCTTCAAGTACCTGACATAAAATGGCATAGTATTTGCATATAACCTATACATATTCTCCAATATACTTTAAATCACCTCTAGATATGGCATTACTTGTAATACCTAATACAATGGAAATGCTATGTAAATAGTTGTTATACTGTATTGTTTAGAAAATAATGACCAAAAGTCTCTACATGTTCAGTATAGATGCACTTTTTTTCAAATATTTTTGATCCATGGTTGAATTCACAGATGTGAAACCCATGGATATGGAGGGCTAAGCGTATGGAAAGAAATATATGATAGGAATTGGTTCATGCAGTTATGGAGGATGGCAAGTCAAAAATCTGCAGCCTGCTGGAGTCCCAGGAGAGTGGCCAGGAGGCAGAGACCCAGAGAGCCGATGGCAGTCTGCTGATTGGATGAGACTCACCTACATCTGTAGGGTCTGTTTCCTCAGAGTTCACTGATTTAAACGTTAATCTCATCCAAAAACACTCTCCAAGTTGACATAAAATTAACCATCACAGTGAGTATCCTGTAAGTGTTTGTTCACTGAATTATCTAATTTGATCATTGGAAATCCCATGAGGTAGGAATTACTAGCCCACTTTGCAGTTGTCTCTGGAGGAAGGCCGTGAGCTTATTTGTTTAAGAATACACAGCTGGAAAGTGGCAACGGCTATGTTGAGCCCACTCTCTCATCAAGTCCAGAACTTACTTTAACAACTGCAGTGCACTTTGTATGCACTTCATCTCATTTGCTATGCTAAGTAGGACTGAATCCTGAGCAATCTGGCCTTTTGAGACCAAGAGTTTCTCAATTCTTCTCTGGAAGTTCCTCCTTACACCTATAAAAACCTTCCTGCTAGGACAGTGGGGAAGAAGAGAAATTAAGAGTTTGAGGAAATAATCATGGTGCTTTTCCCTAGTACTCTAAACCTTTTTGGGGTTTGTGTGACTTTTGTCCTTTACTCTCTTTGCAGCAACCAAGTCAACCAACAACATATGAAAGAAAAAAAAAAAACAATCTATTTCTCATTCTAGCCCACTATTTGCTAAGATAGCTACCATTTATCAGAAACCTACTATATGTCAGATAACTCTAAAGAGTAGATATTATTAACTGTGTTTTGCATTTGAGAAAATTGAGATTCAGACGATAAGTAACCTGCCAAGGTCACAATTTATAAGTAGCAAGACATACTCAAATCTAGTCTGAATCCAAAATTATAGTCTTCTCACTTTACTACAGGGCTTCTTAACGGAAGTCAAATCTGACTCTCTACTAATTCATTCCACCCAAACCCCTGCCCCATTTCTGTCTATTTCTTTGCCAAACTGAAGCAGCATGGCATAGTGGATAGACCAGACGTCCTGGAGAGAGAAGCCCTGGGCCCTTTCCAGGCTGTCTGAACAAGTCATTTAGTCTATTATTCTACAGTTTATTCATGTGTAAAATGAGGAAAAGAAAAAAGTACCAACATTCAGATTAAAAGAGATGATGTCTGTGATGCTGAGGACTTGACAGTACCGAATGTGTTAGCTGATATTGTTATAATCCATATACATTGCTTCTTTCTAAATCTACAGTAAAAACTTGCAGGAATCCTTTTCTGATTAATGCAAACCCATTTAATCACTTGTTTGATTTGTTTGCCTTGAGCATTAGCTCATTTTCAAATAAATTTGGTGTTTGCTTTGTTTTCTCAAATGGCCTGTTCAGTAAGGCATTTCTTTTGTATCTTCTTATCAAGCCCAATGCAGGAATCTTCATTTAACAGGAGCTCAGTAAGTCCAGGTTGAAGAACTGACTCAAGAATGAGAAATTGTAGGAAAAGTCAAGACGTCGTTTTGTTCATGGGGTGTAAGACATTTGATGAAGACTGATGTCTGGTGAATCCAGAAAGTATACATTAAGTAGGGAGCTGTGTCCCTAAGTGGATTGGCAAGGATAAATGGGGACACTGAGGGGCAAAATCTTGAAATCTCAATGCTTACACATTTTGAGAGGATGGGTATTGGTTCTTTCTTCTTTAGAGCTGGCATGGTACATTGCAAGAATTATTAAACTAAAAATCAAAAAATCCTGGAATGTGTTCTAACATTTGTAAGTCATTTAACAGCCTTAAGTCAATTTTAAAGCTTGGAACATGATAGTGCTGAACTAGATTATTGTAGGGTTATTTCCAGCTAAAAAATGTTATAATACATCAGACAAGAGGCTAACTTTAATATATAAAGGCCTCCTACAAATCATCTATAAAAAAGCCAGTAGAGCTTGCAGTGAGCAGAGATCGTGCCACTGCACTCCAACCTGGGCAACAGAGTGAGACTCCGTCAAAAAAAAAAAAAAAAAAAAAAAAATGCCAGTAGTGCAACAGAGAGGGTGAAGAATATAAGCAGGCAGTTCACAGAAAAGATGACAACTCTTAAACAAAAGAGCAATGTAAAAAACTACAACTACAAAGAAATTTGATGTTTTCAACTATCAGATTGGAAATGACCAAAGAGTTCTAAAATTCACTGTGTAGCTCAGAGTTTGAGGAAGCCAGCACTTTAAAAAATTATCCTCCAAGGCCAGGTGCGGTGTCTCAAGCCTGTAATCCCAGCACTTTGGGAGGCCAAGGTGGGTGGATCATTTGAGGCCAGCAGTTTGAGACCAGCCTGGCTAACATGGTGAAACCCTATCTTTACTAAAAATACAAAAATTGGCTTTGCTTGGTTGCAGGCACCTGTAATCCCCACTAATTGGGAGACTGAGGCAGGAGAATTGCTTGAACCTGGGAAGCAGAGGCTGCAGTGAGCTGAAATCGCACCACTGCACTCCAGCCTGGGAGACAGAGTGAGACACTGTCTCAAAAAAAAAAAAAAAAAAAAAAATTATCTTCCAGAGACTGGCCCTTGCAAGGTGTGCTTCCTAGGCTCCTGTGTCAGCTGGCTTAGAATATTCCCTAGAGAGGTTAATTTGGTGATTACTATTAAACTTAAAAGTTCACACACCCTTTCTTTGATGTGGCAGTTGAGCTTCTAGGTATTGATTCTACAGACACACTCCCACACATGAGAAATGACTGTGTATGCAGGCATTCACTGCAGCACTGTTTGTAGTAGCCACAGATTCAAAACAACTTAAATGTCTGTTTTTAAAATAAATTATGATATATCATATTCCCATACATGCAATGATAGCAATCTTTAAAAAGAATGAGGCCATGTCTATATGTTCTAATGGGCAGATCTTCAAGATAATATTGTTTAATGAGAAAAGCAAGGGGCAGGATGGTGTGTACAGTTAGTATCATTTGAGTTACTAAACAAAAAGTATATATATACATATATTATTTAATGTGCATATTACTGTTTACTTAGAAATACTTTAAAACTTACAAAAGTTGTACAAATAAAACAATATAAAGAACACTTATATAACTGTTACCCAGATTCACTCATTATTGTCATTTTAACCCATTTGCTTTATCATTTGAATATATAGTTTTGATACCTCTGGAAACTGCCATAAGAAATTTGTAACAGTGGTTGCCTCCAGAGAGAGAACTGAGTGGCTGGAGGTAGGGGGAAAATGATTACTTTTTATGCTATGCCCTTTTAAACCTGTATTGTTTACCAAAAAAATTAAATTAAAAATTACATAAGCATCTCTGCAAAAATTCTGGGGTCTGTAGCTTTAGAGAAAAGATTACTATTTTGGTAAAGGAAGTCAGGTATAAAGGAAAAGTAAAAATAAAAGGGTAAAAATGCAAGTCAAGAGACAGTTAAGAGTGACCAAATAGTGATGAGGGATAGCTTTTCTTTAAAGAATTGTTCCAGTTGATAAAGAAAGAATGATAAAATTAGTTTTTCAGCATTTGCAACTCCTAATGTATCTAGGCAATAGTCAATAATAGCTATTAACATCAAAAAGAACATTTATGTTTACATGGCCCCTGATGGAAGTACACACTGCCTGTGAAGGACTTATGCCAAAATAACTGATCCTGAATTGGATCAGCTTCTAGACCTATTTATTAATCAAAGAATGGACAAGGGTCAGAGGAACATGTTAAATAAAATTGCCTGTCCCTAGGCAATTGTCACAAATGCAGAAAAATATTTAAGTTTATGCATATACAAAATTAGAATAAGAAAAAGAAATTAACTATAAACAGAGATTTTATATGATAAAATATAATTTTACACTAATTTAAAAACCTCTGTAAAATAGACGATTTTCTTGGAAAATAGAGATAACCAAAACTGACTCAAGAATTAGAAGAAAAACCAATTACTAACTCCAGAGAAAGGGTCTGGGTCAGATATGGTACTAGTCCTGGGCCTTCTGCCCCAGATCACTCTGTAACCTTCCCCTTCTAGGCATTATCCTCCTGAGGCTGGCCCTTGCAGGGCATGCTTCCGAGGCTCCTATGTCAGCTGGCTTCTGGTAGATTCAGGAATCGGGAGGTAACAGCAAGAGGCTGGAGACTAGGGGAGGGGATAAGCCAGGTTTTTGGGTTTTTGTTTGTTTGTTTGTTTTTTGTCCCATTCTACTCTGCCTCTGGTGGAGTCTCCCACACTGGTTGCCTCTTTTCTTAGTTTCAGCTTCTTCTAGTCACACCAACATGGTTCCAGCTTCCACCTGATGACTTCAACCTTTCAACTGCAGTGATATCACCTCCTCCTTTTGTTCCCTCCTGGTTAGAAGTGGGAGGGCATCTGCTATTGCAAATTCCATTTGGTTGGCTCTTCAGCTCCTTCCATCACGTGTATAATTAATTCCCTGCATTAAATTCCTTCTGTATTAGTCCATTTTCATACTGCTATAAAAAACTGTTCAAGACTGGGTAGTTTATAAAGAAAGAGGTTTAATTGACTCACAGTTCTGCATGGCTGGGGAGACCTCAGGAAACTTACAAACTTGGCAGAAGATGAAGGGGAAGCAAGGCACCTTCTTCACAAGGCAGCAGGAAGGAGAAGTGTCAAGTGAAGGGGGAAGAGCCCCTTATTAAACCATCAGATCTCATGAGAACTCACTCACTGTCATGAGAACAGCATGGAGGAACCGTCCCCATGATTCAATTACCTCCACCTGGTCTCTCCCTTGACACATGGGGATTATGGGGATTACAATTCAAGATGAGATTTGGGTGGGGACACAAAGCCTAACCATATCACCTTCTTTTTTAAATATTCGAGTGGTTCCTGTTTCCTTGATTGGATGCTGACTGGATAAAAATAGCTTTAAGGTTAAGTATTTCATTTGTTTTTTACCTTATCCCCCATGTAGAACTAAGGGTTAAGTATTTCAAAATTGTAAAGAATATATAATTTCTAAAGTACAGATGTTTCAGAGCATATAAAGGAGACCCTCTGGTCTCTACTTATTTTACGAGATCAGCACATTCTTGATATAAAACCTATAAACATGGCAAAGAAAAATTACAAATGAAGCATGAGAAATGGTTTTCATTTGGTCACTTGATTTGTGACAAGGGTGCCATTGCAATTGAGTGCAAGAGAAGCCAGTCTTCTCACTGAACAGTATTGGGTCAATTGGAATCCATTAAAATAAAAAGAAGCATTAATCCTCTACTTCACATCACACCAAAATAAAAATTGTGATAGCTTACATATGAAAACTAAAGCAATGAAACTTCTAGAAAAAAAAACTTCATTATTTTAGATAGGTTAAAACATTTTAAACAAGATATATAAAGTGCTAAAGAGAAAAGCGTAATAAATTGGATTTCATTAAGAACTATTCAACAAAAGACAATAGAGTGAAATGGCAAGCCACAGACTGTGAGAAGATTTTTGGAAGATATGTAATATATATGACAAGGGACTTAGTCAGAACTACAAATTTAAGGAATTCAATAAAAAGGGAGAAATACTGGAAATAGACACATAACAAAAGAGTGTGTTTTCAAATGACTCATAAGCATACGAAAAAGGAAGTTTATATTATTAGACATCAGAAAAATACAAATGAAAACCTCAATGTGACACCACTACACTACAACCAAATGGTTAAATTAAAGGCACTAATTAAGATCAATTTTTGGTAAAGATGTGGTAGACAACTAGAATTCTCACACATTGCTGACAGGAATTTAAAATAGTTCAACCACTTTGGAAAACTTCAGTCATTTTTTAAAAATTTTTCATAGCTTTCACTATAATTCATATACAATCAATTGCACATTCTTTTTTTTTTTTTTCTTTTTTTGGGACAGAGTCTCACTCTGTCACCCAGGCTGGAGTGCAGTGGCACAATCTCGGCTCACTGCAAGCTCCACCTCCCAGGTTCATGCCATTCTCCTGCCTCAGCCTCCCGAGTAGCTGGGACTACAGGTGCCCACGACCATGCCTGGCTAATTTTTTTTTTTTGTATTTTTAGTGGAGATGGAGTTTCACCATGTTACCCAGGATGGTCTCGATCTTCTGACCTCGTGATCCGCCCGTCTCGGCCTCCCAAAGTGTTGGGATTACAGGTGTGAGCCACCATGCCCAACCCAATTGCACATTTTTAATGTGTACAATTTGATACATTTTTAACATATGTATATACCCATGAATCCATTACCATGCCAAAAAAAATGAACATGTCCACATTCCCAGAAGTTTCCTCATGCCTTTTGCAATTCTTCCCTTTCTCTCTAATCAATCCTCACTACACTCAGGCAACCACTGATCTGCTTTCTAGCACTATGAATTAGCTTGTATTGTCTAGAATTTTATATACATGAAATCACATAGTATGTACTCTTTGTGTCTAGCTTCTTTACCCAAAACAATTATTTTGAGATTCACCCATGTTGTGTGTATCAGTAGTTGTTTTGTTTGCTTTGTTTTTTATTGAATGTTATTCTGTCGTATGGCTACACATCAATTTGTTTATCCATTCACCTGCTTGTGAACATTTGGGTTGTTTCTGGTTCTTTGCTGTTACAAATAAAGCTGCTATGAATATTAATTTGCAAGTCTTTGTGTGTGCAGACATATGCTTCATTTTCTCTTGGGTAAATACCAGAAATGGAATGGCTAAGTCATAGTATGTGTATGTGTAATTTTTAAGGAAATATACAGCAATTTTAAATAAAGCTAAAGATACGCATTCCCTTTGATCAAGCAAGTCCCAAGAGAACTCTATTTCTCTGTGTATATTCCTAACAGAAATAAATGCATATGTCCACCCAAAGATATGTATAAAATATTCATATAAGCTTTATTAATAATAGCCCCAAATCGGACACATGTCCAAATGTTCATCAATGGTAGCCAGGCATTCCCTTCCCACTGTGGTGTCCTGAGTTGCCTCAGGCCAGCAGAGGTATTTTGTTGTTCATAAAATCTGTTATAATTACTGCATTACATACACTTTCAATTCCTTTGACTCTCTCTCTTTTCACTGTCCTTTTCTGTCTAACCCTAACACTCATAAACCCAGATTTTGCATAGTCCCTGCCAACATCTGAATGTGACTGAAGAAAACTATGCAACTTTGTGATTGGTCTTTCTGTGGTCCTCAACCAGGAAAGGTTCAGTTCCCTGGGAAGTGTTTGGAAGTGGGGCAGAGAACATTTTGATCAACACAATGATTGAGGGGTACTACCAAGGGCCAGGGATGCTAAATGCCAAGGAAGATGCCTGCCTGAAACACTGACAGCATCTCCACTGAAAAACATTGTTTGACCACAAACCTTAATGGTCACAGCTGCCTGAAATCATACTATGATTCCCTCATCAATTCTCTTTCCCACTCTCCTAGAAAAACTGTTAATCTCTTCTCTCTTCAAACCTACAATGTCTTCTGCCTCCTCCTCATTTTTATGCATAAACCATTTTTATCTGTAAACCATACTTCTTATTCAATAGAAAAATAGAAAAGTTCAGAAGGAAACTTCCACATGCTCTTGATATCTACCAGTCTACCTACATCTATTCCCACACACTCAGTATCCCATCCTGTCACTACAGGTAAATTGTCCAGGCTAGTTTCTAAGTCCTCTATTTGTGTACTGGATTTTACCCCCTTTTACCTACTTGATAACTTCCCTCTTATAATCACTGCATCATCAATTTTCCCCTCTGCTCTATTATTTCCATCAGGATATAGGCAATCCATACTATTTCATGACCACAAAATACTCTCCTCTGACATCATATTTCCCTCTACATTTTAGAAGGTGGTAATTTACAGGGAGTCAGGTGACCTAGCTCTGCCACCATCTCACCAATGACCTTGGGTGGCTGGCCTTTGCACATCTCAGTTTTCTCATGTTAAAATGAAGAGATGATACTAGTTAATCTCTGAGGTCTCTTCCATGGTTAACATCTGACATCTATGACATATTGCTTCACAATGTGCATATGCGGCAAGAGACAGAGCCCATCTAGCCTGTGTTAGGAAGATGCCAAGCTAAGCACCATAGGGAGTGGAGGAATGGATAAGGCATGCAGTTTTCTGCCTGTGGAAACAGGGGGACCCAAGACAGGAACACAAGTGACTCTTCTACAAGGTTAAGGATAAGGGCCTAAAAATAGGGATTAAGTTCAGAGCAGAGCAGCAGAGGCAGATCAATGAGGTTAGAAGAACTGCACAAAGCTTTATGGAGGGTAGTGCTTATGATGGGACTTAAAGGATACTCAAAGGAACAGTATAAATTCAAAGAGATGAAGAAGCTTTGGGTTAAATTCAGTTTTCTTTTGAGGTAAAATAAAGGAAAGTAGAGGGGGAGGGCAAGATGGCCAACTAGACAGACAGGTGGAATCATTCCCACCAAGGGACTGAGACGACTAGCGTGCTCCTAACAGATCTTCAGAGGGAAGACACTGTGAATGAAGGGAAGACACAGAAGCTGGGCTGAAAGGGGAGAAAGCTGGAAAACCTACATGGGGATACAGCATATTTGGACTCGTTCCTGATTCCCAATGGCTTTGGGGGAATGAATGAGTTGAACTGACAAGGAGCAACCCACTCTCACCATGGGCCTCTGGAACCTTGGCAGGAAGAGACCTCTCAACCACCATGGACACTTGAATTGGCAGAGAGAGCTGCTTAGAGAAGTGGTAGAGACAGCCAGCTGAAGTGGAGCCTGGAGGGTTTGGTGTGGGAGTGTCTGTAGTAGAGCACAGTCAGGGACAGATATCCCACTAGGCTTGACTTGTTCCTATAAGAGACTTTAGCCCTAGGGGAACTATCGGTCCTGAATTCTGCAGGGCAATCTTGCCCTTCAGATGGGGCCAGTGTGACCTGAGCAACCCTTGGTATGGTGGCCTCTCCTGGGGCCCCAGCCTGCTTACAGGATAGTCTCAGGTGCCCTGGGGGCCCACATCATGGTTTTTGTGGTGGCAGACCATGCCTGACTGGCAGAGAGCTCCAACAGGGTGGCTCCTACTGCCACATACCAGCCCACATGCTCCCTCCCCATACTGCAGCTTCCCCCCCAGGGCCCATGGCAATTCCCCAAATCGTTTTGCTGGTGTGTGTTTGCATGAGTGGGTTTTGCTTTTATTGCCCTGCTAGCACATGAGAGTGCAGTCTGCCTCACCTCATTCTACTGATCGCCATTGCACATGGAGCCTTGGTGGGCACAGAGCCAGCCAGCCCCACCCCTTCCAGTGCCCCACCCTTGTGCTAACACTGTGCAGAGAACAGCAGATCCTCCCCCACCCTGAGCAACCACTCCTGCTTGCAGAGCACAAAGAAGGCACCTAGACCTGTGCCCACTAGTGTCCTGCTTCTGAGTCAACACCACCTCCAACATGACCATGCACGGTCACCAGCAGGGGCCCCCCTGGCCATCTTACCCAACAGCTGCATTACCTCTGCCACTGTGGTGAATGACCACAGGGAGGCAGGCACCCTGCTGTGGCTACCATTGCTGCTGACATGTGTGAATGAGGATGGATCCTGCTGTCACTGCACTATAAAATGCTTTGGATGACACCACCCATTGAAGTGTAGTAACCAGCAGTCTGGGAGCACCTTGGCCACCTCCAGCACAGTGGATTTTTAACCTTAAGGAGCCAGAGAACAAAGTCACGGCCCCAATACAAGTTCCCCAGAGTTAGAGCACGCAGGCCAGGAGGTGGGAGCTGAGCACTGACCCCCTAAAATCTTCCAGAAATGAAGCCAGTCAGCTGAATCCACCTTATATCACAATCACAATTTGATAACAATCAAGGTCATCAAATAGGATACCCATTCAAATAAAATCAACCCATCCAAACGTCAGCAACCTCAAAGACCGAAGTAAGATAAGCCCACAGAAATAAGAAAAAGAATTAGTGCAAGAACCCTCACAACTCAAAAAACCAGAGTGCCTTCTTTCTTTCAAATGATGATATCACCTCTTCAGCAAGGGTGCTGAACCAGGCTGAGATGGCTGAAATAACAGAAATAAAATTCAGAATATGGATAGGAACAAAGATCACTGAGCTACAGGAGTACATTAAAATCCAATCTAAGGAAGCTAAAAATCATAATAAAACAATGCAGGAACTAACAGACAAAATAGCCAGTATAGAAAATAACGTAACCAACCTGATAGGCCTTAAAAACACTCTATAAGAATTTCATCATGGAATCATAAGTATTAATAGCAGAATAGACCAAGTGAGGAAAGAATCTGCAGAGCTTGAAGAGCGGCTTTCTGAAATAAGAGAGTCAGAGAAGAATGGAGAAAAAATAATGAAAATCAATGAACAAAACCTCTGAGAAATATGAGATTATATAAAGAGACCAAATCTTTGACTCACTGGTGTTCCTGAAAGAGACGGGGAGAATTGAACTGACTTGGAAAACATTTTTCATGATATCGACCATGAGAACTTCCCTAACCTAGCTAGAGAGGCCAACATTCAAATTCAGGAAACGCAGAGAATCCCAGAAGTTACTTTGCAAGAAGATCATCCCCAAGACACATAATTATCAGATTCTCCAAGGTCAAAATGAGAGAAAAAATATTAAAGGCAGGTAGAGAGAAAGGTCAGGTCACCTACAAAGGGATGCTCATCAGACTAACAGCAGACCTGTCAGCAGAAACCCTACAAGCCAGAACAGATTGGGGGGCAATATTCAACATACTTATAGAAAAGAAATTCCAACCCAGAATTTCATATCCAGCCAAACTAAGCTTCATAAGTAAAGGAGAAATAAGATACTTTTCAGACAAGGAAATACTTAGGAAATTTGTTACCACCTGACCTGTTTTACAAAAGCTTCTGAAAGAAGCACTAAATATGGAAAGGAAAGACCATTACCAGGCACTACAAAAACACACTGAAGTACACAGACCAGTGACACTACAAAGCAACCATATAAACAAGTCTGCAAAATAACCAGCTAACAGCATGATGACAGGATCAAATCCATACATATTAATACTAACCTTGAATGTAAATGATTTAAATGCCTCAATTAAGAGACACAGAGTAGCAAACTGGATAAAGAACCAAGACCCATTGGTATGCTGTCTTCAAGAGTCCCACCTCACATGCAATGACATATATAGGCTCAAAATAAAGGGATGAAGAAAAATCTACCAAGCAAATGGAAAACAGAAATAAGCAGATGTTGCAATTCTAGTTTCAGATGCAGTCTTTAAACCAGCAAAGATTAAAAAAAGACAAGGAAGCACATTAGATAATGGTAAGGGTTCAATTCAACAAGATCTAACTATCCTAAATATAAATGTGTGTGACACAAGAGCATCCAGATTCATAAAGCAAGTTCTTAGAGACCTTCAAAGAGACATAAAGTCTCCCACTATTATTGTGTGAGAGTCTAACACCCACTGACAATATTAGACAGATAATCAAGACAGAAAATTAACAAAGATATTCAGGACCCAAACTCAGCACTGGATCAAATGGACCTGATAGACATCTACCAAACTCTCCATCCCCAAGAAACAGAATGTTCATTCTTCTTATTGCTGCATGATGTATATTTGAAAATTGATCACATAATCAGCAGTAAAACACTCCTCAGCAAATGCAAAAGAAATGAAATCATTACAATCTCTTGGATGACAGCACAATAAAATTAGAAATCAAGACAACGCAATTTCACTCAAAACCATACAAGTACATGGACACTGAATAACCTGCTTCTGAATGACTTTTGGGTAAATAATGAAATTAAGGCAGAAATCAAGAAGTCCTGGCTGGGTGCGGTGGCTCACGCCTGTAATTCCCACACTTTGGGAGGCCAAGGTAGATAGATCACCTCAGCTCAGGAGTTTGAGACCAGCCCGGCCAACATGGTGAAACCCTGTCTACTACAAATACAAAAATTAGCCGGGTGTGGTGGTGGGTGCCTGTAATCCCAGCTACTCAGGAGGCTGAGGCAAAAGAATCGCTTGAACCCTGGAGATGGAGGTTGCAGTGAGCTGAGATTGCACCATTGCACTCCAGCCTGGGCCACAAGGGCGAAACTCCATTCAAAAAGAAAGAAACCAAGAAATCCTATGAAACTAAGGAGAACAAAGATATAACATACCAGAATCTCTGGAACACAGCTAAGGCAGTGTTAAGAGGGAAATTTATGGCACTAAATGCCCACATCAAAAAAGTTAGAACGATCTCAATTTAATAACTGAACATCACAACTAAAAGAACTAGAGAACCAAGAGTAAACCAATCCCAAAGCTAGCGAAAGACAATAAATAAGCAAAATCAGAGCTGAACTGAAGGAGACTGAGGCATGAAAAACCATTCAAAAGATCAACAAATCCAGGAGCTAGTTTTCTGAAAAAAATTAATAAAACATATAGACCACTAGCTAGATTAATAAAGAAGAAAAGAGAGAAGATTCAAATAAACACAATCAGAAACAACAAGGGGGATATTACCACTGACCCCACAGAAATACAAATAGCCATCAGAGTATATTATGAACAACCTTTATGCACATAAACTAGAAAATCTAGAAGAAATGGATAAATTCCTGGACACATACACCTTCCCAAGACTGAACCAGGGAGAAATTAAATCTTGAACAGACCAATAATGAGCTCTGAAACTGAGTCAGTAATAAATAGCTTACTAAACATAAAAAACCCAGAACCAGATAGATTCACAGCTGAATTCTACCAGATGTACAAAGAAGAGCTGGTACCATTCCTGCTGAAACTATTCCAAAAAATTGAGGAGGAGGGACTCCTCCCTAACTCATTCTATGAGGCCAGCATCGTCCTGATATTAAAACCTGGCAGAGACACAACAAAAGAAGAAAACTTCAGGCCAATATCCTTTATGAACATCAATGCAAAAATCCTCAACAAAATACTGGCAAACTGAATCCAACAGTACATCAAAACAGTTTTTATCATAAGAGGTTGAGAAAGAGTCAGAGCCTATTGGTTTACTCAGGAGAAAGTGCTTCGGGGATCATGTAGTGGGATAGCCTGAGGAAATTTTAATTAACAAAATTTTCTGTGTAAAAGATGGAGAACAGTCATTTTCTATTATTATATACTTTCTTCACATCTGGAGCTAACATAGTTAAAAATCCAATTCAGGAGTGACCACAGGAATACTTTTAGACATGTTAACAATTCACTCAAGTTTGGCATCCTCCAGAAATACTCTGGAAAAATCTTTGCAAGGTCACATCTCACTAGAATTTTGACCAAACAAAGGCATCCTATGTAGAGTGATTACCACGTAATCTCCCTGGAATAGCCTCAAATGCAATAAAGTTCTAGTCTCCTCAAATGCTCACTTGCAACTGTCATATCACATGTGCAAAATTTTTATTTGAAAACTTTCCTAACTATAAGACAAGAAAGTACAGTATAATATTTCTGTTCATAGTTCACCCAGAATATTATGCACTCAGCAAAGGTCAAGACTAACAGCTCTCTGCAGGAATGTTTGTTTCCAACCCTTCATAGCAAAATAAGATTCTTCAAATAAGACAGCAATAATCTGGTATGGAGATAGTCAAATCTCCTGGCTTTTATTCTGAATACAATATCTGAGTCTACTCCAACTCATTTCATGATGTATCTACTTGAGGAATCTTGATGCTTTTGTCACTTCTTTTCTCGCTCTCCCACCTCTGGGTCAGTTGCCAAACCATGTTAATTCTGCAACAGGAGATAATCATTGACCAAGACTCACAGGACTTTCTGAACTGTTTCTGTGGCACTGTGTTCTTTTCAGGAATTTGCCTGGGCAAAGTGCTTGCATTTATTATATTAGATTTGGGCTGACAGAGACCATTTCCCAAAGATATAATTCTGGTAATTTCTTAAAATATCTAGGGTTATGGGGTTGGTCTTGATTTACAAAGGATGTGATAGTGATGATGACAATGATACTTTGCTAGTTGGATATAGTGCTTCATAGTTTACAATTTACTTGCAGCTATATTTTGAGGGGATAAGAAGAGAACAAAGAAGAGAGATAAAGGCCACATTAAAAAAAAAAAAAAAACCCTGAGAAGCTAGGGTCTTCTGATTTTAGAGCATGTATTCTTTTTGAAAGACTCAATCAAGGTAAGTGCTATAAACAAGCAAACCAAGAAGTGGTAGTAGTAGAAGAAAAAATCTTCAAGCCCTAAAACACAGCACAATATTAAGGCATTCTTTCTAAAATGGGACAGATACTCTTTCATTCACCAAATAATGAATTCTTAGTGAAAATATATCCATCCTTTCAATCTTCTTTACAAATAACTCACTCAATACGAGAAGTCATATTAACTCCTCCCCTTATATTTAAATATTTAGACAAGAGCAAGACACTGATTTTCTTGCTTTCTGTTCTTCCTACCTTCACCGCATAATTGTAAGAGATGGCTTTATAATGCGTGGCTTTTCAGAAGAAAATTGATAACTTTCAATATTATATACTGTATAAAGTCAAACAAAACATAAAAATGGGTGTGAAACAGTTAAATACCACTCGCATATATAGTGGCAATGAATAAGCCATTAAAAAAGTAATGTAATAAAGGATTACATATTTATATATCATACAAGAAGTAAGCAGGGCTTTCAATAAATGTGAGGATCCAAGTTGGCACTTAGCCCCATCAGCTAGTGAAAAAAAAAAAACAAAACAAAACACATTAAATGCCAGTATTCTGCTCAGCACCAGACAGTGTTGGAGACAGACAATGCATACTTTGCCCTACTGAAGTTCACCACCTAGGTGGGAAGTTGCTGTCTTTCACCAAAACCCATCTAGAGGATTAATAAAACTCCTCTTATTACTCTAGCAATTCAAAGAAAATATTTTGTAGCATAACTCAAGAATCTATTTGCAGATTTGGAGAAGACTGGCAAATCTAATGACTGCAAGGATTGCCCAAGTAGTAAATAGGTACAGAAATGGTTGCAGTAATAGAAATACAGCTGCTAAGATTCTGTACTGTGAAGCCTGAACTTAGAGCAATTGTCAGAGTGACAACTGAAATTAGTTGCTGTGTTCACAAGAAGGTCTCCAGTGACCCGGAGGGGTCCCACACCAACTTGGATCACACAAGCAGCTGAGTGATACAAACCAGCATGATGAAAGGGAGAGGATCTAAAAGAAAATGAGGCTTTCATAAATCATACATTAGCCTCTTGAGTGTTGGAAGGGGGAGGGGTAAGCAGAGAAGGAATCATCATAAATACAAGTAGGAAGTTGGTGGCTCCCCTTCTGAGGATAAGAATGTGGTCCCAAAACAAATTCAAAGGGCAGATGTTCATACAGGATTACAGAGTACAATATGGGAAGTTCTGGACAAGGATGATTTTCAGAATCATAGGAAAGGCAGTTAAATGCACAGCAAGAGAGTCTAGAATCATAGTGGAGACTTGATTAAGCAGAAAGTCTATATCACCATGCTGTATGTGGACCAATGACTCCATCTGCTTCCAAACATTGAAATATCAAACATAGGGAAGCCATACAGAATTAGACAAATACAAGGCATATAAGCTGTTACTATAAGATTTCAGTAACTTTTTTCTGCTCAATACAGGATGTTGTGATAGTCATTTTCAGCAGAGTGATGCAAACAGCTGTGATTGGTTAGCATTCAAAATAACCTTTCTGCAATACCTGGAGTAGGCTTTTTCTAGACCTCTCTTATGAGTGGGAAAAGATATATTAATATGTTGCCTATCAAGATTCTCATTGGATGGAGGACCAAGTGAAGAGGAGCTTTCAGGTGGCTGATTACATTTTAGTGCAGATATCTGCAAGGTATTTTAAAAATTTAACATCACCATCAGGCTATAAGATACATAAAGCTAAGGACTACGACCATCTTGTACAAGACCTGTATCCCTAGAGTATAGTGCATAGTAGCTGCTTAACAAGTATTTTTTAGCAAACCTACCCTTTAGTTGGACACAGTAGTGTGGGTTCAGTTACTGACAGCTATAATCAATTCTCATTATTTGCAGTAATGTTTTATAAAGTCATCATAAACACTGAATTAGTGAATACTGAAACACTGCTCCTAGGGGAAATACAGAGTGAGGTTCCTGTGAGCCTCTGGTCACAACATTTTCATCAACTGGTTAATACAGAGTGAGGTTCCTGTGAGCCTCTGGTCACAACATTTTCATCAACTGGTTAATACATAATATTGTTTTATGTGTGTTTCTGTTTAAAGACATCTTATTTAACGAATATTGTTGATTCATTAACATTGAACTCAACAGTACCAAACTCATGCCTAAACAAAGCTTATCTAACACATGTATTTTCTCTGTAAAAGCACATCAAAGCACTTAGGAAGACCAGACAGCGCTTCAGCACTACACTTGGGACCATTTTAAACAGCAAAATTACCAAAAAAGGAGCAAAAAAGAAACAAAAACAACAACCAAAAATCATGGCACTAAACAGACCATTCAAAGGAAACTTGTTGATGAGAGCCAGAACAAGAGGGCAGAACATCACCTTGTTCTACCTGAGATATTTTGCTGTCCTGAGAAAGACAAAACTGAAACTCTTTGGTGCAATTAAGAGTAGAAACGTATCCAAAAAATAGTTTGTGGTGACCATCCACATGTTCAGCAGTTCCCCAAGAAAATGGGGCCTGATTAAGAGCTATTTTTATCTTTGGATGGTTACATAAAGAAGGAGACATTAGGAAGATGATCATGGAACTAAATGATCACCAAAATGTAAAATGCCATGTTTAGCAGGTACGACTAGAACATTCAAAAAGGCATATTTAGAACAAATAGGTTATACATCAATGAGTAAAATAAAGAAGGGGTAGAACGGGCTAGAAATATGTTCAGAAGTAGTTCAGGGACAGTCACAGGTGGCTATTAAGAAAAGGTAGGAAGTATCAGAGAACTTTTTAATAACATGCCACACTAAATTCTTTGGATTCTTGCTAAGGTGAGGTGAAATGCATGTGTTTCTGCTTTGTTTCCTAACCTAGGAAAGGAGACATGCTGATAATGGTGCCCAGGTTTGTGTAGGTGAGCTTTACCTGTGGGTAGCTCCACAAGTAGATATTAAGCACCCATTGGTGCTCATTCTTTCTCCTGTGTGTGTGCAGAGGCCCAGCTGTCAGGAAGTACAGGAACAGCTCTGGCCAGTTAGGCTTAATGGTTCATTTTAGTTATTCTGGGTGACTGAATCTCCACAATTACAGAAGGCTGCACAAACTCCTTGGCAAGATTGCCTCATCATCACCTCACAGCCTTACCATAGGCCTCCTTGCCTTGTAGGCTTAAAGTGTAAGCCAACTATCTCCTGGCCTAGTATCTGGTCATTAGTGAGGCAATTTGGGACTTGAAACCCGATACTCACTTATATTTCCCTTGCCTGGAAAAAACAAAAGTATTAAGGGTTAACACTGTGAATCAAGGCTCCAAACTGAAGGAAAGACCATTTGGCTGTCCCCAAAAAGGCATTCTAACTTAACTCGTATGGCCTCCTTGCTCTTATGACTCATCCAGTGGTTTCCAAATCCTGATTGATCAAGTGGTTCTCTTGTCTTAGATCTTTTTTGGTACCATATGCAAAAGCACATTTCATTTATTCTTTCAATAATTATTTGAGAGCCCACTATATGTCAGAAACTGTTCAAGGAGACATTGGGGATAATGCAATGAACAAAACAGAGAAGTCTATGCCTCTAGTTATTCATATATATATATGGTGATAAATAGGCATGATATCTAAACTGGCATGGCACTGGCACTGACCAATCAGAAGAGATGTTGGCCATAGTTTTGGAGTGGGGTCCTGGAAGGACATGAGGTATTAACTCTTTGCTTGTTTGATTGTGGGGAGATCCATGGAATGTGGAAGGGGGACAGGTAGCAAAGGGTACTTGGCTCAGGACAGCAGCTATTTATCAGCTTATATGGAAGGAAGTATTTCAGTATTTTTAACAATTGATGTGGCTGAATAGGAGCCTGGTAATAAGTGTCATGGAGAAAATAATGGCATGGCATGACCAAAATGTGAATAGAATGACTTATCCCGGGGACAGTGAAAGAAAATACTTAGGTTTGACAATGGAACTTTTTAGGGGAATGCAGTAAAATAAAGTTGGAAAGGGAGAGTAGGTGAGAGCAGTACTTTAATTTTTTCTAAGCAATAGATTTTGTTTTTGCACCATTCTGTGAAAACAAAACACCCTTAATCTTATTTACCTGGACTGTGTCATGATCTCAAGGTCCTGATGTAAATGATAAGGGTACGAAAACAACAGATGCTTTATAGGAGAATGAATATAAACCAGTAACACCTGAACTTAGTAACATCTGAATACTGATAACTTCCTCTCACTGAGTAGAAAATAAAGCTATAAGTCATGACAAGAAGCAGAAGCGGCAGGTCTGTTCTGAGCAATGTACTAGCTTCAGACTTGGTTGGCCTTTAGGCAATGAAGGGTGGGTATTTCCCTAACAGCTCTATTTCTGAAGACAAAAAATTGCATATTAGGCTTAATAGGCTTCTCACTTTTCATTTTGAAGTAGTTTGGATCCAACAAAAGTCATTTTTAAGTATTAGTTTTGGAGAAGGTGCCATTTAAGAGACTCAAGAGATTTAAAAAGTATGCCCAAGAGCTATGAGCAAACTGTAGAGACAGAAAAAAAAAAACATTTTAGGCCTATGTAATGCCCTCAACATGAACACAGGAAAAAGAAAGAAACAAGACATCTAAAAATCCTGTTTCCATGCCTATGAAAATAATTCTAATCAATGTTATTCAGAGTGTGGTGAATAGCATCTTCTTTCAATAGTCTGCCAAATCCTAACTGCAAGGTTTCTCAGTTTGAGATATGATTTATCTGGAAGGATGATCCATAACTTTAAGATTTTTTCAAAGCCATCCCTAACCTAAGATTAAGAACCACTGGCATGAATTCATTCATTTATTCAACAAGTATTTATTCAGTGCCTGCTATATGCCAGGTACTAGTCTGAGCACTGGGGTAGTGCAGAGCAAGTCCAGTGTGGTCACCACTCTCATGGAATTTCCATTCTACTAAGGAGGTTGGAAGAGTTTATGAGAGTTTGAGTCAAACGCACTTGGGCTTAGACACTGGTGTGACAACCCGGAACAGGTTTTTTTTTTTTTTTTTTTGGCTCCCTTAACTTCTATTTCTTCCACTATAAAGTAGGAATAAAAAGATTAGAACTTAAATGACTCAAATATCTAGCACAGGGATAAAAATTCAGTAATTTAATTATTATTTAATTATTATTAAACTCCCTTCACCAGGATAAAGTAGGTATGGGTTGGAGATACATCATTACTCCATTTTTATAGATGAAAAGGTTAAGCTCAAAGGAGTTGCATGAATTGTGTTAGGCAAGGGAGTGATTAATATAGCTGTGCTCTGGGCTAACTAGCTGATAGATTGGCTGGCTCTTGATTTCTCTCTTCCACAATGCTTTTCCATAATTAGGGCTCTGCTGGATTCATCAGCTTTAAAGAACCATTGAATTATTTAAAACAGGGATTGGCAAACTATGACACACTGCTTGTTTTTATATGGCCCTTAAGTGTGGTTTCTACATTCTTAAGTGGTTGAACACAAAGAAAAATAGTATCTTGTTTAAACTTGAAAATTATTAGAAATGTAAGTTCCAGTCTCCATAAATAAAGTCTTACTGGAACATTGCACACCCATTTGTTAATGTACTGTTCTGTAATGGTTTTCATGCTACAACAGCATATTTGAGTAGTTGTGACAAGAGACCATATGGCCTGCAAAGCCTAAAATATTTACTATCTGGCCCTTTACTAAAAAAAGTATGCCAACCCTGATTTAAAATGTAATTTTCTCTTGTAGGATAGACATACCAAATATACACCTTCTAAATGAGTAATGAATATACCTTAAAATTAAAAAATCAAGTGTATCTGATAAGTGTGCAGAGTGAAACATTTTGATGACAGCAATTGCAATATTTAAATGAAACAATAAATATTTATGAGCATTTTAGAAGTATTAAGTCATTTGAGCTTCACAACAACTCTAAGAAGCAAGTACTTTTTACATCTGAGAGAAGTGAAATTCAACAAGGTTGGGAAATATATCAGAGGCCACAAAGCTAGTAAAAAGCTGGGCTACAATTTTAATTGAAGCCTATACTTCTATCTACCAGACCAATATCACTTAATGGATAGCCCAACAGTAAGAAGCTTTGTATAGGTAGGCTTACATAATCTCTGCCTTTCCAAAATCTATTCCCTGATGTTACCTTATAGCTAGTTTCATTACTTCTCTAAGATACTTTTTTCCTTCTCTAAGATACTTTTTTCCTTCTGTAAAATGAGAAAAATACCTAACTTGAGAGGTTTTTTTTTTCATTGACAATATTCAATATAATTGCCAGGTTATTGTAAAGACTTAATATATTTATAATGCCCTACCTGTATCAATATATCACATGTACCCCCAAAATATGTGCAACTATTATGTATCAATCAAAAATGGCCATATATTAGGTCACATAGAAGCCTCAATAAACTAGTATCTGTGTGTGTGTATATATATATATATATATATATATACACACACACACACACATATATGTATATGACAATGCCTGGATACTATATTATATATGTATCACAATGCAAAAAAATAAATATTTTACAATGCCTGGCATACTAAAAATGATAGCTACCACTATTTCATTACTATTGCATAGGAGATATTTTCTTAAGATGCACATGCATAGCAAATCTGCTAAGCCAACTCTGGGGGCAGAGGGAGGTGGCAGCTATAAGAATTGCAAAGGCAATTAAATATGTTCCTTAGCCCCTGAAAGAAGACCTAGCAATCATTCCCAGGCTGTCAGTGCTTGTTAGACAGCTTCTCCTCCTGGAGATGGTTTCTGCACCCACAGTAAAGGAAAGGAGTGACAAATACTGCTGAGGTTGGGAAGAGGAGCTGGTAATCCATCCTAGGTCAGTTCTTCATAGTTGATGGATGGTGTTTGCCTATAAGAAACTGTGTGCTCTACGGGAAGAATCAACATTAGCATGTGGAGAAGAAACAGCTATTATGTAGAAATAGTAGAGGCAGCAGTTGTGAGGAAAGGTAAGCACAGTAGTTGTAATTTTTACTCTAGAATTTTCTTTGAAAAAGGAAACTAGAGAGACTGAGGCACTGAAACGTACTATGACATTACTTTGAACCCCTACCAGGAAAAATACCTGCTATAAGATTTCCTTAGTCTCTAATCTGGTAGCAGATATTTCCCCCGGTCACGAACCTAGGAGTTTATCTTCCATTGCTGAACAAACAATAATTACCTTCCTAGTGTGGGCCAGGCACTGTTGCCAAGTACTGTGATCAGATCTTCTCAACTGATTCTCACAACTACCCTGTGAGGCAGATGTTGATATCTCCATTTTATAGATGTGAAAACAGACTTGGAAGGGGCAAGTGATGCTGAACCTGGCCCAACACTACTGGTAAGAATCAGAGTTAGGATTGAATCAAGTCTTCTGACACCTATTCCACTGCCCTTTCAACTAACCTTAGCTACCACACATAGCTAGTGTTCTGTGTGGATACAATGCCCTACATGTATCAAAATATCACAGGTACCCCCATGTGTTAATTTGTTAATTCATTCAACAAATACTTATGAGTATGAAGAAGTGTCTAAGAGGGAGCACACACTGCAGTAAAACCCAGACATGGGAGCAAGCAGGGAGGACAGGGGGAATAAGGAATGACTGCAAATGGGTATGGAGTTTTTTAGGATGTTGAAACTGTTCTAAGAGTAGATTGTGGTGATGGTTATACAACTCTTGGAGTGTACTACAAATGATTGGACTGTACACTTTAAATGGATGATATTTATAATATGTAAATTATATCTCAATAAAGCTGCTAAAAAAGAAGAAAGAAAACAAAAGTAAATATACCAAAAAAGGATATACGCTATAAGATTAGAATAGAAATAGGCATATGTCATATGAGTCTTTACATCAAAAGAGAATATTGTACAGGATTATGATATTACAGTTTGATTTTGGTACATGTCATAATAAAATAAATGATTATAAACATAAGAACAAAACAAATAAACAAAAAAGCCCAGGTACAGCCAGATGCAATGGCTCATGCCTAGAATCCCAACACTTGGGGAGTTAGGTGGAGGCAGGAGGATCACTTGAGCCCAGGAGTTTGAGGCCAGCCTGGGCAACATAGCAAGACTCTGTCTCTACAAAATAAAAAAGTTAGCCAGGTGTGGTGATGCATGCCTGTAGTCCCAGCTACTCAGGAGGCTGGGGTGGGAGGATCGCTTCAGCCCAGGAGGTCGAAGCTGCAGTGAGCCATGATCACGCCACTGCACTCCGGCCTGGGTAACAAAGTGAGACCCTGCCTCAAAAAAAAAAAAAAAAAAAAAGGTGGGGTGGATTCTTAATTCTTTCCTGCTTAACTCTCACAGGTGTTATGTTAGGCTCAAAATTAGGTTTGCTGCCCAGGTGTGGTGGCTTATGCTGTAATCCCAGCATTTTGGGAACCTTAGGCAGAAGGATCGCTTGAGGCCAGGAGCTCGAGACTAGCCCAGGCAACAGAGCAAGACCCAGACTCTACAAAATAAATAAATAAATAAATAGTTTGTTTTTTTTTTTTTAAATAGGTTTGCTAGGACACCTTTTTCCATACCAATAAGATACATTTAATAAGAAAGCATTGAGCACCTCTTAGTTCTGGTCTTGTACTAAGTGCTTTACAAAGAAAACAACTGAGAAGCATGCTCATGCTTCCTTTCCAAACTTTAAGTTCATTTCTCTATGAATTGAGAAGCAGGGTCTGAATGCATACAAATATATACAAGTTTTGACATAGATGGGAACAGAAAATAATTCCCTCTTAATTTGAAAAGTTCCCACCGATCCATGATTCCAACAAATCAATGGTATAATTCAACAATTGAGGTTAAAGTTAGTACCTTATTCCTATTTGAACTCAAATGTAAATGGTGCTAGATTTGCTCATTTCCTTGAGTAAAAGCTGTAAGAATTGAGGCCTTTCAATTTCTTTTCCAGCTTTACAGAATTTCATGAGCCTGAAGTAAGCCATCCCATAACATCAGTAAATATACCTTAATTAAACTGGAATTTTAACATTATAATTTACTTTTAGAAAAAGAGGCAAAAGCCAAGTAAACTGATACTAGGAACTTACTTTAAAGATGCTCTGAAAGTCTCAGACTGTGTTCTTAAGGCAGTACAGATTCTGCTCTGATAACCTTCTACACTGACCACACAGGATGAAGTGAAACAGTATGAGAAGGATGAGCCCGAGACACTGAAAGACCTGGATGTGCTTTCCAAATCATTACATAAGACAAACATGAAACTTAACAGAATATATTATACTTACTAAATGATGCACAAAGATTATACTAAAACATGTTTTCAAAGAAGTTGAAAACCAGGTTATCTTCTCTTTGCACAAACTTATTCTATATATACATATCCATTTCACCCATTTCAGTTAATCTAGGGTTACAACATATTATGACTAAAGTCCATTAAGCAGTCAGTGTCCTTCAAGGTTCGACAAATTAGTAGATTGTTTCTGTGTACATTTTTAAGTTTATAACTTGATAATTCATTGATTGAAGTTATGGCCATTTGTCTATATTAGGGCTTATTAGGACAAACACTATTTGCTGACTTTGGAAATGCTTATTTTTCCTGTGCTTACTCATCTCTAAGGAACAAAGACTAAACCATATGAATAAAAACCCTCCCCAACATTTCAATAGGCTAAAAACCCTTAATGTGACATAAATAAGGGTAAGGGTTTAAAGAGGATGAGTTCAAATACTTAAGAGAATTTGAAAGCTGTATCCCCTTACAGTTGTTTTTGAAAGTACTTAGCACGTGAAAATAACCAATGCTTACTAAGCAAGAGGTGTTATTTAACATTTGTGTAACTTATCTCTAGAGATATCCCAATATCCAATTACATGCACCCTGTCTTCCTGCACTCCACCCTCTATTTTACAGCTGACAAAGTGGAGACGGAGATTATGCAATCTAACATCACACTGCTAGTAAATGCCAGAGCCAGGATTACAAGGACTCTTAAACCTTGATGTGGATGTAAATTGCCTGGGGCATCTTGATAAAATGGAATCGGATTCCCTAGTGCTGGGGTGGGGGCTGAGTCTATATTCCTAACATGTCAATGTTCCTGATCCACAGACCTTCCTTTGAGTAGTAAGATTATTACAAGATTCAGTAAAGAATGTCTAGATGCTCCTCCATCCTGTTTGTTTTAGAATATTGGCATACATAATCTTATTGTGCTTTGCTTTATCGTGCTTGGAAAAAATAGTGTTTTTTTTTAATTGAAGGTTTGTGGCAACCCTGCACCAAGCATGTCTCAGTGCCATTTTTCCAACAGCACACGCTCAATTCATGTCTGTGTGTCACATTTTGCAAGACATTGCAATACTGATGTGTCAATATTGCAAGACTTTCAATTTTTTTCATCATTATACTAATATGGTGATCTTTGATGTTGCTATTGCAATCATTTTGGGGACACAAACTGCACCCATATAAGATGGAAAACCTAATCAATGAATGTTGTGTGTTCTGACTGCTCCACTGACCGGCTGTTCCACTGTGTCTCGCCCTCTTTGGGCTTCCCTATTCCCTGAGACACAGCAATACTGAAATTAGGCCAATTAATAACCTTAAAATGCCCTCTAAGTATTCATCTGAAAGGAAGAGTCACATATTTGTCACTTTAAATCAAAAGCTAGAAATGATTAAGCTTAGGGAGAAAGGCATGTCAAAAGCCTAGACAGGCTGAAAGCTAGATTTCTTGCTCCAAACAGCTAAGTTGTGAATGCAAAAAAAAAGTTATCGAAGGAAATTAAAAGTGCACTCCAGTGAGAACAAAATGTGATGAAATGTGTCCCTATCAGTAAACAGGGACAAAGTCTTAGTGGTCTGAATATAAGATTAAACCAGCTATAACATTCCCTTAAGCCAAAGCTTAATCTACAGCAAGACCCTAACTCTCTTCAATTCTATGAAGGCTGAGAGAAGTGAGAAAGCTGCAGAAGAAAAGTCTGACACTTGCAGAGGTTGGTTCATGAGGTTTAAGGAAAGAAGCCACCTCCATAACATAAAAGTGCAAGGTGAAGCAGCAAGTATTGATGTAGAAGCTGCAGCAAGTCATCCAGAAGATCTAGCTAACTGATGAAGGTAGCTACACTAAACAACAGATTTTCAAAGTAGAGAATATAGACTTCTATTGGAAGAAGATGCCTCTAGGACTTTCATAGCTAGAGATAAGTTAATACCTGGCTTCAAAGCTTCAAAGGAAAGTCTGACTCTCTTATTAGGGGCTAATGCAGCTGGTGACTAAGTTGAAGCCAATGCTCATTTGCCATTCCAGAAATTCTATGGCCCTTAAGAATTAGGCTAAATCTACTCTACCTGTGCTCTATAAATGGAACAACAAAGCCCAGAAGACAGCCTGTTTACAGCATGGTTTACTGAATATTATTATTATTTTTTGAGACAGAGTCTCACTTTGTTGCCCAGGCTGAAGTACAGTGGTGCAATCTCGGCTCACTGCAACCTCTGCCTCCCAGGTTCAAGCAATTCTCCTGCCTCAGCCTCCAGAGTAGCTGGGACTACAGGCGTGTGACACCACGCCTGGATAATTTTTGTATTTTTAGTAGAAACAGGGTTTCACCATGTTGGCTAGGCTGGTCTTGAACTCCAGACCTCATGATCCACCTGCCCCAGCCTCCAAAAGTGCTGAGATTACAGGTGTGAGCCACCGCGACCGGCTGGTTTACTGACTATTTTAAGCCATTGTTGAGATTTACCTCTTAGAAAAGAAGAGTTCTTTAAAAATATTACTGCTCATTGGTAATGCACCTGGTCACCCAAAGTCTCTAATGGAGATTTACAAGATGAAATTTTCATGCCTGTTATACAACATCCATTCGGCAGCCCATGAATCAAGGAGTGAATTCAACTTTCAAGTCTTATTACTTACCAAATACATTTTCTGTAAGGCAATAGCTGCAACAGATAGTAATTCCTCTGATGGATCTGGACAAAGTCAATTGAAAGCTTTCAGTGAAAGACTCACCATTCTTCATGTCATTGAGAACATTTGTGATTCATGGGAGGAGGTCAACATATCAATATTAATAAGAGTTTGGGAGTAGATTCCAACCCTTATGGATGACTTTGAGGAGTTCAAGACTTCCATGGAAAAAGTAACTGCAGATGTAGTTGAAATAGCAAGAGAACTTGAATTAGAAGTGAAGCCTGAAGATGTGACTGAATTGCTGCAATCTCAAGAGAAAACTTTAATGCATAAGGGGCTGCTTCTTATGGATGAGCAAACAAAGTAGTTTCTTGAGATGGAATATATTGATGATGCTGTGAACATTGCTGGAATGACAAGGATTTAGATTTCACAACCTTAGTTGGTAAAGCACTGGCAGGGTTTGAGAGGACTGATTC
This sequence comes from Pongo pygmaeus, assembly GCF_028885625.2. NCBI lineage: Eukaryota > Metazoa > Chordata > Mammalia > Primates > Hominidae > Pongo > Pongo pygmaeus. The sequence continues at coordinate 111,864,950 of NC_072373.2, read as the reverse complement.
CAATTTTGAAAGAAGTTCTACTCTGAGTAAAACGCTATAGGACAGCATTGCATGCTACAGATAAATCGTTTGTGAAAGGAACAGTCAATGGATGTGGAAAACTGCATTGCTGTTTTATTTTAAGAAATTGCCACAGTCACTCCAACCTTTAGTAGCCACCACCTTGAGCAGTCAGCAGCCATCAACATCAAGGCAGGACCCTCCACCAGCAAAAAGATTACAACTCGCTGAAGGCTCAGATGATCGTTAGCATCTTTTCACAATATAGAATTTTTAAATTAAGGTATGTACATTGACTTTTAAAAAACATAATACTATTGCACACTTAATAAGCTACAGTATAGTGTAAACATAACTTTTATATGCACTGGGAAATTAGAAAATTCTGGTGACTTGCTTTATTGCAGTATTCACTTTACTGTGGTTATCTGAAATGGAACACAGAATACTTATAAGCTATTAGCCTGTATGTGCACATATGGTGATAGGGATTCAAGAAACTAAGAGCTTCAGTTCAGTGTCCCAAGTTATGCCATGGGATTTTGTTCGAGACAAAACTGTGATCATGTGTCATTTGACTTACTCTGTGAAATGACATTTGATATATCTGTAGTGAGGCATTTCTTTCACTATGTTGCAATTTATTTCCACTTAGCTGGAATATCTCTTATAATTTTATGTTTCCAGCACCTAGAAGACAGCCCAAAAGTTTATTGCAGAAAGCGAGCACCAAACTCTTACTCTCTTCATCCTGGGCCCACAGACTACATTTCCTAGCCTCCTAAACTTGCACTTAAGTGTAGCCAAGTGACTGAGTTCTACATAATGGCATTTGAACAGAAGTGGTATGTGCCACCTCCAGTTCTGACATATAAAAACTTTGTGGGCAGGTCCTCCATGCTGTTTTCCCATCTGCCAGCTTGAAGCAGAAAAGCACGAATCCTTTGGGAGCCACATGTTGAAGCTGGCGGGCCCCCAATATTGAAGATACTTAGGTCTCTGAATCAGGACTTGGAGAAGAGCTGCTTGCTCATCAGGAACAGCTGTTCAAGCTTTATGTGAAAAATACATTTCTATTGTGGTTAAGCCATTATGCATTTTCAGATTGTTTGTTATAGCAGCTAGCATTACTTCAACACATAGATCCTTAGTAATGATTTGCTGAATGAGTGGAAGAAGTATAGATTTTCTCTGTATTGTGATCTTGCCCATTTCAGGCAGGAACAAGCTAGAATTTCCATGCTATCAAATTAATGTCAGAAAAAATGAGCTCATAGGTAAGAATTCATTTTCTCTTGTGAGAGCCTCCATAATTTTATTATGAAGCTTATCTTGGCACAATTTTGGCACTTGATAGGGTATCACTGCCCAAGTCTGTGCAGTTTTCTAGGTGGTGTAAGTTCATCACATTCAGATAAACATTTTCTTAGTGTTAATTGGTTCTAAATGTTGCTTTCCTGTTTAACTTTGCTGAAAGGAGGAATTTCTATTTAAGGGATGAGACAGTAAATGAGCATTTGTGTAAAAAAAAAATCCCAAATGTTTAAATTTAACATTAAACCCACCTCAAAATATTTTCACAATCCCAGAATGATGATTGCTAACCTCTGCTGCTAGTTCCTGAACTCTGTTCCTCCCCTGGAACTTGGCTAAGCAAGTGTCATGTAAACAAAAAATAAATAATGAATTTTTAAAAATCCCCCTTCTTTAGAGGACATAAGAGGGAATGTTAAAGTCTGACAGCTGTGCAAATGTAGTTATCAACCAAACAGCTCAAGCTATCAGTGGCAATGTCACCCTGACAGTACCTAGAATCTACATGATTTGGCATTAGTCCAATCTGCTTTAACCTGCCTGAGCCTCCATTTCTTCATTTGTAAAATAAGGGGTTTCAGTGATTCTGAACTGTCTGAGAACCAGTATCCCCTTTCATAATAAATGTTAACACCTAATTTACTTTTAGAAATAAAATTGATAACATAACCCCCTATTTCAAAAAATATATTTTATCATTTATATTAAGTATTTCAAAATGTAAATACCAGACACATCTAAACTAGAAAACATAAATAGTCAAATGCTTTATAAACCTACTAATAAACAGTAAGTTTGGATTTTAAAGAAGCAAAAGACTAGAGGCCATCCCATTCAAGTAGTAAAGGAAAAGTTATATAAAGATGTCTTATTTGTATTCAATAAAAGAAAGAGGACCATAACTTTAACTGAAATAGGCTTATAACTCAAGTCAAATAACATTGTTGAAATGAAGAAAATTAGGAAGACTGGGCTGTATCTATAAATGTTATGCCAGAGCACTTTTCTTTTTCTTTTTTTGTTTGGAGACAGAGTCTCGCTCTGTCACCCAGGCTGGAGGGCAGTGGCACGATCTTGGCTACTGCAACCTCCGCCTCCCAGGTTCAAGCAATTTTCCTGCCTCAGCCTCCGGAGTAGCTGGGACCACAGGCGTGCACTACCATGCCCGGCTAATTTTTGTGGAGATGGGGTTTCACCATGTTGGCCAGGCTGGTCTCAAACTCCTGACCTCAGGTAATCCACCCGCCTCGGCCTCCCAAAATGCTGAGATTACAGGCATGAGTCACTGTGCCCAGCCAAGCAATTTTCTTATGGTATGATATGTTGAGGTAGTGATGAAGTATTACAGAAAACATATGCTCTATCTTGATAACCCACACATATGGAGAGAAATTCATTCACTAAACTTGAAGACTCTGGAAATGTAGAAAAGAGGCTGCAATGCAAAAGAATCAATAATTTCCACAACATAGATTATTATTATTGTGTTGTTATCTAGGATGGGATAAAGGGACATATTTAAAAAATAATCTTAATTAACAAAATTCAGTAACAGCCTCATATTTCATGTCTCCACTACTTTAATAATTTGTGCAAATTTATGTTTTAGTAAGTAGAGAAAATTTTTAAATTTCATAACTACCATCTTCATTAATAAATAATTACTGGAGTAGTTTCTTTTGCAACTCTCTACTAGTATTTCCTCCCATTACCCACCCAAACAGAGACGAAGCAAAACAAACAAAAATCCAGCGTACAGTATGTTTCTTCATTTTTACAGAATTGCAGAGTTTACCTTAGAAAACTAAGAAAAGATAGAAGACTGACTAGAAACTAAAGTTTTGAAAGATGCTTTACATATGAACATTAGGCTGTTTGCACACTATTTCACAAAACTGACATGGAATAATACTGATGGGGGGGAATGCTTTTTCTGCAAAAAAAGCTATATTGCAATTCAGGGAGAATCTCATGTTATAAGTCACTGATCACAAATATGCAAGAGAATAATAATGCTAAGTTGAGCCCAGTGGTCTGAATATTCCTTTACTGTTACACAATCTGGCATGACTGCCTTTAAATGAAATCTGTATTTCACATCAATTTGAAATCAGCACATCATACAATTTTTAAAAGGAAATTTAGCTATTTACCCCTCTACAAAATCACTAATTTGATAATAAATATTTTTGAGAAAATATAAGAAAAGAAACTTTCTAAATAAGCAATTTACATTGATATTCTATATTTAAATTATGTTTTATAAAAGCATGCGCTTTGGAGTCAGATCTGGATTTGAATCCTGATTCTACCACTCAATATGTAATATATATAAAGAGCTTAGCAGTGTTCAAGGCACACAGTAAATCCTCAAATGTTAGCTGTTATTATTTCTAATCAAAGCAGTGGTGGCTGCTATTTATAAACACTACCATGCATGCTTTATGTACATTATTGCATTTGTTCCTCCTAATTATTCAATTAATATTATCCCTGTTGAATACATGAAAACACTGAGGTTCAGAAAAAGTTGAGAAACAGGCCCAAGGCCTGAGTGTGTCAGAAGCCAAAGCGCCAATGCTACTGACCACTAAATTGTTGCTTCTTAAACTGGGGTCCATGAGAAATCCTTGTGGAGTATATATGTGTTGGGTGTAGGAAAGTGCCCATGAACTTACTATGAGAATTATGCATTATTCATGTTGATGAAACATTTTAAAATAATATTCATGCTCTGAATTATTTGGATAATTGTATTAAAACCAAATATTGGCAGAACCATCTCAGTGCTTAGGTTTGTATTTGTATTGACTTCCCTGTTAAGGCCCAGTTCTACATTAGTGGTGGAAGGCTTATGGAGAACAGAGGCTGTTTTAATAGGCGAATGATGGATTCAGGCTAGATGAGGACCAAATAACATCACTATGTGCTGAACAAATAAAAGTAATAGTCTGAATAGAAAAAAACAGGGTGAATTGGGTCATCACATAGCACATGGCAGTACATGCCTGCTGAGCTGAAAAGAGCCTGTACTGTAGCACTCAGTACCATAATCACATTACAAGTGACGATTTCATTTTGTCAAAACATCACTATTTGATACTATTTTAAATTTTATTAGTTTTATAGTTTTGCTTGTGTTAACCCATAAACTTGTTTTGGTTTTATACTTGTGCAAGACATATAAACATAAAGCATTTATACCTAGTTTTATGTTTATATGTATTTAGATAACATTATAATAAATATAAATTAAGCAAAAACTGAGGAGCTAAGAGATTTTTTTCCTTATTAAAAAGTGAAGTACATTATTCAAGTTTGAGAAAACTGGTCTACACGGTCGGTCCTGCTTGTCAATGTTGTCTTCAGTAGGTAACTTCTATTATCACCAACCTCACAGGATTTGTAAGAGCATTAGAAGAGATGATGAACGTGTGCCTGGACCACAGGAAGAATTACAATGACAGTTCTGTCTCGTTTCCTTGAAAGAGAAAATCTGGAAGCTAAATGCAGTCTATACTCTTTTACTCTAACTATGGTCTGGGGAGCAGGAGAATTGATAACACCTAAGACCTTGTTAGAAACTGATAATCCCAGAGGCCACCCCAGAACTACTGAATTGGAATCTCCATTTAATAATATCCTCAGCTGATTTGATACGTGCACATGAAAGTTTGGGAAGCACTAGTCCAGGTCTCCACAGAGAACGCTGACTAAAATTCACTGAGTTTTTAACTACTCTTCAGGTTAACTTTGGTAATTAGAGAAAGACCTGATGTAAATGGTCAAAAAATAATGTCCCATCCTGGGGTTCAATGTAAACACTATTATTTCACTATTGGTTCTTCATAGGCTGTATTTGTATAGAGTGAGACCCTCTTTAAAAGGGATCTAACTTCTAATTCAGAATGAGCAAAAAAATTTTAAAATACAAAGTTTTCATAAAAACTTTCTGAATTTTCAGTAAACAAATTGTAAGATCTGTCAATTTAAGCATTTTTAGGTTTCCTTCGCCCAATACCAATTAAAATCATTTATATATGTTAAGCTCTTAAATATTTAGCTCACAAGATCTGGTCTAACAAAGTCCTGTCTCAGTCTGTGATGACCGTGTGCTTACGTTAACGAAACACATTTACAAAAAAAAAGGTGTGACTGTGTATATAAAATGTATTGGCTTTACTGTCCAACAAAAGTATCAGATCACATTCTGCAGTTGTGATTTTGTTAGTGTAATTCACCTAAAGAATACCTATGCTTTTCTTCCTGAACTCAGTGGTCCTATATATTTAAGGCATACTGTACTTGAAAAGATTCAAAGATGCTGTTCTTAAAAGTGTAAAAAATAATAACTAATATACAAGACAGTCATTAATATCTAAAATGATCTTGATACCATCTGTTTAAGGACTAGTTCAGTAAGACTCAAAGCTTGAACTAGGTTATTTATTGCTCTATGTTCTTTACATATGGACCACAGAAGTCAGACTCAATGTAAAACAAGGCAGATTATGCATATATGTGTGTGTGCATGCATGTATATGTATATATGGCTAGGCCTACCAGGCGATCCTTATCATCTCTGGGTTTATATGACCTAGATTATAGGTATGTTATGAACTGAATGCTTATGTTCTCCTCCTCACCTGCAAATTCATATGTTGAAGCCCTAACATACAAAGTGATGGCATTTGGAGGTGGGGCCTCTGGGTGGTAATTATGTCATGAGGGTGGAGCCCTCACGAATGAGATTAGTGCCCTTATAAGAAGAGACAGGAAAGTAACGATGTCTCTCTCTCTCTCTCTGCCAAGTGAGAATACAGCAAGAAGCCAGAAGAGGGCCCTCATCAGGAATCGCGCTGGATGGCACTCTGATCTTGGGGTTTCTCAGCCTCCAACTGTGAGAAATAAATGTGTTTTGTTATGCCACCCAGTTTACGGTATTCACACAAAATGACTAAGGTAAGGTAAAGCCCTCCTTCATTCTTCATGGTCTCAGGCAATTGCAAAACAAGAGTTAATCATATGCCAAGAAGCATTAGTGCCAGCACAGTTAAAACACTCTAGCGCACGTTAATTATGATGATTACAACTTAAGAAAACTATAATCAGAAACCTGGCCAGGCACGGTGGCTTATGCCTGTAATCTGGCACTTTGGGAGGCCGAGGTGGGCAGATCACTTGAGTTCAGGAATTTGAGAGCAGCCTGGCCAACATGGCGAAACCCCGTCTCTACTAAAAATACAAAAATTAGCCGGGCATGGTGGTGCATGCCTGTAATCTCACTTACTGGGGAGGCTGAGACAGGAGAATCTCTTGAATCCAGGAGACAGAGATTACAATGAGCTGAGATCGCGCCATTGCACTCCAGCCTGGGTGACCAAAAAAAAAAAAAAAAAAAAAAAAAAACCTACAGTAAGGCTGTTAAAAAAAAAAAAAGAAAAAGAAACCTAACTCACTCCAGTTTTCAAGGTGTTTTTATATTATCCTGTAGTTCTTTTGGTCCTTAATACAATCAATCCACTGCCACTAGAACCATGTAACTCTCCTCTATATAGTACTTCAAATTCTAATCATTTCTGTGCATATATTAAGCAATTTAAACTCTATATACATACATACAGTCAATGTATCGGGGAACTACAAAGACTGATCTTTAGTTTATGCTGAATACTTAATTTTATCACTTCTCCGTTAACTGTTATAAAGACAAGACTAAACCTACAGTTTGTATTCATTAAACAATATCCAAGCAAACAGAAAAGAAGAGGAAACAGGCAAGCCATGTTTTTCTACTAGAGTGACTACACTTATCCCTCTTTAAAAAGAAGTGATATTTTCTTTTCAATTTCAGAAATTTGATTAAAAAACTACATCTATTTTTCCTACCAAAAATACTCAAAAAACCCTCTGCTAATTACTCAAAATACTGCAGATGTATTCCTTTGAAAAAGGAAATACAGGATGGGCACGGTGGCTCATACTGGTAAGCCCAACAGTTTGGGAGGCCCAGGCGGGCGGATCACTTGAAGTCAGGAGTTTGAGACCAGTCTGGCCAACACGGTGAAACCCTGTCTCTACTGAAAAAAAAAAAATACAAAAAATTAGCCAGGCATGGTGGCAGGCACCTGTAGTTCCAGCTACTAGGGAGGCTGAGGCAGGAGAACCACTTAAACCTGGGAGGCGGAGGCTGCAGTGAGCCGAGATCACACCATTGCACTCCAGCTTGGGTGACAAAGCAAGATTGTCTCCAAAAAAAAAGAAAAAGAAAAAGGAAATATAAAGCATCCGCCAATGAAATATAATATACATTAAAGGAGAAAACATCTTTAAAATATGTGCCATTTGCCCTCACGAGTCTAATAAAGGCTGAACTTTTTTTAAGAGGTAATTTTCACTATCAAGAAACTTGGATATAGATGAATTAAGAACCCAAATACACGTGGAAGCAAGAAGTGTACTTGTTTTAAAAATCAATTATGCCTTTTTGATTATGCCTTTCATGATTAATAAATTAATATTTTATAACTTGTGTCTTCAACAATTCAATTAGCATTTGGCATGACCGAAGTTTAATTAAATTAAAGACTTGGTGGTGCTTTGAATTAACATCAGATGCTGGTGGTCATCTCCATCCAGTATCCCCTTTATCCTCTAATATGTCCTTGAAAATGGCATGTATTATTCAGGCTAAACCTCTTCACAAAGGCAGATTGGTATACCAAATGTTGCTTAATCATTTCAATATCAAGATCATTATGTTTCTCCTCTAGGATTTGGTACTTTGAAGCAACTTCATCCTATAACACTTTAGACATCTATAAAAGCATGAACTTGGTCCCACATCAAATTTAGTTTCAGTGAGAAGAGTAGTCCTTATCTTTCTTTAGTCATCATTGAATTATAAAACACAGTTGATATGTATATAGTTCTGTACCACCTTTATACCCTAGGACATCAATTGTACTAAAATCTCAGCATATGTAGAATCCTGCTTGTGTTACTAAACATTAATATACTGGTATGAATATAGCAAAGGAACATCCTTTCAAAATTATTGCCTGTAATAAACTGTACATATAAATTTGCTTCCTTTCAAATTGGCAAAGTAGCTTACGGCCTCTATTATCTATATAGAAAATGGTTTGGGCCAGATTCTTGAGGTAGCCAAGTTCCCCTTTAACAAAGAAAAGTTGGCAGACTTTCATAGCTGCTCCTTGTGAAGAAGATACTTCAAATATGATCTCACGACTGACTGTAGAAGATGAAGTTAAAGTTTCAGACTTTTAAGGTACAGGGCCCAAGGGGTTAAAAAAAAAAGTACTATTTGAGAGAAAGCTTAACATCTGACACCTGACTGGCTGCCTGGATGTGATGACCTAGCGGACATAAGAGAAAATCTTAACATAGATGTATATATAAGGATCAAGTAATTTTGAGGTCTGACACAAAGAAAATGTGTTCAATACATGCAAAAGAAAAGAACCTTTATCTAAAAAATGTAAAGTCCCTTCTTGTTTATATGGGAAAATACAGGATGAATTTAATGCAACTATAGGGGCATTTCCCTATCATAAATGAAGAGAATATGTTTCTTTGATCTCCAATGAAGAATTAGTTTGGGCAGAAAAGAATGGGACCCTTGGAAGCACTGATCTGGAGCACATGATAGAACAGAAAGGTTCTGCTTTTTTTTTTTTTCTGAACTGCCAATGTACGTGATGGGGTGAGGAAGATGGGGCCATGGGGAGGTGGCTGTAGGAATCAAAAAAAAAGTATGAAGCTACCCAGATGGGAGTAATAATGGTTTGACCTTAATTCAAGAAGAAAAGTTTAAAATGGCCAACAGATGCCTCTCATTGAAGTATAGCATCAGGGATGAGCAGGCCAGAAGAGATTCTGGACAAAAGAGGAAGGAATTTTACACTAACAGGTATTGCCACACAAAAAGAAAAATCACTCAAATGGTATCAAGGACAAGAGGAGTGCTGTGTAGCATTCCCTCATATATATTTATTCCCATTTAAAAACTAACTGAAGATACCCCACCACAACAAAGCCCTTTGGAAATGCTATCTTCATGATACCTCTCTGAGGTAGGCAGCATAATTCTAATTTTTACTCATAAGCAAGCTAAGGCACAAATACAGCCTGAGTGGTAAAAGTGGTCTTTTGCCAATTATCAGCTCCCTGGATTTGTTCACTGTGACACACTTCCTCCACACTGATGCAGGCAACTCAAGAGATGCTGCTATGAAATGTCCTTAGAGGTAGTAGACCTGATAGCTAAACAAAATCATTCATAACTCTGGAAGACAACACACTCTCTAAATCCTCACTGCTGGAGTCTTGGAAGATGCTCTTAAGAGTACTAATATGTGCGGTCCTTTTGAATAAGACCAAATCATCCACGATTATAGGAAAAAGGCTGAAGATACAGTCTTCTTGTTTCCCCCCACACTGTTGAGATCAGGACTGTGGCAATCTTAACAAATCATATAATCCAAGGAATCTTAGTCCTTAAACTTTAGTCTTAACTTGTACATTAACATTCTAAGTCCTACGTTTTGCTAATCATTTTGATGTTTTTTGTCAGATACATTTCCACATTCTTGGACTCAGATAATTCTCTTTTAACACAGCTAAATTATCTTTATAAAATATACATGGTATTAACACCATGGATCTGAAGCAAACAATGCATCTGGTTAGCATACATTGGTTCTGTATATTTCGAGAATCACTTAAGTACACAAAGGAAGCGTGCAATGTTAGAGAGATGATGTGAACAGTCTTGGTGGTTTATCTAATGGAGAATTCGGTGTCCTTCAGGAAACTAAAGATACTCAAAAGTTGCTCCCCAATTCCTATTAACAATCTAAAAATGAACATTTCCATTTGATATAAATATACAAATTTAAAATGTGTGCAGTTCAGAATGGCCTACCATTTTTAGATTGCTTATGTGCCAGAAAATATACAGTCAATAAAAAAATACCAGAGAGATGGGGACAAAAGGCTCTCTGGATCTGTACAGCAACAATGAATATCACTTCAACAGGCAGCTATTTGTGGAGGAAGTGGCATCCTGGGAACCAAGAAGCACTGAAAGATGGCAGGTCACAAATCTGGTGATGGGGGATATGATGTATAGTAAGGCCCGTTTTCCTGTGGAAAGAAAAAAGGAGAAGAACATTTAAGTAACAGAACCAATTTAACTGGAAATGTGAAAAAAAGGGATTTACAGTCATTGAGGTAGTGATATAAAATGTCTAGCACATGTCTGGCACTAAGCAGGACCTCAGCCATTAGGTAGTTCAACCAGTATCACTCAGAGTATAAGAGAGACAAAGGCAATAGGATCATAATATTTTTTAAGAATACTACCACTTATTGAATATTTTATGTGCCAGACAATTTATAGGCGCTTTTAAAGTCATCCCTTTAAATCTTCACATAATGCCATGAAGTAAGTAACATCCTCACTTTACAGAAGAGGAAACTGAGGATCACACAGATTGCATAATTTGCCTAAAGTTACCTAGTTGGTAACCAGCACAGCCTGAATTTAAATTCAAATCTATTTAAATGTAACATCCAGATTCTTTTTTGTTAGACTGTGTTGTCTTACTGTGTGCCAAAACTTAATTTAGAGTTAGGAAAACAAAAAAGTTATCACAGAGGAATTTAATAGCTATAACTATTTTGGCAGAAGTGAGTCTTCATGACATGCCTGAGTGGCAAGGCTTGTAACAATTACAGTTCTCAGGAAATTTAGTTCAAGATCAAGATGGAGAATTAAATGCCAAACCTTTAATGTCAATGTAAGGGTAACAAATTAGTACAAGGGGGAATTTTTTGGCCCTGATTTTGGCTAATCTCAGTAAAAATCAAGACAGTTATGATAGAAGGATCCTGGATTAGATTTATGAGACTTAAGATTGCTTTCTCATTTTTAAGGAAAGTATTTCTTTGACAAACAATTTGTTTTTCAGCAAATCACAAACAGATAATGCTTAGCACTAGTATAAGACAATCGTTTGAAATGAAGAATAAGTAGAAGAAAATAGCATTTCTTCATGGTACATTTACATTATAGCTACTATAGAGCATTAAACCTACCGGGTCTTGAACATAGCAGGCAGTGAAATTGTTTGAGACTAAATAAATCAGGTACTCTGCCATTCTTCAGCACAAATGCTTTGGAGCAAGAATTGATCTTGGGCCATAACCAGGAAAACAAGACATCTAGGAAAACTTACATTCCGATTATAAACCTAACAATGTATCAAACAAAATTAAAAAAAAATAGGTAGAAACAAATCCTAGGATAGGCTACATTTGTAAAAACTTGAAAAACCTTAATAAAACCTTTTTTTTAAAATTGAAAAATTGGATCTAACTAAAGAGCTTCTGCACAGCAAATGAAATTATCATCAGAGTTGAACAGACAACCTACAGAATGGGAGAAAATTTTTGCAATCTATCTATCTCACAAAGGGCTAATATCCAGAATCTACAAGGAACTTATGCAAATTTACAAGAAAAAAAAATCCCATTAAAAAGCAGGCAAAGGATATGAACAGACACTTCTCAAAAAAAGACATATATATGGCCAACAAACATATTAAAAAAACAGCTCAACATCACTGATCATTAGAGAAATGCATATCAAAACCACAATGAGATACCATCGTATGCCAAGCAGAATGGCGATTACTAAAAAGTCAAGAAACAACAAATGCTGGTGATGGTACGAAGAAATAGGAACGCTTTCACACTGTTGGTGGGAATGTAAATTAGTTCAACCACTGTGGAAGACAGTGTGGTGACTCCTCAAAGATTTAGAACCAGAAATACTGTTTGACCCAGCAATCCCATTAATGGGTATATACTCAAAGGAATATAAATCATTCTATTATAAAGATACATGCACGTGGATGTTGACTGCAGCACTATTCCCAATAGCAAAGACATGGAATCAACCCAAATGCCCATCAATGATAGACTAGATAAAGAAAATATGGTACATATATACCATGGAATACTATGCAGCCATAAAAAGGACATGAGATCATGTCCTTTGCAGAGACACGGATGAAGCTGGAAGCCATTATTCTCAGCAAACTAATGCAGGAACAGAAACCCGAACACTGCATGTTCTCACTTACAAGTAGGAGCTGAACCATGAGAACACATGGACACAGGGAGGGGAACACTTACTGGGGTCTGCTGGGGAAGGGTGGGGGGAGAGCATTAGGGGAATAAGCTAATGCATGCTGGGCTTAATACCTAGGTAATGGGTCGATAGGTACAGCAAACCACCATGGCACACGTTTACCTATGTAACAAACCTGCACATCCTACACATGTACCTCAGAACTTAAAAAACTAAATAAAATAATTTTATATAAAAAAGAAATACCTATAAAATTGTTTCACTGACCAAATCCTTTATCTTCAATATGCATGGAAGCTATACTTACAGAAACATGCCCTGAAAAGATGACTCTATTCTGAGTTTCATCTGAAAAGTTCACCATCTGTCTTTAGGAGTTCTCTATTCTATTACCAATTTTTTCTACGTTTTTCACATCTACATCAAATAATGACAAACTAAGAAGAGCAAGTTCAATACTTAATGCCATGAAATAGAATTTCCATTATTAATTTCACACTGGGCAATAGACTGCTGAGCAATCAAATATTTTTTCTATTTCTGGAAACAATCATAGAAATTTAAAGAATTGTTGCCAGGAAAAACTGTATATTCTCTGCTCTGTGTTTTTAAGAATGCCAACTAACTCCCTTTCTGAAATGGTCTCAGTATCATTGTTACCTAGACAGATTAAAAAACAGCTTCTGATTACCTTCAAAGGTCCCTTTTAATCCTATAAAATTTATGTTGCTATTCCAAGTCACATAAATCCCAGAAAAATAGAAGCCCACTGAAACTTGGGTTTTTATTTTTTTTTTTAAACAGATACTAACCACTTCACTCCTTAACCAAATAAAGAACCTTCTATATGCAAGGCACAATTTGAACATGATAATGAAATTAACCAACTCTATACTCATTTCTTTTCTCTGATCATACTTTTAATTCTTCCTAACAAAGAAAAATGTTTCCTTACAAGGTAACATGCAGCTACCTACTGGTATCTCCATTTCAATGACTGATGGGGCACCTCAAACCTACTGTGTCACAAACTGAACACAGTACCTGTCCTTTCCCCCTAATCTGTCAATCCTTTTCCTCCAAATTGCTTCTCTGTGGTGGTAGCAACACATCCATCAAGTCTCCCAAAGCAGAAACTTACTTTCTGCTTCATCCTTAGTGGCTACTCAGTCACCAAATGCTGTGAATTTTATTTCCTAAAATGTCTATTTCTAAATATCTCTAAAATCTTCAAATCCCTGCCATTATCACTACCACTGCCCTAACAATATAGTCTCGTTTCTCTGCCAGCCTTTACTAATAGACATCTTTTCCCCCATGGACTTACCCTTCCCTCTCTAGTCATTCTCTATGCTGTTTCTATAGTCATTGTCTAAACAGCAATGTAACGGCAATTCTCCCTTGCAGAACACTCTTCACTGACTACAAAGCCAAAGACCTGCAGCACTAATACGTAAAGTGACTGTATTCAGCAATGTGCTCCCTGCCTGCCCCTTCCACATCATCTCCTGATATCTTCTGCTATAGTTTGAATATCTGACCTTCCAAACTTCATGTTGAAATTTGATCCCTATGCTGGAGGTAGGGCCTAGTGGGAGGTGTTTGGGTCATGGGGCAGATCCCTCATAAATGTCTTGGTGCTGTCCTTGTGGTAATAAGTTCTCACTCTATTTGTTCCTATGAAAGCTTGTTGTTAAAAAGGGCCTGGCATGCCCCTTCCTTCTCTCTCTTGCTTTCTCTTTTGCCATGTGATCTCTACACCCACCAGCTCCCCTTACCCTTCGACCATGAGTAGAAGCAGCCTGAGTCCCTCACCTGAAGTAGATGCTGGTGTGATGCTTCTTGTACAGCCTGCAGAAATGTGAACCAAATAAACCTCTTTTCTTCATAAATTACCCAGCCTCAGGTATTCCTTTATGGCAACATAAAAATGGATGAAGGCAGAAAGTTGGTACTGAGGGGTGGGGTGTTGCTATAAAGAGACCTGAAAATGTGGAAGCAGCTTTGGAACTGGGTAATGGGCAGAGGCTGGAAGAGTCTGCAATGATCAGAAGACAACAGAAAGACTTAGGGAAGGTTTGAAACTTCTTAGAGATTGGTTAAGTGGTTGTGACCAAAATGCTGATAGAAATACAGACAGTAAAGGCCATGCTAATAAGGTCTCAGATGGAAATGGGGAACTTAGGAATTAGAGCAAAGGTCATCCTTGTTACACCCTAGCAAAGAACTTGGCTGCACTGTGTCCATCCCCTAGGGTTTTATGGAAGGCCAAACAATACTGGTACCCTATGGTATCTGCTGGAGGAAATTTCAAAGCAGTAAAGCATTCAAGAAGTGGTGTGGCTGCTTTTAACAGCTTATAATCAGATATGAGAGCAAAGAAATGACATAAAGTTGGAATTTATAATTAAAAAGGACACAGAACATAAAATTTTAGAAACTCAGCCTAGGCGTGTGGTACAGAAGGAAAGAACATTTTCAAGAGAGGAATCTAGGGGTGCTGTGGAGCAACCACTTGCTAGAGAGATTAGCAAGGATAAATCTTTGAGGTAGCTCCTTGCATCACAGGCCCAGAGGACTAAGAAGACAGAATGGTTTGGGAGGGACAAAGCTTTAACACTTCAGGATGCTGCTCTCTGCATCCCAGCCCCTCTGGTTCCAGCGATGGCTCAAAGGGTCCCAGGTACTGCTCAGGCAACAGCTCTGGAGGGTGCAAGCTGTAAGCTTTGGTGGCTTCCATGTGGTGTTAAGTCTGCAGGCATGCAGCATGCAAGAGTGGTGGAGGTTTGGCAGCTTGGAACTAGATTTCAGAGGATACATCAGAAAGCCTGGGTTCCCAGACAGAAGTCTGCTCCAGTGGTGGAGTACCTCCAGGCAGTCCTCACTGGGGCATTGCCTAGTGGAGCTGTGGGGTTGGGTTGCTCCCGTCCAGACCCAGAATCAGCCTGGAAAAACCTCTGGCATTCAGCTTCAACCTGTGAGAGCAAGCCATGTGGGTGGCAACCAGCAAAGCCACGGGGGTGGGGGTGCCCAAGGCCTTGGGAGCCCACCCCTTGTACCAGTGTGCCCGGTATACAGAACATAAAGCCAAAGGAAATTACTTTGGAGATTTAAGGTTTAGTGTCTGCCCTGATAGGTTTTGGACTTACAAGGGGCCAGTTACCCCTTTCTTTTGGCCTGTTCCTCTTATTCCTCCCTTTTGGAATGGGAATGTTTACCCAGTGCCTGTACAACCATTATATCTTGGAAGCAAATAATTTGATTCTGATTTTACAGATTTACAGCTGTGAGGAACTTGCCTTGAGTCTCCAGATGAGACTTTGGATTTCTGAGTTGGTGCTGGAACAAGGTAAGACTTTTGGGGACTGCTGGGATGGAATGATTATATTTTGCATGTGGGAAGAACATGAGGTTTGGGTGGCTAAGGGCAAAATGCTACATTTTGGATATTTGACCCTCTAAACCTCATGTTAAAACCTGATCCCCAGTGTTGGAGGTGGGGTCTAATGTGAGGTGTTTGAGTCATGGGGTGGGGCGGATCTCTCATAAATGGCTTGGTGCTGTCCTTGTGGTAATAAGTAAGTCCTTGCTCTATTAGTTCCTGTGAAAGCTGGTTGTTAAAATGAGCCTGGCACCTCCCTTCCCTCTCTCTTGCTTCCCTTCCCACCATGAGATCCCTGCACACACTGGTTTCCCTTCCCCTTCTGCTGTGAGTGGAAGCAGCCTGAGTCCCTCACCAGAAGCAGATGCTGGTGCCCTGCTTCTCATATGGCCTGCAGAACCATGAACCAAATAAATCTGTTCTTTATACTTAGCCTAAGATATTCCCTTATAGCAACAAAGAAATGGACTAAGAAACCCTCCTTTGTTTCTTCCCCATTTTTATGCCTCTCTTTGATCTCACATCTCAATTTTAGAAAGCTCTAGCATAGGTACAAAGAGATGATCCAATGAGCCAAGTGTTAGATTATAAGTTAGTCTACTTAATTTTGATTAATTACATTATGCTTGTATTTATACAAAAATAAAGCCAAAATACATAACCAAACAAAACAAAAAATAAAACCAAGCTTGAGTGTGGTGGAGCTATACTTAATATTTAATGAAAGCCTGCTTTATAGGCCCTTAAGTATATAGAAAATGCTTTGGTTTAAAATACAGTCCTTTAGGTTTCCTAATCAAACACACAACTTACATATTTCTATCCCAGAAAATAAATGATAAATCCAGATACTAGCTATGAATTGTCATTCAAAATTTTGAGTATAAAAATGTTTCTTAGTGCCTTTCACATTTTCTGCTATCCTTTTTTTTAAGCATTAAGATGAGTGATGTAGAGTTCAAAGGAAAAACACTAAGATCATTTTCTACTCCAGCAATCTGCAGTAAATACAAACTAATGTACTCTTTTCTCTTTCCTATATTCAACAATTTTTGTATCTATGATCCAGCTGCTCCAATTACAAATCCTCTCTGTATAACAGCCAAATATGAAATTTTATTAGCCATTAGATCACATTATACACTTTACTCTGCACATAAGGGAAAAAAAATTATAGCTAAAGTTAGAGAAATGTTAGAGAGAAATTGTGTTGCAGAATTTTTTTTTTTGCTGTATAAACACTGCACAATAATTAGGGAAGAATAATTCATTTCAAACTTAATATAACTTTCAAATATATCCCCTGGTTCATACGATATAAAGATATGCAATCAGCAACAGTTAAACAATGAGCTTGGTGAGCTTTTGGCCAAGTGTGTTACTTTTTTTTTTTCCAAAAATTACTAAGGTGATATCATGAATAAACACAATAGAATAAATTGATGAAATTCACGAGTTGTCCTGTGACTAGTGCTTATGTAACAGATCCATAAATGCATCTATAAATAATAATAATATCAGATGATGCTCTTAAAAACATTATACAAACTTTTAGAAAAATGAAACTTTTAGCAGGGTAAAGACTACTGAGATAGGCCACATGATTTGCAATTAATTCTAAAAGTGATCACCAATAAATTCTTCTGGCTCTGTGTAGATGGAAAGCCATTCAATCTTAAGAAAATTAGGCAGAGGTATCTGTTTTAAATATGGTACAAAACTTACAATACAAACGAAAATTGGTTCTGAACTCACAGCAGAGAGATACTGAAACGTTTATCTGGGGAAAATGCCTCTCTTGGGACAAATCCTTTTCCTAAAGTTATCATAGGGAAAGTATGTTAAATGATATTACCAAGTATTAAGACTCACTAATTTACATTAATATCTGGTAATGACAGGATGTTGTGCTCATAAGTGCTGCTCTATAGAACAGTTAATATACCATACCAGGTGAGGGAGAACTTCTGGTACTTCTTACCCTGGCATCATATTCAAGGACAAAAGGAGGAAAGTCAATCTGTTCTGGTGATATGGCAGAAAACAGCTGGTGGAGGCTGTCCACATGGTGGATTTTGTCCTTCAGTCCTGAGACAGAAAAGGTGGTAAAAAACCATGTTGACACCTGATTAATAGAAGAGAAAAAATAATTTAAGCTAGTCGCCATAGTTAGAAACATAAACACAATTTGGAAAACTTATAGTAGATAAAAACTATATTTCAAAGTCTTAAAATAACTAGTGTTTTTCAAAGCGCAATCTGAATTGTGCAATCATCAGTTTAGTTGATTATTAATAACATTAAAAAGAAGAAATGAGGATAACACTGACTAGAGACTATAAGAATGAGTTTTCTTTCATGAAGCTTTTGTTTCCATTACATGTATATAAGTTCCCATGCATGTAGTGTGTTAGTGCTGTACTACATGCTTCTGTGGGTTGTAGTCAAAACCGTTGCATTATTTGGTAGAATAATTGGTGTTCCAGTCTTCTGAAAATGGTTAATATCTCCAGATCTCACACTGTAAATTTTTCAAATGAGACTGAAAAGAAAATTTGTGCCAATATTTGGGACTTATATATTTTCAGCTGATGCTTGGCATGAATTTCTTTCTTGAAGTCCATCGAAGTGAATCACTTGTAGATGTGGTGCCATCTTTGCTCATTTCACTTGACAACATGCAATCCCTCTCTAAAAGCTAGTCTGCAAAATTTGTTGGTTTCCAAAAAAAGGATAAAAAATTCTTGATACCAAACAATACTGACATAAACTAGGTAATGGCTTGAATTTAAAAATTACTGTTTATCTATCTAAATTGGCGATCACAAATTAGTCCATGTTTATCAACATACTATACAATAGTCCTATGAGGCAGGTATGATATTGTTGCTATCCCCATTTTACTTACAGAAGAAGGTAATGTATGCAGGAAATAGCAAACTTTTTTGAAAAGGACCATTATAGTAAATATTGCAGGCTTCTTGTAATAACATTACCAGAAAATTGTTCACAAGGCATGCCTGAAGGTTCTTGGAGTAGTGCAATATTGGAGGCAGGACAACATGAAAATTAATTAGGAGGCTGCTGTGTCATTTCAAGTAAAAGCTGATAGTGGGATGAACTAATGTAGAGGCAGTGGGAATAAAGACACAGACATAAATTTGAGCAATCGTAAACACACAGAACTGATGCAACGTGCTAGGAGATGAGGTACAGAAAGTGCTCCAGAATGCCTCTCTGGTTTCTGGCTTAGGCACTTGGGTAGGCAGTAGTCCCATTTGCTAACACAGAGAACACAAACAGCAGTTCAGGAATAGGTGGAAGAGGAGTACATGAGGAGTTCTGTTTAAAAATGTTGAACTTCAGGGTCCTATAAGACACCTAAGTAGAGATATCTAACCAATAGTTCAATACCAAGGTCTAAAGCCTAAGAATGACAATGATGATGATGATGATGATGATAATAATGACAATGATAATGATAGTGTACATTTACTGAGCACTTATTATACGTCAGGTAATGTTTTAAGTATTTTACATGTATTAACTCATTTCATCTTTCAGTAACCCTAAAAGATAGGTACTATTATTATTCCCATTTTATAGCAGATAAAATTAAAGCAAACAGAAATTATACTACTTGCCTGAGATGATAAATTGATAACTGGTAGAGCTGGGATTAGAACCCAGGTAATCTGAATCTTGAAACCATGGTTCTAAACATTAGGCTTTATTGCCTCCCCAGATATATGTTTGAAGATTGCATATATTTTGGAGGGTCACTGAAGAAATGGGAATAAAAAAGGTATAGAATTAAAGATGAGGGTGGAGAAACACGGGAACACTAACACTCAAAGGATGCAAGCAGGAAGCCAGGTGCAGTGGCTCATGCCAGTAATCCCAGCAATTTGGGAGGTCAAAATGGGAGGATTACTTGAGGCCAAAAGTTTGAGACCAGCCTTGGCAACAGAGCAAGACCCCATCTCTATAAAAATACAAAATAAAAAAAATTAGCCAGACATGATGGTGCACGTCTGCAGTCCTAGCTATTCTGGAGGCCAAGGTGGGAGGACCCCTTGAGGCCAGGAGTTCTAGGTTACAGAGAGCTATAATCACACCACTGCACTCCAGTGTGGGTGACAGACTGAGACCCCGTCTCTAAAAAGAGATGAGAAGAGAGAGAGAGGCTGACAAATGAGACTGAGAAGCAGCAGCTAGAAGTAGGAGAGAAACCACGCAAGGTAAGTTTCAAAGAAGCCAAGACAAAGCATGTCAAGGAGAAGTGATCAACTGTGTTTAAGGCTGTAGGGAATGCAGGTAACAGACAGAGAGAAAAGTGTCTATTAGATTTAGTGACCCAGAAATTATGGATGATTTTGGTGTGAAAAGCTTCAGCTGGCACAGCAGGATAACCACACTGGAGTAATTTAAAAGGTACATGAGAAATGGAGACGGTGAGCATAGAACAAAGATTATACTAAACAATTTTGGTCATAAAGTGGAGGAGAGAAAAACAGATCTTAGCATTTTTAAAAGTTGATAGATAATTTGGATCCAGCAAAGCGGGAGAGGAGAAAGACGCTAACTGTTGAAGAGAGCTTCTTAAGGAAATGGAAATACACTCTGTAGTTTACAGTCTGGGATTAAAATGCCTAGATTCAAATCCAGCCTTTGCTACTAACTGTTAGTTATCTTGGTTCCTTAATTTCTCTAAGCATCAATTCCCTTACCTGTATAGTGGGACAACTACTGCCACCTATTTCACAGGTATACTGCAAAGCTTAAGCAAGATAATTCACGGGAGGAACTGGCAGATAGCAAGTGCTCAGAAAACTTAAGCTAATGTCATTACTATGGGATTCACAGCACAGGGAGAGGGACTGTCCTTCATTAAGAAGGACATTAATGAAATGTGTTCATTAAGATGGAACACATTTTTGTGACAGACAAAAAGGAGGCAATGATAAGAACAGTTAGCAAGTAGGTTTGGAGTGGGAAGGTAAAGATAAAGAGCTCTTTACTGATGGTTTGAGCGAAGAAAGCAGTACAATGGATTATTTCAAGTTTAGGTTTTGATGGGCAGGTGTGATGAAAGGGTAACAGGTCATAGGTTAATTTAGGCATTGACAAGAGTGGATGAAGTGATGAAATGTCAGTTTTTAGCTTGATAGAGAAGAAAATAAAGGCAAGATGATATTTTCAGAAAGAGTAAAAAGACCAAGAGACTAGATATCTTGATGAAGTCAAGATGTAGGTTTAGGTAGTGGGAATATAATTGTGAGCAAGACTGCTATATTCTAGCCCTCATGGATGTTGCTGGCTCATGTATAAGGAAGAAAATTAAATATGCAATTAAAATAAAAACATAACAATGATATAAGTCTACGGAATCTTAAGGGGTTACAATGCAAGAACAGCTACTAGCTGCAGGATTGGTCAGGGAAGGATTTCTACAGAAAGTACAGCTGAGACTTGAAGGTCAAGCAGGAGGTAGCCATGGGCAGAGGAGGGAAGTGTATTCTGTAACAACAGCATAAACGAGGCCCAGATGAACAAAGAGCATGAAAACAGGCAGGGACTGATGGGCTAACGGCTTATAAGGGTTGCCCACAAAGGCGCTGGAGTCACATACAACCAAAACATCAGGACCACAACTCAAGATCACTTAGAAACCAGGAAATTAGCAGTCACAATGGTGACAGCAACAATTAAGTTGCTGAGCTATTATTATCTTAATACTCTGGGCATGTAGTGCACATAAATTCTAGATTTAGCCAAAGAGAAAAATACTGTACCTTTGAACGAAATGTGGGATGAACAAAATAAACAGCCTTCAAATTCCTCTTGTACCTGATCCAAAAATAAAATGACAAAAAAAATCAGTATAAGTTCATGCCTAAAACCAATTAATATTACAGACTATTAACTATTTGCCTGAGTATATAAATATATTCAGAGAAAAATAAAGGCAGCTATAATTTACAGATTGAATTTTAGGTGAATGTCAAAAACAATTCAGAAAACATTCCATTTTTTAAAGTATCTGTTTTATAGGAGATATTAAGTGCTTCTGTCAGCTGCTATAGGTAGGACAAAGTTAAGTAAATTTGTATTTAACAAACAAATTTATGGTGTGTCATTTTTTAATATGATGCTAGAATCTCTGGGATCAGAGTTAAACAGCAGCTAAACCACTTAAAATTATAGCAAAATTTTAAACTAAAAGTTTCAATGGTCATATTACAACAACTAACAGAATTTGCTGTGTCCCAGAAATTGTAGAGGCCTTCTACTTAAATTCTCAAAACAATTCTGTGAGCTCAGTACTATTATTGCAGCTATTTTTGCCCTCCCAAAGTCACCCAGCCATCAAGTGGCAGAGCCAGGAACTGAACCCAGGCAATGCCACTCCAGATTCATTCTCCTATCCACTATTCCATCTGGCCTCTCTACATGTGCCTGAGATTTTTTCAACAGTTCAATAATCAACATTGGGTCATGTGAGGTTAATTGGAAAGGACTTCAGAGAAATAGTACAAACTATTTCACAGTTGAGGCCTGTTCCACGTTTAAGAACTGGTTAGTGGTAGAAGCAGAACTACATACATACAACCCACATTCAGAGTAAGCTAAAAAGGTGTCTATTGGCTAATGAAAGCTTTAATATTCCTAAATAAGATGAGATTTAATGGGAGAAGGAGGATAGCTGGAAATTTATGGTAACTTGCCTTCTTTGTACCCTAACTGTAAAATGGGCTTTTCAATGCAATCCACAGACATTGTGATGCTACAAATAACAAAACAGCTAACAGGAGGGTTGAGTGCCACTTTTTATTCAGAAAAAAATATTAATAAGAAAAAATGTAAAACACTACATTTCATCTTTGCTATAGTGGGGTATCATATATTTTCTGGTTAAAATTTCCATTATCATTTCAAGGGAAATATGCTTTAATGAAAATAATTTTCTAGCTCCAAGTCAGTAACCTGGGTTCAAGTCCAAATTCTGCATTTACTGTTGTGAGACTCTGGGCAAAAACTTCACCTTGCAGAATGTCAGTATCTTCCATCTTTCAAACACAGATAATATCTCTCCTAACCAACTCCTGGGTTAAAGGATCAAGGTAAATAATGTTTATAAATGTATTTTGATAAGTATAATACATCATATAAATAGAAGGTAGCATTTTTGTTATTTTATACGCAAAGATTGGTAATGTAAAAAGTTTACATATGAATTTAATGCAAAATAAGTTTCAGTTAGGGAGGGTCTCCTATGATTGAAATATCTAATCTAGGTATGATAAAAGTCTTTGTTACATGAAATATCCTTTCACAGAATACAAAGCAATGTTTGCCACTGCTTAATATTAGAAAAGAAAGAAACTATTTCCCCTTCATAATTTGCAAAAATAACTAACTTGACATCAACAACATCGTAGAGTTTCTTCAGGAAGTCGGAGTCCAGGTGATTGTATTCGCTGGTCAGGGTGTGAAAATACACTAATACATACTCCTTCACAGCAATGTGATCCATTACATGAATGAAATATAAGAGAGCCTAAAAGAAAAAAGGGGAATAAAGGTGAAGATCATTTTGAACAGTAGTCTATTTCACAGAGACCAAGAAAAAACAAAACAAAACAAAACAAAACAGAAAATTAACCTACTCTATGCCCTAGTCATCATAAATGGATAACTCAGACTGATGAATATCCATTCTCTTTAAAAAGAGCTCCAGGAAAGTGAATCATCCCAGTGTTTAATTATTCTCATAAGTGCTACAGTACAATTCCTTTCTGTCTTATTCTAAGTGATAGAGGAGAACAATCAGTCTCTATCCTCTAAAACAATTCTTCAAATACTGGAAAAAGTTCTTGGATCAACTACCAGGTTTTCTCTCTCTAGGATAATGATATCAAAATCATTAGAAGTAGAATTTCTATACTTTGAATCATTTTTGAAGTTTCCGCTTGAATTCAATCAAAGTCTTTGCAGTCTCTAGTCAGAAACAGACTCATGGCCTGCACATAACCAAGAATTACTATAAAAAGATATAATGAGTGGTGCCTCACATGATTCACGTTGAGAGCTAATTTTTTTAGATCTTTAGTGCTGATCTGAAGGAGGACATTGAGAGCAGGTTTAATCAGTAGATGGCAACAGGTTGGGAAGCATTTCTAGAGCTCTGAAAGATTCAAATTTACTGTGACCCAGATCGGTTATAGAAATATTCCATTACAAAAATGATGAATTTAAGAGAAACACTAAAAACAAAACAGAGATACAATATAGGCAGGGCCAGTATGACCCAGTGGTTTAGCTGTAAACAATCACATAGAAAAAGCTAAGAGGTAACAACTGAAGGATTACTATAAAACAAACTGTTTCCCAATTCCTCTTCAGGTGAGTCCTTGACATTAACATGGTTGGATTAACATGGACTAGGATCCAACTGCTACTAGAGCAGATAGAGAAGGGCATTAAGAAAACCCAGTATCTTTCCATTCATTACCTGCTTTGGTAACTATTATTATCACCATCTATCTCAACATTTTACAGGAAATGATACATCATGAATATCCAGAACCCCATGCAAGTACACACCAAAATCAAATGCAAAGATTTATGGTTTTATTTGTATTAATCACATTATTATGAAAATGAGGGTCACACTGATTATTAAGAACATAAATGATTACAAACAGAAACTTACTAACGGTATAATTTTCATCAGTTTATTTATTCCCTTCGCGTGTGTGTGTGTGTGTTCTGTTTGTTCGAGACAGGGTCGCTCTCTGTTACTCAGGCTGGAGTGCAATGGCATGATCTTGGTTTGGGAGATCTTGCAACCTCTGCATCCCGGGCTCAAATGATCCTCCTGCCTCAGATTCCCAAGTAGCTGGGACTACAGGCATGTGCCACCATGCCTGGCTAATTTTTGTATTTTTCGTACAAAATAGATAGGAGATAGGATTTCGCCATGTTGCCCAGGCTGGTCTCGAACTCCTGGACTCAAGCGATCTGCCTGCCTCAGCCTCCCAAAGTGCTGGGATTACAGGCATGAACTACCACACCTGGCTGTGTGCATATTTTTATTATTCTTTATTATTCTTTTTTATCCTCTTACCAGACTGCTGCCTCATCTTCTTTCTGTCCATTCTCCACCCCCCACCCCAGGGCAATTAGGATACTCCTTTTCGGCTTCAAATTCAACTTCTTAAGTTTTTATCACTATATAACTATATCACTATACATGACGAAAAAATGTGAAAGACAAATTCTCCCCCAAACCATGAAATCCCTTTCCTTGAGATATTTTCCTTGTTTTTGTGCTTAAAAACAAACAAACAAACAAAAAACCCAATGAAGGTCAATGTAGATACAAATTAATGTATCACTGTTCTCCTATTAAATTATATTCTAAACATTTCTCTACAGTACTTGCCTCTGTAACCATAATTTATAAGGGTCACAGAATATCCTATTTGAATGTACCATAATTATCTGTGAGGAATTTAAGTTTTAACTTTTTGCTACAAATGACCCTGTGAATAATATGCCTGGTTCAGTGCTTTCAGTTTTTTTTACCCAAACAACAGTGCCTAAGAGTTTGAGGACTTAGCCAGAAGTAATTATCAGCTTTTGTCCAACTGGTTTATCTTAAATTCTGTGTAATTTTGCATTTTTAAGTATACAATTTTTTTTTTACTATGGTTATTAATTACTGATTAGTTAAAGTTATCATCCTTTGAAGTCAGTTCCTAACAAAACTGATGTGCTAGGATTCTCTACATAATTATCTTGTGGGTTCCATTGTCCCTTGTATGAGTATTCTGATTTGAATAGTGTCAGGGCCTATAGCTACTTCCACACTTTGGGTTATTTCCTTAGTATAAGTTTTCAGAAATGAAATTAATAGATCAATGGGTGTGATCACTTTTATAGTTTCATCTTTGATGACAATAATTATTTAAGAGTTAAGGCATCTCATTTTAATTCACCTTTTTTGGACTACTAATCACATTGAATATTTTCTTATTTTTATCTACCAGTTATAACCATTTTTCTTTTATGAATCATCTATTTCTGTTCTTTGCCTCCAAATGAAGGGATTATAGAATTACGCTATCTTGGGTAAACTACATTTCTGTTTTTTTCTCTTCCAATAGATACACAAACATTAATTTTTCTTTTTTCAAAAAAGAATTTGATTACACAATTATAATACAGAATGATTCCAACCACTTACTAGTTACATCATATCCAAAACAAAGCAGTTGTGGTTTTGGAGATCATATTACTGTATTCCAGTATTTTTTATTTCTTAGACAGAGAAAAATCAAACCCCTAATCGAACTGAAATGATACAGGTCCACTCACAGAACCAGGTCTGCTCCTCTGTCAGTGATACACAATTCAGCCTTGATTCATATTGTAGGCCTTGATTCCAAATTCATATACTACTTATTTTTTCAATCAACATTATTTGTAAAACAGAGCCTTTTTATGGCTTACCTTGTCCATATCTATTAATGTTACAGGAATGTTTCTTCCAACTACCACCATCACTGTTCGACCACAGTTATCAACACCTATAAACAGGAAATGTCATCAGCACCCAGAAACTTCATTCCAAGAATATTATTTGTCTTGGGCTCTGACTTTATAAAATATTCTACGTGAATTTAAAAGATTGAAAACAAGGAAGTAAGTATAAGTTGCTCGAATTTCATCTTCCAATTTTTTTTTCTACTCTGCAGATAACACCTTTTTTTAAAGCTTCATGAGGGTTTTGATCACTGCCCTTTTAAGAGAAGACCTCTTAAAGATTTTAAATCAAGAACAAACAGCCAAAGATCTTTTAAAGTATTTTATTATTTTCTAGAGACAGGATCTTGCTCTGTCCCCAGGCTGGAGTACAGTGGTGTGATTATAGCTTACTGCAGCCTCCGTCTCCAACTCCTGGGCTCAAGCAATCCTCCCAACTCAGCCTCCAAAGTAGCTGGGACTACAGGCATGCACCACCACACCTGGCTAATTTTTTCATTATTTTGTAGAGATGGGGTCTCGCCATGTTGCCCAGTCTGATATTGAACTCCTGGTCTCAAATGATCCTCCTGTCTCCACCTCCCAAAGTGCTGTGATTACAGATATGAGCCACCATGCCCAGCCCCCAAAAACTTTTCATAAACAGCTTTTTGCTTAAGCTCACTACAGCTTTGATCCAGGAAAAACTAAATAGCACTAAAATCTGAAAATTACTAAAAAGTACCACCTGTAAAAGAAATACAATGCAGAAAGAATGGGAATCTGGGAACTTTCATTCTCTCCATCATATATTTATGTAAGGTTTGAATTTTGTAGTAGCAAGCATATGGTACTTTTAAAAGCAAAAACATTTTTTAAAAGGGACACTAGCATGAAATAAAGTTGGCCAATGCAGAACTATAAGTTGAAAATTTTACAGATTGGGATGTTATTTTTAAGATCTTGATGACAGGCAAAACTATCTTCATTAGTACAAAACCATTTTGTTCATAGATACAATAAATGAAATCAGAGAAAAATGAATTCTCAAATAGCATGCTTGGTAGGGCTCTTAATTAGTGAAAGAATAAGTTACCATATATTTAAGCTCACCTGTTTGGTATAAGGCTTTTAGAGAAGCAATATCAGACAGATCCTCAGATCTTGCTTGACATAACCAGCGATTATAACTAGGGAAATAAATGATATAATCATTATAATAAACCCTTGGAAATTAAATTTACAAATGGGACCAATTTTTAATACCTTTCCCTGACCCTAAAAATTTTCAAGTATATATTTCATTATAATAGGGAAGGAGTTAAAGCATTAAGCCATGTAGAATCTCTACTACATGTTATTGATAAAATAAACACAAAGAAATGATTGAGAAAGGAAGGTGTTCATTATTTTAAAAATCCTTATAATCAAATAAAGATTGTACAGGTAAATGGCTAAGATACCAAATATTCAAACTAACCTTGTTTTAAAATACTATTGTTTTCCTTTACTAAAAACATGCATAGAGAAAGTCTAAAGCAATGGCAGAGTTCCAAAACAGATGCTCACTCACTCAACAAGGATTTGAGTGCTTACTCTATGATAGTTACTGAGAATACTATCATGAAAGGACATGGTTGCCTCCCTCAAGAAGTTCACTTTCAGGGGAAAAACAGGCAAGTGCTGTACATGTTATGTGGGATCACAAAGGAGTTGGGTAAATTTATCTGGGAAGTCCTGGAATATTTAATCATCAGTTAGTCAAACTAGTTGTAGTGATATCCCACAGACCAGATCATATGGACTTCAGTTTGGCTTTGGATAAGAGGATGTTAAAGCTGGAAGAGACATTAAAGATCTTGCAGATGGAAATGACATGCAAAAGATTAAGAGTCAAGTTCATCTCAGACTTCCCAGCCTATTAAATAGTAGAGTTGAATTTGAAGTTACACTCAGGTCTCTGGATTTCCGGAAAGGTCAGTGCTTTTTCTACTATATCACACTAATTTCTTGAAATTAAAAGTGCCACTTACTTGATTGTGAAAACACTTTCAAGACACCTAAATGTATGAAAAGCAACTCTGAAGTGTATAGATCACATTTGGCAATATCCAGTAACAACAACAACAAAAAGCTTAACTAGGAGAGGGGAGATTTGGCTTCTAATCCTACTGCTTTCGGTGCAAACTTACTAAAGTCATTTACCTTTATGGAATTCAGTTTCCTTACCTGCAAAATGGAATTCATATGGGAGGGACATCTTTCAGCTATAAAGTACAATTGCACAACTAAAAATATTTAATGGGAAGTCTATCACATACAGACTGAAATCAACAAGTGACATGCCTGTCAGTTTCACAGATATTGTTACTGCTTGTGAAAAACATAGTGCTACTGCATTAGTTCTATAGACTGCCTTCTCAAATTTGTGATTTACCAATCTATGCAAATTGAGAAGTCAAAGACAGTAGCTTTTAATTTTGTTTCAAAATATAATTTCAAAGTCAAGAAAATGCCTGTTTATTGTAGTTCTCCCTAAATCATATGCACTATTCCATATTTTCATACAGTCATTTCCTATTTACAGTAAATCAAAATTCTATTTCTTTACTTAAAAAATTATTTTCTTTGACAAATAATGTATGTAATGTTTTGATATACGGATACATTGTAAAATGGCTGAATCAAGCTAATTAACATATCCATTACCTCACATATTTATCATTTTTTTTGGTGAGAACAGTTAAAATGTATTCTTTTATCAATTTTCGGGTATACAACACATTCTTATTAACTACAGTCACTGTATTGTATAATAAATCTCTTATTCTTCTCGTCTAACTGAAATTTTGTATTCTTTGACCAACATCTCCCCAATCCCACCCCAATACCACCAGCACCTGATAACCACTTTATTTTCTGTTTTTCTGAGTTCAGTTTTTTTAGGTTCTACATATAAGTGAGATCATGCTATATTTGTTTTTCTGTGCTTGACTTATTTCACTTAACATACTGTCTTGTATCTTTAGTATGAAGGTTAAAAGACAAAACTATTACAAATAATAGCAACAATAATTTGTTAAGAGACAAAAATAATATAAAAACGTAAATTATGACATCAAAAATGTGGCAGTGAAGAATAAAAGTATAGAGTTTATTATGTTTTTTAAATCATTTTATTATATACTTTCTAATTGTTTATAATGAGACTAAACAGCAAAATATATATTACATCATATGGGCACCACAGTATCTAGCACAAAGCATATAACAGGATTCAATTAATACCTATTAACTTCTATACTCTGTTTATATATCCATTGGCTCATTTTTCAAAGATTTATTGAATAAATGCAGTGTTTGCATCATAGTAGGTACTAAATTCTTCGCTAAATGAAATAATAAACATGAGTATTATGTAAGGTATTTTGGGGCCTGAGATGAATTTAAAAAGGCTCTTGAGTTTAAGGCTGCATATGTGAGACAGACATATTACAGTACGAATAAAATTAACTTTGTAATAAGAACAAGACAGGTAACCAGAAGTCTAAATACTCTATCAATCAAATATGTATGCTGAGAAGGGGACTGGTGGTGGGGAAGGAGGTGGGGTGAGAAGGAGCAGAGTGGAGGCAAATTCTAGATATATCGTAGAAACAAATGCTCCCTTCTTTGTATCCCCAAAGACTTCTACCATGTTCAGTGCAAGACTTTACACACTTATTGAAATGGCTATTTCTATTACATTAGACCACCAGATAGAGAATATGTCATATTTGTCTCTGATTTATAGCCAATGCCTAGGGTAGTTCCTGACACTCAATCTCTATAACTATATCTATATCTATATCTATATCTATCTATATTCAATGAACTCTAAAAAAACTTTTTTTAAACTGGAACTCAGTTGTACAAAATGGAATACATCATCTTTAATTGAAAACACTCGCATAACTGGTATATGCATGGTCCACTTAGAAGACTAGTTATATAATTATTTATCTTTAATGAAGTAATAAGCACCCTAAAATCTACCACTGTAACAAAAATTAGCACTTTCACAATAACTTTCATCTAACCATGTGCTACTTCCCACCGTTATCTGGAATTCCAGGTTAATCATTTATTGCTTTCCTTTTTATATTGTTTTAAATTCATCTACATGTAGTCAATGTAAGACATTATTTTTTGCTTGTTTCTAACTATTTAAAAAAGCTTATCATGCTGTGTAATCTCTTGGGTCTTACGTTTTTGACTTATCATATTGCTAACATTCATCCATATCACTGGATTTCAATGTCGTTGATTGATTTGGACAATCACAGGTTGAGCATCCCAAATCCAAAAATACAAAATCTGAAATGCTCCAAAATCCAAAACTTTCTGAGTGCCAACATAACAATTAAAACAAAAACGCTCACTGGAACATTTCGGATTTTTGGGATTTGGGATGTTCAACTGGTAAGTACAATACAAATATTTCAAAATCCAAACAAATCAGAAATCCGAAACACTTCTGGTCCCAAGAATTTTAGATATGGCATGCTTAATCTGTATATATCATGTATTCATACTAGATAAAAACTATATATTTTTTTCATTCACTCTCTCACTGATGGGCACTTGGGCTGTTTCCAGGGTTTTGCTATTGTGAAGAGGGCTACGATCAACTTGTTTTGCGTGTCTCCTGGTAGACATGTGCATGATTTCTCTTGAGTAGGTACCAATGAGTGAAAGTGCTAGGTTACAGGGAATGTTTAATTTTAGGAGATAAGGACAAACCTCTTTTCCAAAGCATTGCACCAAATTATACTTCTATAAGAAGCATATGAGACTCTGTGAATCCCTGTCCTCACCAACACTTGCTACTATTAGATGTTTTAGTGTTTGCCAGTTGGATAGGTTAGAAATGGTAAAGCATTTCTCTAGTCAGTAATGAGGTTGAGATTCTGCTCATGTTGACTTGATTCTATGAGATGCCTGTTCCTATCATTTTTCCATTTTTTATTGGGTTATTTGATTGTTTCTCATCAAGTTGTAGTTCTTTACACATTCTTGATGCTGATCATTTGTTGTGTGTTTTGGAATCTGCCCCCATTCCATAACTTGCTTTTTACTTTGTTTAAGCTTGGCTCTACTTTCTAAAGTTCTTAATTTTAATATAGTCAAAACTATTTTTTCTTTGGTGGTCAATGCTTTTCATGTCTTTAAAAAAATCTTCCCTTTCTCTAAGGTTTGAAGGATACTAGCTTAACTTCTTCCACAGGTTTCAAAATTTTTAAAAATTTAAGTCCTTAATCTATCTAAAGTTGATTTGTCCATAGTGTGAACACAGAATTAGTATAAACTCTACAATGTTTTAAACCTTGATTGATGATTAACAACTTGAGATCTAAAGATAGATTTTGGTTGACAAAATCTCTATGAACATATTTGTGGGGAGAAGTTTATAGTTTACATCGGATTCTTAAAGGGTTCATGATTTTTAAAAGGTTAGAATCACTGCTGAGACACTGGTCCTGTTCTGGTTTCTAAGGACCATGCAACAACTCATGATTGCAATCTTCATCAGGTTTCTTCTTTATTCTAATTAAGTCTCTGCCATTACCACTATAAATTGTGTAAGTCTGATTATTTAGTCATTATTTTTAAAAAATCACCAGTTGGGAAGAAAGAGTAAAAGCAAAAGACTGTTACTCTTCTCACTCAATAGACAATACCCTCCTTTTTTTCTAAACTTCATTATTCAAAGAATATTTCATGTTTTCTATTACATTTCTTATAAACAGCCCCTCACTTTTTGCTATAGTGTTTTGTTTTGTTTAAATGAAGACATGCAATCTTTTGTTCCAATCCAAAAATCAAAACAAAGCTAAAAGGAAAATATGAACTCAAAATAGTTTCTGGGTTTCCTACAGGATATTTCCTAAATTTCCTATATACAGTATTTTCTTATCCAAATAAACAAAATTCTATTATTTTATGAGTAAATATAATAATCATGGATAAATAATCATACAAAATATGTCAAAATGGCAGAAAAAAATAGCCACTAGAGTGCTCTAAATGCAGAAACACTAATTAGTTTCTCAATGGGTTGCAACCAACTGAGGTTGGACACTGTTCTCACAAAGCTAATATAAGCCAGTTTCTTCCAGTTAATAAATTACCATCCACTTGTACAGCCAGCAGCTGAATGACAAAAAAAAATTAAACTATATCACTCTTAAAAGACTAATAACTAACCCATCTGTGTATAATCATAGCCCAGGGAAAATTCTGTCTTTGGAATTAGCAGATGCTTTCCCAGACCTTACACAATTGACCCATCCCAGATTGAGTTAAGATCTTTGTTGTATCCTCTTATTGACCCTGTACAGTAATTTAAACAATTATTCATATACTAATTAGTTTAACATTTTTCTCCTCTGCGAGACCCTAAGCTCCATGCAGGCGGGTGCTGTATCTGTCTTGCTTGTCACTTTATTACCAGTAGTATCCAGCACATTTGGCACATTAGTAAAAGCCTAATAAGTATTTAATAATGAAAAAGATAATGATTTTGTTGAGAAAAATGACATAAGAGTCACAGGCAATTGAATCTTAAGCCAGTCAAGTAATACTAATAAAAAAGGAAAGGAAATCTTCCTGTAAAATAACTTGAAGAGTTTCAAAAGCAGTATTTTTGAAAAAGAGTATCTAGGTTGCTTCCTAATTTTGGTAAGTAAACCAATGTCTACCTTATGATACACCCAAATCAGAATCACAACTGGATGACAGACCTGGATTAGAAAGCACGTCTAATTTTTCACGTTAAAAACAATTATTTTGAAGAGATACTGAGATGGCAAGGCAGTGCTACGAAAGGAATGACATAAAACTATTGCCAATCCATGTGACCTTCAGTTTCGTTACCGATGGAAGAACTGAAGGCTTTCGAAAACATATTCAGTAACTAAAAACCTACTTACTTTTACATTTGTTCAACCTAATTAATTAACATAATCAACAGAAGCCAGACTCAATATGTGAAAATAAAAGCCCGATTTAGAAATATCAAGAGAAAGAAATTTTAAAAACTACAACCTACAATCTCAAATACGGCTGAGCATGCAAACAGATGACATAGCTTAGTTATATCATAAACTCCTCAACAAACAGCCATCAATTCTAAAACTTTTTGGTCTCAGGACCAAAATATATCTATATAAAACATAGACATTTTTATGTTTTTATAAATTCTTGAGGACCTTAAACATCTTTTGTTTGTGTCATTTATATCTACCAGTTCTCATTAGAAATAAAAACAGAAATTTAAAAAATATTCATTAATTTAAAAAGGATGAAAAACCTATTTTGTGAACATAACTTTTTTTTAAAAAGCTGTATTTAGAGAAAACAGTTGTATTTTTTAACTTGCAAATCTCTTTAATTTCTGCTAGATTCTCATATGTGCGTCTGCATTTAAATTACTGTAGTATCACATAGTGAGCGGCCTCCAGAAAACTCCATTGAACACTGTGAGAGAATGTGAATGAAAAAGAAAAATAAGTCTCAATAACATTCTTTTTTTTTTTTTTTGAGACAGGGTCTCTCTCTTTCGCCCAGGCAAGAGTGCAGTGGTGTGATCACAGCTCACTGCAACCTCCACCACCTCCTGGGCTCTTCAGCCTCCTGTGTAGTTGGGAACAGAGGCATGCACCACCATGTCTGGCCAATTTTTTTTCTTTTCTTTCTTTTTCCTTTTTTTTTTTTTTTTTTAAGAGACAGGGTTTCACGAACTCCTGGACTCAAGCAATCTACCCCCCTTGGCCTCCCAATGTGCTGGAATTACAGGCATGAGCCACCATGTCTGGCCACATTATAAAAATAGTTTATCAGGTTCCCTGGATCACACTTTTCAGAAGAAAATAGAGTATTAGGTTCCTCCCTGGACCATACTTTTGAGAACTGGTTATCACTGTTAAAACAAAATAGCAGGAGGCCAATTAGCTTAGGGTTGTTTCTGTACTAGGAACCCTTATACAACCATATCAAAACTTAACTTAGAGGAATCCCTTGTAACTGATTAATTTTAGAAACAAACAAACAAAAAGCAACTAAACTGAGTTTCAGCCAATCACAAATGGCAAACTAGCTGGATCATACCCAAATAAGGCAAATGCCTAGCTGTAGCCAATCAAGTAATTTCTCTACTTTGCTTCTGCAATCAGCCTATAAAAGTCTGCTGCTCCTTCTGCTATAGTGAAGTTCTCTGAACTGCTTCTGGTTTTGAGTGCTATCTGATTCATGAATACTTCTTTGCTCAAATAAACTCCATTAAGTTTATTTTGTCTAAAGTTTTTAACATCACTCTGAAGTAGTCTGCTTTACAGATATAAGAGAAGACCTCATCTTCAATCATCACAGACACTGGGCACATAAATGGGAAATCAGAAAAATCTTTTGGTCAGACATAGCTCCTTACTCAAGCAAACAGCTTTGGGAGCCATAGGCTATGCTCTTCTCCAAGCCTGCAACTGTGTGTTGACTGTATGTGCACACAACCTGACTGCAGTTCTGAACTTTTGCCTCAATACTTCTGACATCTCAAGGTAGCGTGGCTCATTCATGGATTTCCAGAAGATGGGGAGTACTTTATCTCTGTGTACTTGCAACTAGAATATTATCTTGTAGAATAAGTGTTCATTGTTTCCTAAACAAAATGGAAAAAGCCAACTGTGTTACAAGTATGACTCTCAAGATCAAGGCCCTCTACCAATACAAAGGATAATGCTTTACATGCTATAGGACTCCTTTCCAGAAAGTGTGGGATCAGTGAATATAAATTTATTTTAATACTGGCTTAAACTAAGTTACTAAGTAAAACTAATCAACTCACTTAGAAAAATAACAACAACAACAACAACAACAAACCAGCAACCAGCCCAAAGACAAACTTAAAACTTCCAGATATCTGTACCATTTCATGGAGAAATGAGTTACGTATGTAGTGTATAAGTTTGTGTGTATTTGTGTGTGTGTGTGTGAGCAAGAGAGAGGGAGAGAGAGAAAGAGAAAATGGACAGAAAAGAACAGGTTGACTGATTTGAGAAAGGTGATAATCATGTAGTTCTTTGTATGTAAATATAAAAAGTCTCCAGTCCTTTTCCAACTGCTCTGAAGTTGGCTTTTGTAAGTGGGTTGAAGGTGAGTAGAGAAGGGAGATATGCTACAGAGGCTACATTGAAGGGTCTTCCTTAAGTAGCCGTAACTGTGGGCAAGCCACTCCGTGGGATCAATTTACTTTATGTAACATAATGGAGTAACACTAGGTCAGTGATTTAGGGCACAAAAGAATCATCTAAGAAACTTTAGACAGGAGATTTCTGAGTCCTTTCCATGGAGGACAGGAAATTTGATACAGGAAGTTTGGTGTGGGGCACAGATTTTTAACAAGCACTCTTAGTGATTCTAATGCTGATAGACTGTGGACCCTACTTTGGAAAACTATTAACAAATGATCACCAAAATTCCTTCTAACTGTAAAGTACTGGTGAGAGACCATAGACCAGTGGTTCACAAAGTGTAGTCTGCAGACTCTTAAAGAGATCCTGACATGCCTTTAGGAGGCTGTAAGTTTAAAACTATTTTTGTAATAACGTTATTTGCATTTTTCACCGCATAGACATTTACATTGATAGTGCAAAAGCAACTAATGGGTAAAAACAGCTGGTAATAGCCTTACCACAAATCAAGGCAGTGGCACCAATAAACAAAAAAGGCCAGCTGCATTTAAGAATGTCTTTGATGGAGAAGTAAAGATTATTAATTTTATTAAATCAGTTCTTGAGAACCCATCTTTTTAAACTAATGGAAGACAAAATGGGAAGAACACATAAAGTACTTCTGCATATTGAAGTGTGAAGTTGCCTTGAAGAAAAGCACTGTGTGATTGAGTTGTGAGCTGGACT
Source organism: Pongo pygmaeus (assembly GCF_028885625.2). NCBI lineage: Eukaryota > Metazoa > Chordata > Mammalia > Primates > Hominidae > Pongo > Pongo pygmaeus. Next base: position 111,828,592 of record NC_072373.2, on the reverse strand, counting down.
AGCTGCTTTTTTTCATGCAACACCATTTTTACTTCAAAGAATGACGGGCAAACTGTAGTTATTCAACATGAATATGTGGCAGGTGTTTTCCCAAAAATGAATAAAGTGACCCTGACATTTCAAGAAAAATAATCAACAGTATTTGTTTCCAATGATAAAACTTGAGCTTTAAATATATATATATTTGAAACATTTTTATTGTCATCAGAAGCTTGACAGTTCCTAATATTAAATACTTTTCTGATGAGATTGGTGATACTACACAATTGATACTAACAAATATAATTTTTTGATATTGTGTAATGAAATGTGTCAATATTTGGAGCTCTGAATAATTCAGTGAATCAATACTTTCCAAAAAGCTAACATATCATGTTATAAAGTCATGCTATACATTCCTATTATGAAATCTGTCCAAAGTACAGAACAACACATTTTAATGTAATAGAATTAAAAAAATTCATGGATACAGTTTGAGATTCTGCATTACAACTATGTTTTAAAACACTACTATTGATCAAATTCTGGTATAGTATCAAAGAAGAATATCCCAATTATTTTAAAAGGCTGTTAAAATACTCCTCCATTTTCCAATTAAAATCTCAGTGAGGTCAGGTTTTCTTCATATACATTAGTCGAAACAACTTATTGCAGCAGTTTGAATGCTGATAGGACAATCCGGCTGTCTTCCATTAAGTCAAACATTAAACAATTTGCAAGACTAAAAAAAAAAAACACTGCTATCTTTCTCATTAAGAAACAGTTATTTTAAAATAAATAATTTCTCATGTGATAAATATTGATAGATATAACCCATAAAAACAAAAGCTCTCTGGGGTCCTCAACAATTTTTAAGAGCGCAAAGGAGACTCAATACTAAAGAAGTCCCAGATCCCAGTAATGTGAGGAGCGCAGGCACCGTATTTAATGAAAAATGTCCATCAGATGAGTCTTACTCATATGGCCAAGTTTAGAAACCACTGAAAGTATCATTTGACTGTGACTGCCTCACTTGGAAAAGCTGTTCCTTGGTGCCCCCTAGTGGCTCATATGCTTTTGTTTTTCAAATTAAAATCAGAATAAAGGAAGACCTGGGATTGAGGAGACACAAAATACTAGTTCTGTAAGGGACTAGAGAGATCATGTAGTCAAACTCCCACTTTATCAGTGGAGACAGATAGCATGCAGACATCATTACAATATAGCGTGAAAAATGCTATGCTATGCTTTGGGTGAGTACAGGGTATGAAAAAAGCATACAGGAGGTGGCATCTGTTCCAGACTTGGGAGGTAGGTCTCCAGAGGCAATTGCTTTTGAAATCTGGATAGAAATTGAAGGATGAGAGTAGCCCATTCAAAAGGAATGGCAAGTACCAAAGCTCAAAGATAAAACAAGCCATGATTTGCTCAGTACAGCAGTGAACAATTTTAAGAGCTTGACAAGTACCAGGTTCTGTGCTAAAGCTCATTACATTACCTCATTTAATGCTCACAAAAACCCTATGAGGTGCTAACCCTCAATCAACCCTATAAGGTAATGGATAGTAGACATTTATAGTTTATTTTAATTTTCTTTAGACTTTTTTGAAAAGCAGCTAGCTTTACAAAGACTTGATCTTTGGGAAAGCTTACCCAAAAGTACAAAGCTGCTTCTATGTTTTTAAAAGGATTTCTTCAAAATTGCTTTAGAAGACATATGGAAGAAATGGAATGGTTTGGATGTCTTGTAAGGTCCTTGGGATAAGTCAGGGAGAAATAAAGCTCTTTTAAATTTAATTCAACTGTAGATTATGCTTTAATTATAAACATAGTAGAGCTAAGTAAAAGCTTTATAACTGCCTTTCCCTTTTCCTAATTTCTCCTTTTAGAATATAAACCTCGCATGGAGGCATTACTCTTGTAGTAGACAGGGTAGGAGCTCTGAAATCAGACATGTATCTGAACACTGGTTTCACCACATATTAACTGTGGCCACTGATAACTTTCTTAACTTTGAGTTTTTGCACCTCCAAAATGAAGACGATATCTTCCTCACTGATTGTCATGAAAAATAAATTGGAATGCATTATATATACACGTAGCTCATGCATCAGATGCAAGGTCCCTTTCTTGCTTCTGACGTCCTTATGTATCTAACAGTCCTGAAGGGTTGTCTTACTTTCTTTGATGCTGCTTCTGCAGAGCTGCCTCTGATAACTGTCCCTGAAGGATCAGTTTTCTTTGCTTGTCAATATCTCCTTCCATTCGAGCAAAAGCATGAGAGCCAATGAAAGACAGATCAACTCCCAAGCCTTCATCCTCCTCTTCTTGGTTATCTGTAACAAAAATGCTACTATCAATAGAGAGCTTAGGCTAAAACTAGACAGTAAATGAAACAGACTGTGAATGCTGCAGTAAGGATGACAGTGAGGTAACTCAAAAAACTGGGGTCAAGGTTATTTTTGAGAATGAAATTGTAATCAGATTTAGGCATTTGAAAAGCTGAAATAATGAAAGAAACTGCCTGTCCATGTGTGACAAAGGTTTTAGCAATATGTGAAATCCAATCAGGGTGACCTGGGTGTAACCCTAGGAAGGAAAGAGTAGACTGTAGTCACACACAAAAAGACAGAAGTAAATGGATTGTATCTGGCTTTAAAGATGGCTCATTGCACAGCATCTGACAAAAAAGTATAAAAAACAAGCATTTGGGAAGGTTTATATAGCACTGTTGAAGGAGGAAGCATTTGATTGCATAAATGCTCTTCTGTAAGGTAACATCCCAACATGGATGTACCAGGATCACAGAGTATGATCCACATTCCTTAAGAAATATTTCAGTTATAATTTAGCATCCTGGTTTTCTACACTGTCATACCAACCTAGTTATTTTCGTCCATAAGAGTTACAGTTTTCACTACCAATTAATAAATTAACTTTCTAATCTGTCCATACAACCACTGTGAGTTGGATTAGTAGAAATCAGTCTCTTGGGAACAGATTATCTCTTAGTGTGGTATTCACTGTCTTGGTAGATCTGTTAAGCAAAAACAAAACAAAACAAACCTTGTACCATGGGGAAATTCCCAAGGCAATGCCAGCACTTGAATTCCAACCTGGTGGACAATCAGCTGGAGTTTCCCCACGTCTACTTCACTGCTCCTCAAACTGACAGGCCAATAGATTGGAAGGGCCTGCTTTCATTAAAAACATCCCTCAAGTAAAGCTTGGTTATATATATTTTAACAGATTTAACATTCTGCTTGAAAATATTTAAGAACACTACGGCCTATATCTATAACATAAAAGTATTTTCTGAGATACGATTTAACATTCTACTTGAAAATATTTAAGAATGCTAAGGCCTACGTCTATCACAAAAAGTATTTTCTGAGATATGAATGCAAATAAAACACTCTGGGAATGGTGGACAGAAGAGAATCTTTTAGCAAATTAATTAGTCTTATCTACTGTCCAGCACTCAAAGTGGTTTTGCTGTTCACCACTCATTATCACACTAAATGCATTTTATGAAAGAAAAATTCTATGGTAGTCACAGGCATGAGGATTTCAAAACAACTCTTTGCATTATTTCAAGGATATACTATACTGGAGGCTCACCCAAAGTGCATGACTACTCCTTCAGCAAAGTTTGGTTTCCAGATATTTCACATTTCCTGATGTTAGACCACTTATAAGTCCCTCCACTTGATTAAAGTCTATGTACTTGTGATAAAATCTTGAGTTGCTTCCTACAGATTTTGGCTTGGTGCTCATTGTTAAAAGAAATGTTCACTCTAGGAATTTCACAGTAATTCCCTAAACTGCTGGATTTCAAGACTCAGTCCCTGCACTGAAGCTTGTGAGGCATATCTCCACAGAAGGGACTTAAGACCTTAAACATGTACACATGAACATCACTACAAGATGTCACACAGAGCAGATTCAGAAGGCCCCCATCCTAACACGTTCTACCTACTGCTCCAACCTACAACAGTATATAACCCAAAGAAACAAAATGAATGGTTATAATATTGTCTTAGTATTTAATGTTAAGTATGATTTTTAGAGGATACTGAAAGCTGTTTAAAATATTAGACAATAATGTACTTTACTATCTCAACAGTGTTCTGCATGAAACTATAACCTCCATTAGGGTGAGAATGCTGTTATAGCCACCTCTTAATCCCCACTGTCTAACACAGACTTGACGTATATCTATCTATCTATACTTTTATTTTTAATTTCAAGAATAGAACTTGAAAACTTCTAAACTGGTCTTGATAGTAGTATCATGGTAATAGAGAGCTTTCCAAAGGTCAAACTGAAGTTCTTACTTCTTTGGTGATTGGTGCCTATTTTTGGCCCTAAGAGGGAGATTTAAAAAGTTAGAGCTCTAGAACTCACCTTCTGGAGCACCAGGTTTCTCACTTATTCTAATCTGTCGTTCAGGTACCACAGGCTCCCCTTCTGCATTTCCAATATCTGCAGGTAGGTAGGGCAATGATCGATTCTCCTCTTTTAATGACCTTGGGAAGTACAGAGGTAGCAGCTTTTGGTAAGTAGCCTGTGTCAGAAAAGCAAGACATTCTGTGAAAAATAGGACAAAACAAAGAAGACCTCAGCAGTACTTAGTGCTGTTCATACACTGTGAAGACAACCTCCATCAAGAATAAAGACTTTACCACTTCTGAGCTCAGACTAGATACTGTCTGCAACCCTCAATCAGCTTTTGTGTTAAAGATAAGGATATTGTTATCTAGCCAAGTTAAATGTGATGCCCATCCTAACAATTCCAGGTCACTGAACCTGGAATGCATAAGTCCTGCCACTCCTGTCCCCATCTGTACCTTCACTTCCTAACGATACCAGTCTCTCAAGATTTGGCTCAGATACTAGCTACTTCCTTAACCCTCAGTGTGCCATCAGGGTCCATTCAACCAGGTTTAGCTTCTGAGTTGTTTGTGAAGGATTTCTCTTTCATGATGTTTATTCTTTCTTAAAAGTTTTTTTCAAAGAAAAAAGATGAATTTTACTTAAAAAAAAACAAACAGAATAAAACTCATCTTATTTTGTAATTCCCATATCGATTGGTCCACTGGACTAATAAATCTGCAATACATTAAAGGCATGTAGTGCTCTTATTTGTCCTATATCTTGAAGCATTTTGCATTTTCATCTTCCTAGGAATTGTTTTCTCATTACCTAGAATTACTCATCAATTATTACAAACTATACTAAAAAAGACTGAAATAAAATAGTAAGAAAAAAATTATGGAATCACCTAGGACAATGAAATCATTCAAGAAATCATTTTCTTTCATTTTCATATTGTGTTGGCCATAGTATTGCATCATCTTTTAAACACATATATAAGATTGGAGACACCATCTTTATAGCCTTTATAAAAAAACTGAGATACAATCTTTAAAAAAAAAACTGAGACAGAATTCACATACCATAAAATTCACCCTTTTAAAGTATAAAATTCAGTGTTTGTTTTTGTTTTCTTTTTTGAGATGAGGTGTTGCTATGCTGCCCAGGCTGTTCTCAAACTCCTGGACTCAAGCATTTTTCCCACCTCAACTTCCCAAGTAGCTGGGATTACAGGTGTACACTACCATACCCAGTTTCAGTGGTTTTTCATAGACAGTATTCACAAAGGGGGTACAATCACCACTATTTAATTCCAGAACATTTTCATCACTCTAAAACCCATCAGCAATCATTCACCATTCCTCCCTCTCCCACACCTGGCAATTACTAATCTTCTTTCTGTCACTATGAATTTGCCTATTTTTGGACATTTCATAAAAATGGAATACAGGGCCAGGCATGGTGGCTCATGCCTGTAATCCCAGCATTCTAGGAGGCCGAGGTGGAGGTATCACGAGGTCAGGAGATTGATATCAACCTGACCAACATGGTGAAACCCCGTCTCTACTAAATATAAAAAATTAGCCGGGCGTGGTGGCGTGTGCCTGTAGTCTCAGCTACTCGGGAGGCTTAGGCAGGGGAATCACTTGAACCCGGGAGGTGGAGGTTGCAGTGAGCCGAGATTGTGCCACTGCACTCCAGCCTGGTGACAGAGTGAGACTCCATCTCAAAAAAAAAAAGGCCGGGCACGGTGGCTCACGCCTGTAATCCCAGCACTTTGGGAGGCCGAGGCGGGTGGATCACGAGGTCAGGAGATCGAGACCATCCTGGTTAACACAGTGAAACCCCATCTCTACTAAAAATACAAAAAATTAGTCGGGCATGGTGGCGGGCACCTGTAGTCCCAGCTACTCGGGAGGCTGAGGCAGGAGAATGGCTTGAACCTGGGATTTGGAGGTTGTAGTGAGCCGAGATCGTGCCACTGCACTCCAGCCTGGGTGACAGGGCGAGACTCCGTCTCAAAAAATAAATAAATAAATAAAAATAAAAATGGAATACAGTATGTGGCATTTTGTGTCTCATTTCTTTCATTTAGCATGATGTTTTCAAGGTTCACCCATGCTGTAGCATGTATCAGTACTTTATTCCTTTTTTATGGCTGAATAATATTCTAACACACATGCACGCACACATACATACACCACATTTTTTCAATCAATTCATCAGCTGATGACATTTCAGTTGTTTCTACTTTTTGGCAATTATAAATAATGCTACTACAGATATTTGTGTACAAGTTTTTGTGTAGACTTATGTTTTCAATTCTCTTCTGTATACACGTAAGAGTCAAACTGCTGCATTATAGGGTAACTCTATGTTTAACTTTTTCATGAACTGCCAGACTGTTTTCCAAAGCAGCTGCGCCATTTTTACATTCCAATTAACTATCTACAAGGGTTCCAATTTTTCCACATCCTCACCAACACTTGTTATTGTCTCCCTTTGTAATTATAGCCATGTTAGTGGGTGTGAAGTGGTATCCATAGTGCTTTTGACTTGTATTTCTCTAATGGTTAATGGTGTGGAGCACCTTTTCAGTGTTTAGTGGCTATCTGTATATCTTCTTCAAATAAATGTATGTTAATTATGTTTAATTTTTTTTGTTTTCTATTTTATCATGTTTTCACATCTTAAAGCTTTCTGGCCTGGGAAGATTGTCCCTGTAAGGGATAACTAATTCCTAAAGATAGTAAACAGCACATCTTGCATATGCCAACCAACCAATCCCAAATCTACAGTCCTAATCATTTCCGTATCTAACTCTTACACACCATGCAAATATTTCTCCTGGTCTAAATCATCCAGGGCCAGGTATCAGGAATCTAGAGGTTACTCCTATAGCCCAGAGTCTGCTGGAATTATTCAAACTAGCCAGTCCTAAACTGTAAGTCCTGCCCTGCCTTGCCTTTCCCAAGGAAAACTCAATAAAGGCTCTGGCTCAGGATTTCCTCACACTCCTGCTTCTGCCTCCTGACTGAAACCCAGTGTTCCTCCCGTGGCCCTGCGTAGCACCCATGCCTTTCTTTTCTAGCAGAACTATGAAAAACATTAAACTCTTCTTTCTTTCTTTTAAACAATGTTTCTTGCCATAGACCTCTTTTGTCTCATCACTCAGTCACCTTTGTAAATTAAAACCTAGGCATGAAACATGTCTGTTCAAAACTTTTGTTCACTTTTTAGTTTGCTTATTTGTCTTTTGTTGAATTATAAGAGTGCCTAATTTATCCACTTTGATTTTGGCTCTTTGTGCTTTCGGTGCCATATCTAATAAACCACTGCCTAATCCACAATCAAGAGGATTGATACCTACGCTTTCTTCTAAGAGTTTTATAACTTTAGCTCTTACATTGAGGTCCTAGATTACTTTTGAGCTAATTTTTGTATCTGCTATAACGTAGGAATACAACTTTGTTCTTTGGCATGTGGATATCCAGTAGTTCCAATACTATTCGTTGAAAAGACTATTCTTTCCCTCATTAAATTGTCTTGAAACCACTGTCAGAAATTCCATTCCATTGACCTATATGTTTATCCTTATGTCAGTACCACAGTCTTGATTACTACAGCTTTGTAGTAAGTTTTGAAATTCGTAAGTGTGAATCTTCCAATGTTGTTCTTTTTTTCCAAAATGGTTTTGATTATTCTGGGTCTCTTGCATATCCATGTGAAATTTAGGATCAACTTGATAATTTCTGCAAAAAATGAGTTGGGATTTTGATAGGGATTATGTTAAGTCTGTAATATAATGTAGGGAGTATGGTCAGTACTGTCATCTTAACAACATTAAGTCTTTTAATCTGTGAACATAGATGTCTTTCCATTTATTTGTGTTTTTAACATTTTCTTTCAAAGAGGTCATAGTTTTAAACGTACAAATCTTACTGTTCTTTTGTTAAGTATAGTTCTAAATATTTGATTCTTTTTTTGATGCTACTCTAAGTAGAACTGTTTCCTTAATTTTTGTTTCTGGATAGGTCATTGTTAGTGTGTAGAAATACAATTTATTTTTGCATATTGATCTTATGCCCTGTAACCCCACTGGAACTCTATTAGTTCTAACAGTGTTTGTTTGTTTGTTTTTTTTGGCATGGACTCTTTAGGATTTTTGATAAGATCATGCCATCTGCAAATAAAGATACTTTTGCTTCGTTCTTTTCAATTCGGGTGCCTTTTATCTCTTTTTCTTAGCCAAATGTCTTGGCTAGAAACTCTAGTAAAATGTTGAATAGAACTGGCAAGAGCAAAAATCTTTGTCTTCTTTCTGATTTTAGGCAGAAAGCTTTCAGTATTTTACCATTAAGTATGTTACCTATGGGTTTACCATAGATGCCCTTTTTCAGGTTGAAGCAGTTCTCTTTTATTCCTACTTTGTTGACTGTTTTTATCAAGAAAGAGTGTTACATTTTTTCAATGTTCTTTTCTACATCTATTGAGATGGTCCTGTGGTTTTTATCCTTTATTCTATTAGTATGATATATTACATTGATTCAGATTCTTGTATGTTGAATTAATCTTGCATTCCTGACATAAGTCCTACTTTGGGGTAGTATACAATTCTTTTGTATGTTGCTGGATTTGGTTTGATAATTTTTGCATCTCTATTCATAAGAGATATTGCTCTATAGTTTTCTGGCAGGTAGTATATTTTTAACTTTATTGGACAGAGTTGAGAATTCAGAATTTTTCATTTGCAGTCCATAATAGTAAAGAGAAGACAAATGAAGAAAACATTTTGGAATCATTAAATAAATCAAAGATGAATGTAAGGAGACAGATAGCGGCCCTCTAATGATGATCATAAGATTTACTGTATAAGGTAAAATCTCAGACTCTGAGTCTTCAGACAACAATATTCTAGGTTATCTTTCTCAAATTCAATAATCTATGAGTTTATGATTTTTTTCTTTTTCTTTTTTTTTTTTTTGAGATAGAGTCTTGCTCTGTCACCCCGACTAAAGTCAGTGGCATAATCTCAGCTCACTGCAACTTCTGCTTCCTGGGTTCAAGTGATTCTCATGTCTCAGCCTCCCTAGTAGCTGGGATTACAGGCACCCATCACCACATTCAGCTAATTTTTTTTATTTTTAGCAGAGACGGGGTTTTGCCATGTTGGCCAGGCAGGTCTTGAACTCCTGACCTCAGGTGATCCACCTGCCTCAGCCTCCCAAAGTGCTGGGATTACAGGCATGAGCCATTGTGTCTTTCTAAGGACAAAAAGGAAATATGGTATTCTCATTCAGTCATTCAACAAGAAGAACTTAATCACATACTATTTTGTGATAGGAATCTGGACAATCTCATTTTACTAAGAGGATGTGCAACAGTATTCTTTCATCTTTTATGTTTGTGCAACAGTATTTACTTGATACAAAGAGGTTTTTTTTTTGTTTAAATTCTTATAAAATGTCTAATAAACTTGTTTTTCATTATCCCTTTATTCTTCTATAAATTATTCACAAATGACTTTTGAGAAAAAGATGGTAAATGTTGATTATTTTCCCAGGAATACTGAGGGCAAAGACTTTTATTCTCTGTTCCTCTAAATCTGGGTCAGGTGTCATGGTAAGTTGCCACGGCACTGTGGTGCATACCTTAGCAGAGCATTTGGCACACTGTAGGGTGATCTTTGTTTACCTGGCTGTCTCAGCAGCTCTGCCAACTCCCTGAGAGCAAGAGCCATATCTCATTTGTATCCTATCCTATGAAAATGGACAAATCTCTAACCTAGACTTCACTCCTCAGCTTCAAATTGATAAGCACAATGGTTCGCTGAGCCTCTGCCCTGATGATCCACTGATCCTCTAAGACTCAACGTGTTCAGAAAATAATTTGTCTTCATCCCATCTCCAAAACTTTTCCCACCTTCTATCTGCTATCTCAATGGTGGCATCATTATTTAGTCACTCAAGCCAAAAACCTAGAAGTCACGTTTAACTCCTTTTCCCGTATGTATTTAATCAACCACCAACTCAATTGAACTTATTTACTAAATGTTTAAAATTTTAACACTACCAGTACCCTTGTTCAGGCCTGATCATTTCTCATGTGGAGTACTGCAACCACCTGTTATCTCTTCTTGCCATTAGTCTTTCTTTCCAAATCATCCTCCACACAGCTAAAACAGAAATTAGACGACATCATTTGTTTGCGTAAAGCTCTTGTTTCCCACTGCATAATTAATAAAGTCTAAATTTTACAGGATGTGACACAAAGCCTTGAATGATCTTATCCCTATCTAACTTTCATTTTCGCCACTCTCAGCCTCACATTTTATGCAACAGCAATACTAAACACTCGATGCTATGTCTTATTTCTTTGCCTTTGCTCAGGCTTGTATGACTGCTGTCACTTGCCTCTCTCCCTTGGCAAATCTTATGTACCTTTTACAATTATTTCAACTTATGTATCCCTTCCTATGGGAAGCATTTCCTAACCCTGTGCCAGGCTAAAGTTATGTCCTATCCTTCCCATACCTCCATTAATGCCTTTATCACAATTATCTGAATTTATCTGAATTATCTATTTCCACAAAAGGATAAAGGCTCCTTGAGGAAACAACCATGATTTTTTCACTGGTGTATTCCCAGGACCTAATATAGCAAATCTGTTACATGCTAACACTCAGTAAAAGATCACTGGAAGATTCTAAGTATAAATAAACTAGATGAAACAAGAGATAAAGTAAATGTGCCTTTTTTCAGCAAATTCAAAAGTACATATATATGTTATATATGTAGCTATATATGCCTTGAATAGATACTTCACTAATAGATAGCTAATACGAACATATTAGCTTATTTTATTATCAAGAAAAACCTGATAGAGGTACTATCAGTATTTCTATTTTACTGAAGCAGACGTTAACTTGCTCAATAATACAAAATTTGGAAATATTAGAAGCTGAATTAGACAAAGCACTCTAAAATAAAGTGTAATGAGATAAGAATAAACTGATTTTCTAAAATGGTTTCAAATTAAATTGAAATATATTAAACCTAACTACATATAACAAAACATATAAACCTCACAGTGCCAGCCACTAGACTAGGCTGTCACCTGGTCAGGCAGACACCAAAGCTTTTCTGGCATAGTAGTTTTCCAGTTATGCTCTCCAAACACTCAGTGCTTAGAAGGTGTTGCTTTGAGAGCTAACACAGGGGCCAAGCAGAACAACTCCACTTTGTACGATTTCACTTACAGCAACAACAGTTATAAAAAATATGAACAAAATGCTCCTTCTTGACTTATTTTTAGTTTCCAATATAGTCTTTTTCAATGAATGATTATAAGACCCACTGTCAAATACATAAATAGATCATTAGGATTTGTCTGCTGGAAACTCAGTAAATACATAGCGATAAGCCAAAGGCAAATGCTTAAAGGTAGAAACAAGATTTAAATAATGTAACAGTTAGCAAAATACCTCTTCAAGATCAGAGACAGCAAATACTACTTTTTCAATGGTTTCCCCATGAATCTCTAGGAATCTCCTTACAGTGCCTAAGGAAAAGAATAGAAGGATTACTCAATAAATAAAAAATTACTTATACATAAAGAAAAATCAAGCTCTTCAATGTTTTATTTTTGTAATGGATCACTTCTCACTTCATTCAGGACTCTGCTTTGTAATATCCTATTAGTGAAGCCTGCCCAGACTACTTGTATAAAAACTCTGATTTGCTTTCCTCCAGAGCAACTGTGATAGACATTTTACGAAGTTACTTGTGTATTGTTATCCTCCCTGCCCTCTCTGCCTCATTCACTAGAATAAAAGCTCCATAAAGAAGATGCTTTATTGTATTTATTGCTCTATTTCCAATGCCAAGAACAGTGACTGGCCGTAGAAGATGCTGCTAACTCCATACAATTCTCTCTTATCCAGTATATTCTTCTTATTCCCTGGGGCCTCTCTCTTGGGACAGAATGATCTAGCACAAGTGTCTTTCCATTCATTCAGTTACAGTGTTAGCTATCCTACCCAGCCCTTCAGCCCCTGACAAAACTCCACAAAACCAAAGCTCAATTATTTTTTTCTTAATTTCTATGTTATCCTAATTCTTCTTTATCAACTTCTAATAACAAGACCTACTGGCCTTTACTTCAGTTCTTAACTCACTGGATCTCTCCCTAGCTTTAGTCCTTAACACACATGCCCTCACCTTTTAAAAATGTTGTCCTCCAGGGTTCTGCCTTCAATATTTTTTATTTTTTTGATATACTTATTCTCCTTAGCTCACTGATGTGCTGGATAGGTATTACCTCAAATGCTGATGGCTCCCAAATCTTTATATTCTTTTTTCTGAGGAAAAGATCCGAATTACCTGATGCCTATTGGGTATATCTGCTTAGATAACTCACAGAGACCTCAAATTCAATGTAGCCAAACCTGACCCCAACAGGTCCAAATCCTGACCGCCATCTTTTTCGGAACAAACCTGGTCCTTTTTACCTACATTCCTTATTTTGGTTACATATCAACATCCAACCAATCATCCAAGCTAGAATCCTGAATTGTCTTTGATGCTTCCTTTCCCTCTTCCTTCATACTGCATTTTCAAATAGTTCCCATGACTTTTAACTCTATTGCTAATATTTCTAACATTTATTCCTTTCTTTTTTCTGCTTTCAGGTTCTCAAGGCTCACACAGACTTTGGTAATAAGCTCTTAACTGCTCTCCTTGCATCTTTTTTCCCCAAGTCTACATACTCACTGTTGCCTGAGTTATCTTCTCATGTTACCCTTTTTAATAAACACTGGTGATGCTCTGCACTACTTACAGGTTAAGATTCAAAAACCCTAGCATGACTCTCTATACTCCAACCTCAACTATTCACTTTCGCCCACTCAGCTCTTTAGTCCTATTTTCAATTATTCCTCCCACATCTTATGCTTTAGCCAAATCTACTTTGCTGTATTCAAAACATACCACTTACTTTTATGATGCCCTGCCTCTGCTTGCATGCCTACCTTTGACTAGAGTATCACTCATCAACCATTCTCTTCTTTTGGTGAACTCCTACTCATTTTTCAAGACCCAGCCCAGAGCCATCTTCACCCTTCCTTGTGCCCCTTCTAGAATCTTTTGAACACCCTTCATTTTAAGAATTTCTCATATTTTATAGCTAGACTAAGCTTTTTGAAGACCAAGTATATTTTATATTAATATTACTTTAATTTGGGGCCTAGCACACCTTACGGATGTGATATGCAATCATTCAAAAGTAACTAGTAACTGAATTAACAATTTATGGCTCAGTTACATATTGCCTGCTTTGTTCAACATTGTATCTCAAGAACCTAACAGAGCAAACCCATTTGTTAAAGGACTAAACAAACACTCGTAACTCTCCTCCTGTTAGATAACAAATTTACTTTTTATTTTTTCCTCTATTCTGCTTTAATGCTTTTTCAAAAATGAATTTTCAAAAAAAGATTTTCAGCAGGATATGGGGGCTCATGGCTATAATCCCAGCACTTTGGGAGGTGAGGGCAAGAAGATTACTTGAGCCTGAGTTCAAGACTAGTTTGGGCAACACAGTGAGACCCTGTGTTTACCAAATTTTTTTAAAAAAATTAGCTAGGTATGATGGTGCATGCCTGTAGTCCTAGCTACCTTGGGGGCTAACAAGGGAGGATCACTTGAGCCCAGGAGGTTGAGGCTGCATTGAGCTGTGTTTGCCCCACTGCATTGCAGCCTGGGCGACAGTGTATGACTCTATCTCAAAAAAAAAAGGAAAAAAAAAATACGTAAAGATTTTCTGTTTCCTATTTATTTGACATCAAGTTGTAATGTTCATGCATAATAGTTTCCCAGAATATAATTATATTATTTCCTTTGGAAGATAAAATACAATACCAAATAGCAACCAAATTGAATTCTCTCAGTGGAATTCATTTAGAAAATTAACTCTGCAAAAGCAGTGAAGAAGACTAATGTCATGACTCCAAGGTTTTAGTACTAAAGGCCAGGCCACGCTCTTCCTTTCAAAGTTTCATCTGCGCACTATATTCTGCAACCAATCACAATGTCCTGTGCTTAAACATCTAGTGAATACCCTATAATTTGTAAGAATGACATCTAGGACATTATAATTCCCCATCTGGAAACACCACAAGAACAAACACCTTCATCTTATTTCTCACCACTGTATTATTTTGTATACAGCACATAGTAGTCACTTAAATTTTTGCTGGATGAATAAACAACCTGATAAATTTATTTCAATGCAGATTTTTTTTTAGGCTTTTTCTGGAGAAAAACAAACTGCACATGAACTAAGAAAAAAAAAGCACGTGTCTTAATATATCTATCAAAAACATATTACTTAGGCTTCAAATGAAATAAATTTTGATAATAGTTTAATAAGAAAGCTTTTGATACTAAGGACTTAGGGTTATATCATTAGATTTGTTCTTGGCCCATATATGTTACAAAAGTGTACAAGCCATTTGTTTTCCAAATGCTTGATAAAGTATTCAAGCAAAAGGCATCATCTTCTGTGTATGTGTTTGAATGAGATGCTACAGTTTTGCCACTAGATTTAAGGCCTAATAAGTCAAATGTGCCCACTTTTAAGAGCTGTACATTTCCTTTTTGCTAATCATATTTCTAGAAACTGCTTCATCAAAGTCCCTTATACCCATTATTGATCTTTATCTGCTGTTACTCTCAAAGTTGACCTCTTTTATAGTACTGTATCAAGTGATTTGTCTGGGGCCACAGAGCTAGAGCTGGACTGGTAGAATTAGAACTAAAAACCAGTCTTCTTAACTCCCTATTCAGAACCTTTTCTACAAAATAATTCTGCCTCTTTAAAATAGAATCCTTATGATTACCTTAATAAAAAATAGATATATAAAAGAAGCTATGAGATGATATGACAAGGACTAAGTAAAATCAGAGAATGCAGAGACCAGCCAAAAGCCTTGTCAGGAGCAATTATATCAAGGCAGGAATTTTGCTTTGGTTAGGTACCATTTAGAAGATAGGCATGTAATAACATAGTAGTCTTCCACTGAAGCAGTTCTAACTCAAGCATAATGAATCATCTAGTGTAACAGACAGGTTACTAGACTTGGGAGTCAGAAGGTCTGGATATATGCTCCAAGTCTGCATAACCCTCACAACAGGAGAAATTTCTGAGACCCTTTATTTGTACAACAGACACCACACTACCTAAAACACAGGGTTGTTAAGTAAAGTAAATGGAATTTACTTGTCCCTTTTAAAAACACATATTTCTTGAGCAAGTACCATATGTCAAGCATTCAAGATAAAAAGATCCCTGCCCCTCAAGCTCAGTCTAATATAATGTATATAAGCTTAATTATAAAATATACAAATTTACTATAAAATCCTTGAGCAGTTAGAATATTGGTTTTTAAAATAGGTTATAATTAAATAAGACTAAGACTGAACAGATACCCCAAACTCCAGGCTACATAATAATAATTTATACATTCAAATATCTTTTTGGTATTTGTGGATATAATAAGGCTTTCAGCTCTTCGACTTTAAATTCTAGAGATAACAGGGGGTCTTAAAGATCATTTAGTATAGTTTGTCTCTGAAATGAGAAGTGTTTTCTATAATAGCTGCAACAGATGGTCCTGTAACCTCTGCATGAATGTTCCTAGTGACAAGAAGTTCGCTAAAATACTTTTCTGTTACAGTTAGTACTACCTCAAGTGGGACCAACATTTTCTTCCTTATAACTTGGTCTTAGACCTTGCCTTGTACAGTTGGAGTTCTTATCTACAATCCTGATGAGGATCTGTAAACTTCCTGAAATAACATGCAAATTCTGTATTTATGCACATTTTTCTTGACAAAGGGTCCATAGCGTTCTTTCACCAGATGCTCATTGTAGTTTATGACAATACCCCAAAGAACTGCTGCTTGAAAAATGCAGCACAGAATAAGTCCAAATGAGATTCCTTTAGATATTTGAAGATGGACATCATATTTGCTAAAAGCATGCTCTTCTTTAGGAGAAACACCACTACTGTTTCAAACTGTTTGTCCTCCTGTTTGTCAGTGTCTCATCCAATATGACACACAGAAATATATATAAAACTCAAGATGTCGTCTAAATCTGCATATATACAGTGAGATCACGGACTCTCTTTAGCTGAATGCCATATTTTTATGTCACATACAGACATTTGGCTCATATTGACTGAGCCCAGTCTTTTGAAAACCTAAATGCAGAATTTTACATTCAAATAGCATGTGTGAATGTGGCTATTTAAACTGCCAAGTGTTATACAAATATGATATCATGAAATCTGACTGCATTTGTTGCAGACTGTTAAGATTATTCTAAATTCTGATTTAACTACTCAATGCATTAGCCATACTTTCTAACTTAGCATCACTTTCAAATTCAAGAGGCTAGCTGCTCTGAACCTATTCTGGTTTTGGGGGCTATCCAATTCAAGACTCGTTCTTTGCTCAATTAAATTCTGTGAAATTAAAAAAATTAATAGGCAAGTCTTCTGACCCCTTATTCAAATGGATAAAAATGTCAACCCGAAAAAGTAAATTGAGAGCTCTGCAACTTGCCAATAAAAACTTCCCTCCAGGGAGCCACAATCACTTAATCAATGAATATTCTTTGGCTGTAACTATTTAATGAAAAAAAAAACACAACTTTTTTTTTTTTTTTTTTGAGATGAGGTCTCACTATATGTTGCTCGGGCTGGAGTGCAGTGGCTATTCATAGATGCAATCACAGCTCACTGCAGCCTTAAACTTCTGGCCTCAAGTGATCCTCCTGTCTCAGCCTCCCAAGTCGCTGGAATTACAGGTATAAGCCACCATGCCCAGAATTTAAAAAATTTTTAAGATTCAATTCATGTACAGCATCTCTGATATTACTTACGAAGTGCTATGTGTGTTGCATCCTCTAAAGGATAACCACGTTTTGCAGAATTGATGACACAGAAGCCAACAGAAGACATTGATTGCTCTCTGTAACCAAAGGGAAAACACAAAAATTGCATTAGAAACATCTGTAATACATACACAACAACACATAACTAATTTCAAAATCTAGCTCAACTTCTCCTTTCCTCCCTCTTCAACAAATCTACTATAATAGCTAACCCAACTGTACTACTCAATAATTCTATTCATATACAATTTAATTGCACTCTTTGGAGGATATATATCTCACATAAAAACTGAATAAAAAATGGGAAAAGGTTAAATTCTCAAGTCACTCAAACCTACCCCATTTATCCTGCTAAGTTTGAAAAGATAATTCTATTGTCAGGGTCCTCCTAAATCACCTAAGTCCCTCAAAATTTGACTTCCACTGCTAGGTTTTTAATCTCTAAAAACTGGGGTCTTTATCTTTAAAAACTGGGGCCTTTAACAATGTATGATATGCTATGTCCAGAAAATGAGTAGACCATACTTTGCTAGTTGAAGTACGTTTCTGTAGCAGCTATAAAGGGAACTCTCGGCTGCTGTGCGATAGCGGCTCTTATATTTAGGTCCCACTGTGTGAATGATGAACCGGGCAGCTAGATTGAATCCTTTTGTCAATTTTGCTTCACCTGTTCGGCACCCTGGAAACAATGGAAACACACATAAGTTTGGATGTGTTAGGAAAACTGAAACAAAAACAAATGAAAGCATGAAACAGAAAAAGTATTGAGAACTTTGAGAAATTTCGGTTAAAAATATAGACTGAACACAAGTATTTATCTCTGTTATTTCTGTTCCCAAAATGACAGTGAAGCAATACAATAGGTATAAGCACAGAGACAGATAAAGAGAATGAGAAAGACCATGAAGCAGATAAGCATCATCAAAATTTTGGAAGGCAGAATGTCAACTGACTAGTAACTGACTCAACAGAGCAGAGAAACCTAATTGCTTGCAGAAATGAGATAACTAATACGAAGCAAGTTGATCTGTACTGAAAAGCAGTGTTGGCTACAAGACAGACTGCTTTGATTCAAATCCTGAGTCTACCACGTTCCTGTCAAGACACTCTGGGCAGGTGCTTGGCCTTGTTACAACTCAATTTCCTATTTAAGAGGGATACTAGTAGTACTTACTTCACAGGATTAAATGAGTTACTATATGCAAAGTGCATACATGCACAAGAAATTATTGTTATTATTACTAGAGAATGCTAAAAAGGCTCAGAAATTGGAGCCCTAAGTACTTGTAAAGGCTATGCTGTGAAGTGGGATGTGGCGCTAAAAAGAGGAGGCCCAGTTAAAAGTTTGTATAAAAACAGTCAAATCTGCAACAACCCCTCCCCCAGCCAGCACAGTAAGGTGATGATTTTTTTTTTTTTTTTTTTTACCACCAGAGCAGCAGGGAAGAAGTTTATTCTCTGGAGATGCTCAACTAGAGAGTTTCTGGATTCCAGAACCCCAGGCACAGCTGAAAAGAGGGGATTTAATTAAAGTGTTATACTTAACAGTGAAAAGTCTAGCCCTCTGCCCCTAAATGGCTTTCAAAACAGACATCTAGGCTTACACTCCTGGAGGATTCCTTTCCAAGAAATTGAGAGGCCCAAACCTAAAGGACCTACAGATAACTGGGGAAAGTTCCCCAATAAAATAACAGGCAGGAGTCCCGTTCTGTCATATGCTTCAAGACCCACCAGGCAATAACCTTTGCCCACTGTTATGAACTGAATGCTTGGGTTCCCTCAAAATTCATATGTTAAACCCTACCCCCTAATGTGATGGTATTAGGAGGTAGGGTCTTTGGGGGTAATTAGAATTAGATAAGCTCATGAGGGTAAAGCTTTCATGAATGAGATTTGAATCCTTGTAAGAGTCTCCAGAGAGTCTGCTCCCTCTCTCTGCCACGTGAAAATACAATGAAAACTCAGCAGTCTGCAGCCAGGAAGATAGCCCTTAGCAGAACTTGACCATGCTGGCACCCTGATCTTGGATTTCAGTCTCCAGAAATTTCTATTCTTCCTAAGCCATTCAGCCTAGGATACTTTGTTATAGCAGCCTGAAATGACTTAGACACCCATGTGTACAAAGTTTCCCATGAACTTTTCAGTTTTTCCATCTTAAATCCAGCTAACACTTAAGGATCAACAGAAAGTGAGACAAGCCTCTAACAAAAACTAAAAGGGGAGACTAAACACATGCTCAAGAAATAGACAACACAGGGGAAAAAAAACCGAAAACAAAATCAGAATGTCATAAAAACAAACTATTCAGAGAACAGGAAATGGCACTTATGTAACTGCTATAGCCAAGTGAAAAATATGACAGCAGAAATGAAAAGTTCAATAGAAGAGTTAAAACTAAATTTGAAGGACTCCAGAAAACAAAAATAAATTGAAAATAAGAGATAACAGACGAGAAAACTGAAGAATTAAACAAGAAAATACAACATCTAATAGGATTTCTTCAGAGAGAACAGAGAATACAGAAGGAAGGAAATTATTAATGAAATAAAACAAAAAAATTTCCCAGGATGGAAAGACATGAGTTTCTAGATTCAAAGAGCCCATAAAACACCCAAACCATATGAAGGCACATCCCTGTAAAATTTAAGAGTGCTAAGAAACAAAGATGAGATCAGAAGCTTTCCAGAAAGAAACCAGTAACATACAAACAATCAGGGATAAGAATAGCACGAGACTTCTCAACAGCACTAATCAAAGTAGAAAACAAAGGAGTAGTGCCTTCAAATTTCTAGAAGATGATTTCCAAACTAGGATTCTATTTCTAAGCAAATTACCAATTAAGTACAAAGGTGGAAGTAAAATCTCAGTAGTTTTACTCTATTGCATCCTTCTTTAAAATCTCCTGGTAGATTTACTCACAAAAATGAGAGATCCAATCCATCAAACAGAAAAAAGGATTTCCCAGGATGATGTTAAAAAAAAGTTCCAGAACAGTAACTGTGCAGCAGGCATAGAGAACAGTCTAGAGAGGAAAGGGAGGATGGAGGATTCCAGGAGGGACCTTGGCAAGAAAAAAATGGAATGTAAGGATCAAACTGTTATCTTCACTCCAATTAAGAGAGCCATCTTAATATGAGTAACAGTCCACTAACAGGTCTAACATGATACAACATTAAGCAGACAACACAACATTACCTATGAAATATTTTAGGCAAAATTTGATTCCATTAGACATAATGTCAAGTTTATAGGAAATACAAACTAAACGGCACCTCAAGTAAATCAGACAAATCTAGAAGGAGGAATACTGTGAAAAATAATTGGCCTTGTTCAGTCAACAAGTCAGTGTCATAGACAGGGGACTGTGCTGGATTACAAAATACCACACACACAGAGACAAATTAATAAACATAACAAAAAGATGCAATGTCTGGTCCTGGATTGGATACTGCTTTGGATAAAATAGCTGCCGCAAAGGACATTTTTGGATCAGCTGGAAGTTTTAAATATGGTATGGGTAGTAGATGTAATTTCTGAAATTAAAAGGTGGAATTCATTTGCTGAAGAAGGCAAATTGCAGAATATGTACATGATTACCTTATTTTGAGAATAGCATACATGTAATTATTTTGTTTTGGTATCAAAAGATATAAGAATGTATGTATACATCCACACCCACATACAGGTTCAAACAACAAACAAACCTCACATAGGTTTAGTTTCATAAAATTTCTAAATTCACAAAGTGAATATAAGACTGATTTTTTTCAGGGGGGAAATTTGGGTACAATAAGCCAACCCTGCCTATTCTAATTTTAGTATTGATGCTTAGATACTAACTGAATTGACATATAGTTTTATGTATTTTCTTATCAAGGATTCTAGGAACACAGCAGGATTATCATTCTCCCTCTTCAATATGATCCTTTTTCAAGTATTTGAGAATAAGTACTGTTTCCCCCAAATATTCTCTTCTCTATGCTAATCCTAGCTCTTTAAATAATGTGGTTTCCACAATGTTAGTAATTTTCTGTTAGGGGTACCCCAACTTATAGTAGTAATAAAAGACATACAGTTCTTGTCCATATGGAGTTTACAGTTTAATGGGGATACAGTTATCACAAGACAATTTACAAGATTACAATTGTGATAAGCAAACAAGAGAGAAGTACTGCAGGCTGGCAGCACATACTATGGGTGGTCTGATCTATTCTGAAGTAAAAAGAAATAGTGCTTTGAGGAAGAGATATAAGCCAAGACTTAAGAATAAGGGTTGACAACTGAGAGAAAGAACAACATCAAGTGCAAAACTGGAAAGGAGCTTGGATGACAAGGTAGTGAGAAGAGATCAGTTTGGCTCAGCCATGGTAAGGAAGGGAAAAGGGGGCATGGGATAAGCCTGGAGAAAAGTGAGTGAGATCTTGCAAGGACATGGGGATCAGTTTAAGGAGTTTAGAATTTAAATTTAATGAGAGGCCACTAAATAGTTTGAAGTAAAGGAACAATAAGAAGGGATTTACACTTACTGGTTGCGTGTGGACAATGGATTTAAGAAACGAAGAATGGATGTAAGGAGACCAGCTGGGAGAGAGGATATAGCTGTAGTCTAGGCAGGGAATGATGGTTGCATATGCTAGCTGCTGGAGACAATGGTGACAGACAGAAATAGATTTAAGATTAATTTAGGGCATGACAATAGACTTTATGTGAGGGATAAGAAAAAGGAAAGTGTTAATCCTAAGGTTCCTTGAATGAAAAATGGAATGGGAGACTGGGCATGGTGGCTTACGCCTGTAATCCCAGCACTTTGGGAGGCCGAGGCAGGCAGATCACTTGAGGTCAGGAGTTCAAGACCAGCCTGGCCAGCATGATGAAACCCCATCTCCACTAAAAATACAAAAATCAGCCAGGTATGGTGGCACACACCTGTAGTCCCAGCTACTCAGGAAGCTGAGGCAGAAGAATCACTTGAACCTGGGAGGTGGAGGTTGCGGTGAGCCAAGATCACACCACTGCACTCTAGCCTGGGTGACAGAGCAAGACTCTGTCTCAGGAAAAAAAAAAAAGAAAAAGAAAAATGGAATGGAAAATAATGCCATTTTACTGAGACAGAAAGTGTTAATCAAATGATGTTTCCCCATCATTTTAAACTTACTGCAAAACTTTAATATTCATCTCCGTTAATTTTTTCATTTTTTGGCTTATACTTCCAGTCATATGAAAATCTTTAGTCTATCATCCAGTATCTCCTGTTACTCTTTTCAGCTTTGTATCATCTACAGATTTGGAAAGTCATGCTTGTTTTTATTAAGTCATTAATAAAAATGTAAAAAGGGGATAGGATTAAGTATGCAGCCCTTTAGTAATAATCTAAAAGTTGGCACTGATTCATTAAACACACAGCTGGGGCCTAATAACTAACACCTAATAACTAATACTTGTTGAACACTTAGGATGTGCTTAGCACCTAATGTCCATTGTTTAATTTAGTCTTCAACATACTAGTTTTTTTCATCTCCAAATATTTATTAAGCTCTTGCTATATGTCAGGAACTGAGGCAGGAACTACTATTACCATCCCCATTTTAGAGATGAGGAAGCTCAGACTCAGAGGTGAAGTAATCGGTCTTAAGTCACACAGTTAGTAAAGAGCAGAGTTATAACATGAATCTCAGCCTGGAGATGCTCAAACATTCAGTTTAACATTCAGGTTTTACTTGTATATTTGTGTTAAATTTTCTTATTTTCTTCATTATCCATAAGTCTAGCTCTAAGGTGTATGTAAGCATACACACATGCCATCAGGAATTTTTCCAGACCAGCTTCTCTGTTCCTTTTGGCAAAGAACTTCTCAGTATTATCTTCAATATCCTTTCTAGTTTCTACATGTTCTTCATGGTATCTTGTTTTGCAGCTCAGTTACGGCCATTTCCCCCACCCTGTCCTTACAGTCAAAATTCAGTTTCTGGATCAAAAAATGCAATTCTTCCCATTCTATCCCTGCTTTCATAGAGCCAGCATTTATCAGTATTCCTGTTCCAGTTCTAATATTGTTATTAGGTTAGAAACCAGTTGTCAGTGTTAAATGATAGAAGGGAAGGAAAGCAAGATTTCATACAGGTTAACTTTGCTGTTACATTTTAAGAAACATTGCTGTTACATTTTAAGAAACATTGCTGTATTTCATAAATAGTTTTTATACAATGGGAAGACTGAATTTCACAGTATTTCATTTGGGCTCAAATAACAAAGGGCTGCAAGCTTGGTAATTTAACAGTTTTTCAGTTCATGAGGATAGTCATCTCACAAAGCTTTTCTTGCATGTTTTGTGCAAGAAAATATGCAGCCAAGAAAATGCTACCAAAGACACAGCTACAGTGATTGTCATTTAAAATTCAGGACAGGACAAAGAAGTTTTACTGGTAGTAAATTCTCAGGACTCAGTTTTTAACACATTTCAAAATGTAATAAATTTTGTTAAAATGGAGCTTTCAAAAGCAGTTTTTATTTAGTTTTAACAAAAGAAAAACAGCTACATCTACACAATTTTTCCACAAAACATGCCTCTTTAAGGTAGAGGACATCAAAATGAATGTTTCCTAAGCAATAATATACGAAAGAAAATTCACTCACCTTTAAGTTTCTGGAGATCTTCCTTCAAATCAGGCCCTGCAAGCATGAAGATACTTTCTGACACAGGATTCTTATCTGTGAGACTTTCATTGCTGGTATTCACAATGGCTGTACAGTTCAGTAATGCCACATCTCCTTTCCTGAAGAAACAATAAAGAATGAACAAGTGTGGGGAAAAAGAAGAAAATAAACCTAGTTTCTAATTATTTCAAAACATTTTATCCTTGTCTTTTTCAAAATGTTGGTTTTGCTAGCTCACAAGCTAAGCAATAGTGGAAAAGAAATTTCTGACTTAAGAAACAATTAATCTGGCATCTTAGATCTTTAATGCAATTGTTATAACCCTGAAACTCATAAAACCATCATGTTTAGAAATAGCAACATTATTTATTATGGCCAGAGAGTGGAAACAATCCAAATATCCATCAACTAACGAACTGACTAATGTGGTATATCCATACAATGGAATATTATTCAATCCTAATAAAGAATGAAGTACTGGCCGGGCACGGTGGCTCATGCCTGTAATCCCGGCACTTTGGGAGGCCGAGACAGATGGATCACAAGGTCAGGAAATCAAGACCATCCAGGCTGACACGGTGAAACCCCGTCTTTATTAAAAATACAAAAAATTAGCTGGGCATGGTGGCAGGCACCTGTAGTCCCAGCTACTCAGGAGGCTGAGGCAGGAGAATGGCGTGAACCTGGGAGGCGGAGCTTGCAGTGAGCCGAGAATGGCGTGAACCTGGGAGGCAGAGCTTGCAGTGAGCCGAGATCACACCACTGCACTCCAGCCTGGGCGACAGAGCAAGACTCCATCTCAAAAAAAAAAAAGAATAAAGTATTGATTTGTACTATAATATGGATGAACCTTGAAAACATTATGCTAAGTCACTAAGAAACACAAATTTTATTGTATTCATTCCATTTATATGAAATGTTCAGAACTGGCAAATCTACAGAGACAAGAAAGTAGATTAGTGGTTGCCTAGAGGGATTAAGGAAAAATGGGGAGTGACTGCTAATGGGGCTTTTGGCTGATGAAAATGTTCTAAAATTGACTGTGGTGAGGGTTATGCAACTCTATGAATATATTAAAAATCACTAGATTGTGCAATTTGAATTGATGAATTATATTGTATATGAATTGTATCTCAATAAAGCAGTTTTTTAAAGCAATGAACTACTACTGATACACACAACACAGATGAACTTAAATCATTCTGCTGAAAACAGACCAAAAAGCACACAATTCAATTTAAATAAAACCCTGGAAAATGCCAACTAACCTATAGTGACAAGAAGATCAGTGGTTGCTTGGGGATGGGGAGGCAGGGAAGGGCAGGAAGGAAGAATTACAAAGGAACAGAAAAAAAAACTTTTGGAGGTGACAGGTATATTCACTATCTTGACTTTGGTAATGGCTTCAAGCATGTATTAACAGAAGTCAAAACTTATATTGTATACTTTAAATATGTAGCTTATTAAATGTCAATTATACCTCAATAAAGTCATATATGTATATGCAAAGCTGTATTTCAACAATGCTAGGGCTTTAAAAAAGAGGTTAGAATAAATTATGAGAAAGTGTTATCTCCTCATGATATGATGTAATCAAAAAATTACCAAAGAACCACTTTTCCATTGACGTCCTTATTATAAAGAAAAGGTGATCGATCAGTGTCTTCCTGAAATATTTCAGCTGTAGTATCAGAGGAATTTAATTCATCTTGGCATGAGTCACCCCAGCTTGGTAGTGTATCCACATCCACAAACTGGGAAGGTGCACCTAAGGGATCCATGGAATGGGAACTTTGATTTGCCTTTTCCCAAAATCCTCAGCAATTCAATATTCACTGGAGACTTTAGCTTAAGAGAAAAGAAAGAATCATTTTAATAGAGAAGCACAGATATTACTTGAATTCTATTAAAGCAGTAAACAAAATTCCACTGTGAAATATCCCAGTAGTATATTGTGTAATTATAGTCACTTAAAAAGTCTATTAAAAACAATGGACAACAAAGAATTGCTACAGCATTTCTAAAACAGGATTAAAGAGTGATTATTTAAGCATAAATTCTTTTCAAAGAATTACAGCCATTAAAATAATCACAGGCCCACCAATTCTACTTTCCAGAAACAGGACTATTCATTCAACATTCACTGAGTGCCTACTACTGAAAAAACAAAAAGTGATAGATGCTGCAAGAGATACAAAGATAAGCCATATGTATAATTTAAAGTCTGATGATAATGTGGAGGATGTACTGAGTAAGACAAAATGAAAAGCTGGGAGGTTACTGCAATCAAGTAGTAAGAGATGATAAAGGTTTCAACTAGGAAAGGAGATACAGAAGGAGGCTAACATTTAAGAGGCAAAATACAAAGGAAGGATGAACAGGAGTTGACAATTTACAGGATATGGTGTGTGAGACAGTGATATGGTAGGTGGCTGGTGGTACTGAAATACCAACATTAGAAGAGGAGGGTGTTGGAAGACACACAGTGTCAAGTACTAGAGAGAAGTAACAGGAAATTCTTTGTTGCTAGAGAAAAGGAGAATCAATTTGCCTATGAGTCAAACATCTATTTCAGTAAAATGGTACATTCATTCATTGAATAAATCTTTGTATTGCGTCACTGCACTCCAGCCTGGGCAACGAGAGCAAAACTACGTCTAAAAAAAAAAAAAAAAGTTTGCAAGCATCTATTATGTGTTAGATACTATTCTAGGCAGTGGGCACACACTGGTGAATAAGAGCAAGTCCCTGCCCTTCAGGAGCATATGCTTCCATGGAGAAGACAGAAGATGATAAATGATAAAGAATTTATCTAACAGAATGACTAGAGAAGTAAGCATTATGAGAGAACAGGTAACATCTCAGTAGAATGATACAATGAGAGAGCAACCACATGAAGCTCTGGGAGATGTTTCAGGCAAAGGAAATGGCAAGTGCAAAGGCCAAATAGGCAGGAAGGATCTTGGTATATTACAGGAGGAGCAAGGAGGCCAGTTTAGGAAAAGCAGAATAAGCTAAGCAATGAGTGGTAGGTGATGAGGTTGGTAAGAGAGGGAAAGACCAGAGGATACTGTCTGTAAACTATGGCAAGAAGTTTAGATCTTATTCTAAATGTGAGGGATGCTATTAGAGGATCTTGATCATGGTAACGATTAAATATAAATAATATTTGAAAAGAATACTGTAGCTACAATGAAACTGAGATGGGGCAAGAGTAGGTGCAGAGATCAATAGAAAATGACTGCAATAATTTAGGTGAGATGGTAGTGATGAGAAATGTTAGATTTGGAATGTATTTTGAAGGTGGTGTCAACAAGACTTACTTAAGAATATAGACAGTAGGGAGAAAGAGCAGAACCAAAGATAACTTCTGGATTACTTGCTTACACAATTGAGTAAATGTTATGCTATTTACAGAGAAGGGAAAAATTGGAGTAGGTTGTAGGGTAGAGTGATAACCAATGGATTTTTTTTTCTTATGTCTTTCTGGGTGTGCTATGTTTGAGATGCTCATTCTATGACCAAGTGTTTATGTCAAACTTGCAAATTGGTTATATGAGGCTAGAGCTCACAGAAGATGGGGCTAAAGATATAAATTTGGAATTCTCAGCATATGGATGGTATTTAAAGCTATGGAAACTGGACAAGATAGCCTAGAGAGTAAATGCAAATAGAGAAAACAGATCCAAGGATTGAGTCCTACAACAAAACTTAGAGGTTGGAAAGAGGACAAGTCAGAAAGTGAGAGAGAGAAAGAATGCTAAGAAAGGAAGGTAAACCAGGGAAGCATGGTAGCCTAAAAGCCAAGTGAAGAAAACATTTCAAGCAATACTTGAGAGGTATCAGTTAAATGATACTGAAAGGTTGCGTAACAGGACTAATATCAGGGGAACATGCCCCCGATAATTCAATATTATTTCATGTAGGTTCTTTTCTATTTCCCTAAGTGTCGGCTGGTCTGAGAAATAAAGGGAAAGAGTACAAAAGAGAGAAATTTTAAAGCTGGGTGTCCAGGGGAGACATCACATGTTGGCAGGTTCCATGATGCCCCCCAAACCGCAAAACCAGCAAGTTTTTATTAGCAATTTTCAAAAGGGGAGGGATTGTACGAATAGGGTGTGGGTCACAGAGATCACATGCTTCAAGGGCAACAAAGGATCACAAGGCAGAAGGTCAGGGTGAAACTAGAATCACTAATGAACTTCCATGTCCTGCTGTGCATGCATTGTCAGGGTTCAAGAGCAGAGAACCAGTCTGACTAGAATTTGCCAGGCTGGAATTTCCTAATCCTAGCAAGCCTGGGGGCGCTGCAGGAGACTAGGGCATGTTTCATCCCTATCTACATCTGCATAAGGCAGACACTCCCAGGGTGGATATTTCAGAGGCCTCCCCTGGGAATGCATTCTCTTCCCAGGGCTGTTAATTATTAATATTCCTTACTGGGGAAAGAATTCAGCGATACTTCTCTTATCCGTTTTCAGTAACAAGAGAAATATGGCTCTGTCCTGCCCGGCCCACAGGCAGCCAGACTTTAAGGTTATCTCCCTTGTTCCCTAACATCGCTGTTATCCTGTTCTTTTATCAAGGTGCCCAGATTTCATATTGTTTAAACACACATGCTCTACAAACAATTTGTGCAGTTAACGCAATCATCACAGGGTCCTGAGGCGACATACATTCTCAGCTTACAAAGATGACAGGATTAAGAGATTAAAGACAAGTATACGAAATCACAAGAGTATTGACTGGGGAAGTGATAAATGTCCATGAAATCTTCACAATTTATGTTCAGAGACTGCAGTAAAGACAGGCGTAAGAAATTATAAAAGTATTAATTTGGGAAACTAAATAAATGTCCATGAAATCCTCACAATTTATGTTCTTCTGCCATGGCTTCAGCCGGTCCCTCCATTTGGGGTCCCTGACTTCCCACAACACTAAGAACTGATTAATGTGTTTGGTAAGTTGGAGGTTGTTGGTAACATGAAATAAATAAGGGCAGATAGATGATCAGGGAAAGAAAGTCAGCATGTGAACTTTCTCCCCCCCAAATAAATGTGCAGTTAATGAGCTATTATGAAGGGAACACCCCTAGAACCACTACCAAAGTCAGGAGACAGAACTGTGCAGGCACCCAAAAGTACCTCCATGTCATCTGTCATGATCTCAACCCCTTCCTGTACCCCAAAGTAACTACTATCAGACTTTTAATCTTTTTCTTATATACTCATATAGCCTTTTCACCTAAGTGTGCATGCCTAGAAACCATAGTTTAATATTAGCCATTTAAGACATGTTAATGTATATCTTAAATCTCTTTTAATCTACAAGTCCCCCATCCAACATTTCCTTTTCTGTAAAATTTATCTGCTGAAACTGTAGTGTCCCACAGTCTGGATATTGTTGCTTGCATATTCATGCATAGTTCAATAAGTTTCTCTGTTATTTGAAAATTTCTTGTTAGTAGTCAGTTCTGGCAAGATTATATGAGATGGTGTATCTTTAATCAGGAGGCACATAATTTCAGATTCTCTCTTCTTTTCTCTTAGTTCTCTTTTTTAACTTTTAGGTTCAGAGGTACATGTGCAAGTTAGTTATGTAGGTAAATTGCAAGTCACAGGGGTCTGGTGTACAGATTATTACATTTCCCCGGTAATAAGCATAGTACCTGATGGGTAGTTTTTGATCCTTTCCCTCTTCCCACCTTTCACCCTCAAGTAGGTCCCAGTGTCTGTTGTTCCCTTCTTTGTGTCCATGTGTTCTCATTGTGTAGCTCCCACTTATAAGTGAGACCATAGGTAGGTGGCTTTCTGTTCCTGCATTAGTTTGCTTAGGACAATGGCCTCCAGCTCCATCTATGTTGCTGCAAAGGACATCATCTCATGAAGTTTTTTGAGAAGTTTTTCAGTATGGTTTTCATGTTTGTTGTCAAAGAAAACAAGCATGCCCTTCCACAATACATTCTGTGATGTTTCCTGCTGAGAGACATGGGATGCTAATTGGAACAAAACATGGATCTAGTGAAATATGCTAATTCCTAAATCAACACTGTGGAACAGGAAATGTGATCATTTATATAACAATTTCAGAAAGGCCTTGTAGGTTACACAATGATAAATTTGTATGAGACTATTCTTATTTGACACTAAATATGCCTTTGAAATTACTTTGAAATAAAGAAATTAATTTTATCTAAAAGTTGGTGTTTAGTCCATCAAATTAGTCTTTCCACAAGTTTTGTTGATCTGTTCATAAGTATTCAGACTTGAAACAGACAAGCTGAACAGAGGAC